>NC_073306.1:164967789-165572789 GCF_027595985.1 Sorex araneus
ATAAGTATTAAATATCTTTAAACTAAATAGTTGCAATGAAAATACTGTACATTCTGAAATTCTCAACCTCTCTGACAACAACTGTCTTATATATAAACTATAAGGGAGCCAACTATATTTGGTAAAGAAATGAGAATTAAATCTTCTCAAAGCCAACTCCCTCATCTTCTTTTATCTGTTCTTTTCATCCATTTTCATTAACCATTTGTGAAACCCTTAGCAAATGACAATGAAGATTCATTTCTTTTGATTTTATTCACTTCACAATTTCCATCCTATTCTGAATTATTAAGAGGCTAGTAGCATCAGAGAGGAAAAAATAACAGGAAAAAGAAGGAATAATTTAGAAATTAATAAATAAAATATGAAAGAAAACTCCTTAGAAGAAGAAACACTTTGTTTTATACAACTAACTTACCCCTCCCGAATTTCAACATTTTGGAAAAAAATCAACTCTGAGGGGCTGATAGTTCATGGGCTGAGTACATGTTTTGTATGCAGAGGCTCAAGACCCATGCCCAATAATGCATGATTCTAAGAGCACTGCTGCCAGTGATCCCCAAGAACTAACCCTGGAGTAATCCCTGAGCATTTATGGGTATGGTCAAAAATTAAGCTGACAAAGAACAATTCCAGTTACTCTGAATTAATCTAAGGAGATTGTCAAATATGTTAATTGCATTCTTTGCCACTGTAAAATACATGGCAAATAAAGTATTCATTTAGTAACTCAAGAAAGCATATTTGTTGAGAACATACTATTTACCAGACATGAATGTCAGCAATATTACAATAGAAAGAGTCTTACCTCATGGGCAGTGTTTCAGAATATTGAAATTAGATTCTAGTTTAAAAAGAAAGACAAAATATATATAATCCTAAGTGGTAATGTGTGCTGAGGGGAAAATTAAATGGCATAAGTGTTGGGGTTGCAAATTACTATTTCACAGGGTATTTCAGAAGAGGCTGTCTCAGGAAATGGTGTTTTAGCAGAAAATTTAATGAAATGATGAAACAAGTCAAAATAATAGTTTAATAAAGAGTTATTTAAAGATTCTCCTCATTAATCCAAAAACATAACATATGGTAAAGCAATCTACTTTCCAAGAGCTAACATTTAACTAGCTTGCTGGCATTTTTGTTATTCTGATATTGAGAGTATCTTTCTTTTTGATGCCAAAATACATCGTTTTAATGAATTCCTGAAATCAAGCAGAGTAACGGGCAACCCCTACTCTGTATCATTGTTACCAGAGCACTGGCCTGCAAATAATTAAAACACAGACAAATCACACTCATAAGAGTCATTCAAATCCTTTATACTCTTATTATATGAATTCACATTAAATTAATTAGTGGTACTGGAAAATTATGGGTTTGATGCAATTGAGAATATAGATTTTATATGATGCCAAGTGACTTTATACTTATTGGACCTAATTGATTCCATTTACAAGGGTAGTAAACCAAATATATCCTTACAGAAGGAATCATTTTTTTAGTTTAATTGGTAATAAAATGACAACTTCATATATTTAAAGGTTATTAAGCTGTATTATTCTCTCTAATGAATATATTCATAACAGAGAATAGGCCTTGGAAATGTTCACATTAGAACATAAATCTGCTAACCTTTGAGCATTTACAATTTTATACCTTGTCATCTTATTACCAAATGTTTTAAATTTTGAACAACTGTAATCCATAATTATCTTAATATTACATCAAAATCACAGTGTAAATGTAAAATTTTTGGTAGCATAATGATTTCCATGTCAACTTTCAACTTTGTCATAAACACTGCAAGAGGTACCAGCACTAAAAGAGAGTTGGATCCAAATTTAAAATTGTCCAATACTTAGAAATAGCAATCACAGAAATTAACAGAATTGTGGTGAAAAAACAAAGAAATTTCTTGAAGAAGTAAACCTATGTTATTTCATTTTGAGTCAAAAAAGTTATTGAACATAAATTTCTATCACTGCAAACAGCAGAAATTGTTTTAATGGTGCTGATTACTTTTATCCTAAATAGAATCTGAGAAATGAGGAACAATGAATAAGTAGATACAGTGACAATGTAATCTGAATAAGAAGGGGATCTCTTGCAAGTAGAATGCTTATCCATATTATGTGAATCATACTTTTAAAAAGAAACAAAGCTTTTTTTCAAAAGCAATTATTCATGAAATTCAACTTTTAAGGCACTTATATCCTATCTTTGTCATTGAAATACATTTAAGCACACAGTTTTTAAATTACAACATTAATTGCAAAATAATTCATTTTGCTTCAAAATCTTACTCTAAAAGATGTTGATTCCAAACATAGTGATTTTATCTTTTATGATGTATAGCTATTACATTTTAGGGTTTTTTTTTTTTTGGTTTGGCTTTAGTTGTTCCCTCTAACAATATTTGTTTTGTTTTGTTGTTTTTTAGGAGCCTGAATGTAAATATACTACTCTTTCTGTTAATAGATTAATTGATTATTTGGGGATGAACGGAAAGGCAGGCATAAACTGGAATTGTATACTTGATTATCTCATTAATATTTTCTTGTTGTGGGAGCCCTGTGCTGTGTTTTTAAGGTTTACCAGAGGTATATCTGTGAAGTAGGGGTGTGCAACGTTGAGAATCAAACCTCAGCGCCTTAAACTTCTAAGGTATGGGTTTTGTAAATTCCTCCATTTTCCTGGTCTGGTCTAATAGTGATTTTTTTCTTTTGTTCAGGGGTTACTCCTGGCTCATGCACTCAGAAATTACTCCTGGCCCTGCTCTGGGGACCATATGGGATGCTGAGAATAGAACCGAGGTCAACTGTGTGCAAGGCAAATGTCCTACCTGCTGTGCTATCATTCCAGCCCTTCAGTTACTTTTTTAAAAATGATCACATTTAAACTCTCTTTATTTATGCTGTGCTTGTGTACAAATTAACATTGTCAGCTTTCTCTCTACTTCCTAATGGAGATATTTGATCATTTGGTAATATTCCTAATGTTCAATAACCTCTTTCTAATAGTGAAAAAGCCATAGAAGTGAAATGATTAACGGGATATCCATATGAAACAAAGCAGGACACCTGAGAACTATTTCACTAATGAAATTCATTAACAAGAATAAAGCTTCAAACTACAGAGTATGTCTACTTAAGTATGTGAAACATACCTGCTGACCAGAGGACTTAAGCAACTAAGAAAATTCATTTATTAACCTATCATTGCTATCAGCCTTACATTTCATAAATTTGTACTCACGTGTGTTAAAGAACCTGCACGTGGAAAATTAAAGCAAGCTTAAGGTGGTCAGCTTTATTGAAGAGTTGGCTATAATAATAGAATCCTAGATCATACACAAGGCTTTCTGATTCTGAATGAGCATTCTTACAAGATCTTTATTTGAAGTTTGTCTATGCTGAATGTTTGAAAAGCACTGGATGCTTACTGAAATCTTTACTTGCAAATAAGCATCTACCCTTAAGGAATTTAATCTCATGTGTCCTTATTTCATTCTGAATTGATTTAATAATACAAACCAATACTTTAAAGACTGTGAACTGTCTGAGCCCCCTCAGTCTATCCATCTAGGGTGAATTTTTGAAAATTGTTTTGTAAAGGGCAATATTAGCTCTATAATTCTTATGCCTCTACTAATGTTGTCTAAAGATAAATTGTATGGGTAAAACATAAGAATTTTCTCTATAGAAAAGAAACCCAAAGTATTCTAAACCACTTTCTTACCTGAAAATGAGCATAATAAATAATTTCAAATTAGAAGTCTACATAAAAGAACAATTAAATGTCTCATTGTGCAAAATAGTCTCTCTGTGAGTTTTTTTTTTGGGGGGGGGGGTCCAGCAAGGTTCTAAAGAACATAGATCAGGGCTTGGAGAATTATACAGCTAGTAGGATGCTTGCCTTACACACAGCTGACCCGGGTTTCATCCCCAGCAATCTATAAGGTCCCCTGAGTACTTCCAGGAGTGATTTCTGAGTGCAGATCCAGGACTAACCCTTGAGTATTGCTGGACATGGCCCAGAAACAAGCCAACAAAAGCCAACCAACCAAACAACAACAACAACAAAAGGGGCAGAGATCATTGGACCATACACAAGATAGAACTTACTAATAGAAGCAAAGTGTGTGAAATAACAAAGGCAAACAAGAAAATTGTGGATCTCAGTGGCACAGTGATGGGAGAGTGAGCAAAAGTAACCACAATGAAAGGCATAGAGTTGTGAAGGCTTTGTCCAAAGTGCTAAAATCATCAATGCTGTGTACTCAGTGTATTTTATGTTCTTGTTATGAGTTCTAGAACTCTCTCAGGAGCAGGTAGCTCAGTCAGGAGATTGGATTGGGTCAAATTATTTTAGATTTACTCTGAAGTTAATCCATTGAATTATTCTAAATGTTTTCTATTTCAACCAATTCTCTTATAATTTAAACTAATTATAGGAGATTATTCTGACTTTAAAAAGTGCAAGATCCAGTCCCAACTTAAACTGTACAATATCAGTTATCGTTATCGTATGAAAATGTTTTTCTTTAATTTTTATTTAGCTACCATCAACTAAAGTACTTTCAATAAACTGTTGTGTATACAATGCTCAAACATGATGCCAGAGTGTCATCTTCTCAACATCAGTGTCTTGAAGTCCCCTCAAAAACACCTCACACTCCCACCTACCCACTTAGTAAACTCAGTTCTGTGGGTCAACTTTCTGCCTCTGTGGCCACTGGCCACTCATTATGTCTACTAGATTTCTTTATGTTCCACATATGAGAGGGATTATTGTGTCTGTAATTTTTCTTTCGACTGACTTCTCTCAGCATGATACTTTCTACTACCATCCATGTGGCATTGAATTGCCTGTTTACATCTTTTTTTCATAGTTAAGTCTTATGCCATATGCATAAGTTGTTTTTGTATGCCTTAGTTTCTTTATCCAGTCATAGGTTCTTGAGCACTTGGTTTGTTTCCATATCTTGACTACCATTGCAATTGAATAGGGCAGTAATGAACATACAAGAGCAAATTCTTCTCAAAATAATTTGACGCCCTTGAATAGTAGAATTGCGTGATTATAAGAAAGTTCAATTCTTAAATTCTGAGAAATACCCATAATGTTTTCTACAGAGTTAAAGCAGATCACATTCCCACCAACAGTGTATGAGGGTTCCTTTTCCCCCATGTTCCCACCATCACTGGTGGGTTTTGTTCTTTTTCGTGTGTGCCAGGTCACTGATGTGGTATCTCATTACTCTTTTCCTCTGTGTTTCCCTGATGTTAACAAGGAGAATATTTTCAAATTCATAATTATCATCAGCATGCCTTCTTTGAGATGGTCTCTGTTCAGCTGTTCTTTCCATATTTTTTTGATGAGGTTGTTTGCTTCTATTATTGTTAACTTTTGGCACTGTATCACTATATCACTGTCATCCCGTTGCCCATCGATTTGCTCAAGTGGGGACCAGTTACATCTCCATCGTGAAACTTGATACTGTTTTTGGCATACCAAATATGCCACAGGTAGCTTGCCAGGCTCTGCCGTGTGGGCAAGATACTCTCTGTGTCTTGCTAGGCTCTCTGAGAGAGGCGGAGGAATGAAACCTGGGTCAGCCACATGCTAGGCAAATGCCCTACCGCTGTACTTATCGCTCCAGCCCTTGAACTTTTGACAATGTTGGGTATTTGTCATTTGTCAGATATGTAATGAGCAAATATTTTCTCCTTGTCCATAGGATATCTTTTTGTTGTTTTATTTGGTGGCCACACTCAGCCATGCTTAGGGCTGACCCCTGCTCTGCACTCAGGGATTACTTCTGGTGGGCTCAGGAGACCCTATGGGGTCTCAGCAATCAAAAGCAAGTTGAACACAGGCAAGGCAAACAATTACTGGCTGTACTTTCGCTCAGGCCCCCACAGGATATCTTTTTATTCCACTAATCATTAATTTTGCAGCTCACTAGCTTCTTACTGTGATGTAATCTTATTTATAAATTTCCCGTCACTTGCTTAAAACTCGGATTTTTGTCAACAAGTATCTTACTATTAACCAGAGCATCTGCACTGCTCTCTCCCTGCCCACTTCTTTTTAAGGAGCTTATAATTAGCATCCATACTTCTTCTCTTGTTCAAATGTCCACTATATTTTTAGCAATTATAAGTCTATAAATTTATTGAACTATCACTATACTTCAGAAAATAGTCAAGCTCTAGGCTGTGATCCTTTCAAATTTACTTAAGCTCATACCTTAGGGTTTCTACTTTATACTTGATAGTTAAAAAATTCTGCTGCCAAGTGACATTTCTTAAATAACATTTGAGTCTTCAAACAGTATAATTCTATCTTATCATCTCAATGCACCCTGTCACCAATAGAAAAAAAGCCAAAACCTGAAAACTATGATTCTCTTGCATAGTACCTGTAAACTGTAGCTGCGTTGTTTTCTCAGTTATGATTCTAGTTTAAGACACTAGTTATCTGATTCAGTTCCCAGCCTTCCATCTTTCGGTGAAGAAGGGTTGTTTGGGGCTAAGCCCAGCTGTGCTCAGGGCTGACTTTTTCTCTGTGCTCAGGGATTGTCCTGGCTTTACGCTCTTGACAGGGCTTGGGGCACCAAATGAGATGTTGAGGACCAAATCTGGGTGAGCAGAGTACAAGACTAGTGCCAATGTTTGTACTATCTCTCTTCCTTCTATAGTTAAAGGAAACTTTTTGTAAAATCTTTGGACTTGATGCATTGGTATATAGTATATTGACTAATAGTACTCTGGGATATACATATCATTATCTTTCCAACTTGTGAGAATTACCTTCTATAGCAAAAATGATTTTTTAGATTGTAATTAACTTAAGAGTTCTTTGGGCAATGGATTGATTTTCATTGTAAGTCTAATGCAATCACAGTGCTTCTTAAAAGGAGATGAAGAAATCCTTAGAGTCAGAGGAGAAGGTAAGTGTACTGCTGGATGCAGAAAAATGAGTGATACACTAAGATGATGAAGTTGTTGACCTTTTGAAAAGTAAAACTAGTGACCACTATCGTTAATAAGGTAAGGGAAGGGATTTACTACTCAGAACCTCTAGGGAAAATCAATCCAACTGGCACCTTCAATTAATAATGGGCGAAACTGATTTCAAACCCTGACAGATAGATATGTGAAAAGATGCATTTTCATTGTTTTCAGTCATTATGCTTGTGGATGATTCTTTTAGTGGCAAGTGGACAGAAATGCATTCCACATTTTTCAGCCAACACTGACTTGTTATTTGAGGCCTGGTCACTTAAAAACTATTTTCTTACACCTTATATTTGTTTATTTGCTTTTGACTATTTGAGATTGGAATATACATTTTATCCCTGTTACTCCATCTAGATTGAAAGTAGAATTCCAAATATATTTTGGAAGCTTTGAGAAATAAAGCAGAAATCTTTTAAAATTTTTTGAGAATACAGATTTGTTTTCACTTATTTAGGAATAAAAATTAGTATTTTGGAGTACCTTAATTTTGTGAAGTTGAAGAATTGATTGATGGCTTAAAAAGTAAATGGCATAATGTTGATATACTCAACTAATAATAGAAAAATAATGAACAATTTAGACATGTATAATAGAAGTAGGATAAGAGTGAAAAAAGTAAAGTTATTTAGAGAAAGATTCCAAATTATTTTATATTTTATTCCCTACAGCAGTAGGGTGCTTGCCTTGTACTCTGTCAACTTGGGTTAGATCCCCATCACCCCATATCATTCTGAAGGCCTGCCATGAGTGATCCCTCAGTGCTGAGACATTTTAAATAATAAACAAATTCTAATATTCATATTGAAAGAAGAAAAAAATGTGGAGCTCTATCATTATATGATTATAAAACTTGTTGTAGAAAAAGAAGAACAGAAGGACTTAAGAAATTGAGCATAAAGAAAAAATTTTTTTTGTTAAAATTTCTTTTTTTTAATTAATAGTTTATTTTTAATTAGTGAGTCAAGTGAGGGTACAGTTACAGATTTATACATTTTTGTGCTCATGTTTCTCCCTTACAAAGTTTGATAACCCATCCCTTCACCAGTGCCCATTCTCCACCACCAGTAAACCCAACATCCCTCCCCCCCTCCCCAGTCCCGTCTCCCCCCACCCCACACTGCCACTATGGCAGGGTATTCCCTTTTGTTAAAGAAAAAATTTTTAAAGACGGAATCAAGCTCATAAATGAAGCCACATTTATAAGGCTAACTGATGTTTGACAAACTACAAAAGATAAGTTAATCAAAGACAATCTTTTTTTCCCATAAATTAATGCTGAAATAATATATGTATATATGGATATTATATATATGGATATATATATACATATATATATATGCAATGCAGAGTCTTTTGCCCCTTGCCTGGCTGTTTTCACCAGGGTCCCTCAGAGGGGGTGGGTTGAGTTTCCCTCCCCACCATCAGCAGAGCCCCGGCCTTTGAAGTCCTCTGGAACCCAGCCACAACCATGCTCAAGACCACTCTCCACACATGTGGACAAGCCTCATGCGTGAAGGAACCGGCAGAAGAACCCAGGTGTGCGGGACCCCAGGCTGAGATACCCAAGTCTGCTCAGATCAGGACAGGGCCTTTTCCACAGTTTCCCCATTTTCCAGTAGCTAGGCAGTGACGCCCAGAAACTCCCAGGTGCCATGTAATCCCATCAATGGACAACATCCAGAGACTATAAAACCATGCTCCCGGAAGTGTGCAGCTAGATGTGGCTGCCTGACATCTGATAGCCTATTTTCCCCTCTTGGAGAACCTGGCTAGCTACCGAGAGTTTACTGCTCTCACGGGGAAGAGCCTAGCAAGCTCCCCATGGTGTATTCGATATGCTACAGTAACAATGATGGGTCTCATTCCCCTGGCCCCGAAGAACCTCTTAGGTGGCACCATTGGGAAGGACAGGTAAAGAGAGGCTGCTAAAATCTCAAGGGTCTAGGATGAATGGAGACATTACTGGGCCTGTTCAAGCAAATTGATGATCAACGGGATGACAATGATACAGTGATATGTGTGTGTGTGTGTATATGTATATATATATGAATATATATAAATCAAATCAAACCATAGCTTTGATGCACATATCTCAGTATGTGCATCATACTAATTTTTATAAAAAATTCAAGTTATCATAGATTTAAAGTTAAGCCTATTAGGGGATGGAACGACAGCACAGCAGGTAGGGCGTTTGCTTTGCATGCAGCTGACCCAAGTTCGATTCCCAGCATCCCATATCATCCCCTGAGCACCCCAGGAGTAGTTGCTGAGTGCAGAGCCAGGAGTAACCCCTGTGCATCGCCGGGTGTGACCCCAAAAGCTAAATAAATGAATAAATAAATAAATAAATAAATAAATAAATAAATAAATAAATAAATAAATAAAGCCTATTAATTAAAACTTAGAAAGCAAGAAAAGAAAATTTTTGTTAACAAGGATTGAGTAAAATTTCTTCGTTGTAACACATAAATTGAAGACAAAATAATTATTTTCTACCTCCCAAGGCTGAAAGCAATAAGGAAAACAACAAGTGTGGACCAAAAAACTTGCTACAAGTCTTTTGATGTAATTTTGTTAGCACAATCAGGACAAGTAAAGGAGCATAGCCTTGAGTCAAAACCTGTTATCTCCTAACGTGATTTTATATTTTCTGGGGTAAATTCATATCACCTTCTTACATTGTTTAGTATACTGAGCTAAAAACAGCGTCTGAGATGTAGCAGGTATATGGTCACTAGTGTGTAATCACTAGTGTGTAGTCACTGGCGAATGACCCTCTCATAAGCAGGGTAGGAAGAAGCAGGTAGGGAATAACAAACCCCAAAGACAGAAGAAAGGAAGAGCATGAGGACTGGTCTTCAGGAAGACACTGCCACTGGGTGGTGGGTGTGGCGATCAGTACAAGAATGGTGAAGGGAAGTGGTCACTCTGCAGGAGGAACTAGGTGTTATAGGAAAGTAACAGTTTGTAAACAGTTGTAAACAAGAGCACCTGAAAGAAAAGAATGAAAAATTTAAAAAATGAAAAAGTGCCTGCTATAGACAGAAGGTGGGGGCAGAGGACATTGGGGGACATTGTCGGAGGGAAACAGGAGACAGAAGTGGAGGGAAGTTGACACTGGCATAAGCGATTGGTGTTGGGAAATTGTAAGCCGGAAACTGAACCATGAGCAATTTTATAACTGTAATTCACAGTGATTCAATTAAAAAAAACAAGAAAGAAAATCAGACCAGCTCTAATGAAGCCTATAAGTTATGTGGAAGGCAAATAAAGGTAAATGGCAGTAAGAACAATGGAAGCTTCTTGGTACCTATGAGTAATTCTACATAATCCATTCTTCTAACTATAAGAAAACAACACAAAACCAAAAAAAATCAAAACAGTCCAAATAATAAATAAAGATGTTCAAGTATTTCAACGGCCTTAAAGGATATGTAGCATTGAAAAAACCATTAATTTGAACCACTGAGAATTGAATCATTTATTACTGCATTGTAACTTAGCCCATCCTGAACAATGGAAGTGTACAGCACAATATTAACAAGAAACTGAATGAAATATCAGCCTTAGGAGAAAGCGATTAAAGGAAGTGTATAGCGTGATATTAACAAGAAAGTGAATGAAATATCAGCGTTAGTAGAAAGTGATTAAAACTTACAGACAAGTATTCTCTTTGTTTCAGCTGGAAACTATATGAGTGTTTTCAGTTTATGAAAATTATATATTTCCTATTTGTGTTTGTGCACATACTTACTATGGACTGGAGTGATAGCACAGTGGGTAGGGCATTTGCCTTGCATGCAGCCGACCTGGGTTCGATTCCTCCATCTCTCTCAGAGAGCCCGGCAAGCTCAGGAGAGTATCCCTCCCGCATAGCAGAGCCTGGAAAGCTACCGGTGGTGTATTCGATACACCAAAAATAGTAACAACAAGTCTCATAAGATCTCATGGAGATGTTACTGGTGCCTGCTTGAGCAAATTGATGAACTACAGGATGACAGTGACAGTGACAGTGACAGATATACTACAAAATACACATACATAATTTTCATACACACAAATTTTCCAACTCTAGTCTACTAATGAATAGGATAAAGCAGTTTAAATCATGTTTTTGTTTGTTTGTTTTTGGATATTTTTAGCTTCACTAAATAAATAAGCATGATATAGTAGGGATTCCAAATGATCCAAAGGCCGGACATAGAACTATTTTCAGCTGAACAAATGGACACAGCACAGCCAGCAGAAAGGGATGATGGCAATGCCATTGTGTGCTAATCAAAGTGAAGGTGTAGCTTCTTTTGATGAAAAAGAGAGGACTTTGTGAACCCCAGAGGGCATGTTGACAATAGAAGTGATTAAATGTAACATGACAGAGAGAACTGAATGCATTCTGTTCCAAGATGTCAGACCTCAGGCAGCATTTAGATAGTTCCTAAAGCACAGAATAAAGTGAATGCCTGGCAGTGTAGATCTCTAAAAAAAACTCAGCGCTGTCTCTTTATGGTGGATAGGTGCATACATCTATAACAAGATATCCGGAAGATGGTAATAAGTCTAGGTCAGGAAGAGATCAGGCAGCATAGATTTCAGGTTGAATTTTATTTATTTCATATTCACATAACAATCCTAATGTTAAATTTTTATCTTCAGATCTTTATCACCTCTTTTCTAGATTATAATATGTTTTCGGTATTGCCAAAAGTTTTGTTTCACATAATGAATTAATAATACTGTTTTAATTAACAGAATTTATAGATCCTGGATAAAATTTCTAAAATACTCAACTGCCACATTTTTCCAAGTCCAGTCACTTAAAAACAAACAGCCTGATTGAATTTTGAAAGGTTAGACAACAACAACAATAAATATTCACTGTTTCACTGTAATCCCTGTTGTTTATGGATTTACTTGAGCGGGCGCCAGTAACATCTCCATTAATCCCAGGCTGAGATTTTAGCAGCCTCTCCTTACTCATTTTTTCCAACTATTGGAGGCATTTTTCAGGGTCAGGGGAATGAAACCTGTTATTGTTACTGTTTTTGACATATCGAATACACCATGGGGAGCTTGCCAGGCTCTGCCCTGTGGGTGGGATACTCCAGTAGCTTGTATATATGTATATATATACTTCCCTTTATGATGATATGTCCAAGAATATGTTCACTCATGCATGAGGCTGAGTCGGAGCATGTGGAAAGTAGCCTGAAGCCTGACTGCAGTCTATAATGGCGTAGTGGAGGTCGGCTGCTGGGACTGGGTCCATTGGGGTGGGGAGGGCTCTCACCTGCCACCCCCCGCGGGGCATTCCCTCTGGGACACAACAATAAATATTATACCTAATTTGTTATAAGTTAGCTAGATTATATTTTTAGGGGGGAGGGCAAAAGATAACAATGAATGTGTGCTTACAACATTTGCTGAAGTGAATACTAACTCCAAAGGATAGTAGCACTATAGCACTGTTGTCCCATTGTTCATCGATTTGCTCGAGAGGGCACCAGTAACGTCTCCATTGTGACTTGGTACTGTTTTTGGCATATCCAGTACGCCACGGATAGCTTGCTAGGCTCTGCCGTGAGGGCATGTTACTCTCGGTAGCTTGCCGGGCTCTTCGAGAGGGATGAAGGACTCAAACTCAGGTCCGCCGCATGCAAGGCAAATGACCTACCGGCTGAGCTATTGCTCCTGCCCACAAAGAATAGTATTTCTTCTAATTTAGAGAAGAAAATCAAATACAAATCCTAATAAATATGCACACATGCATCATTTTTAATATAAAGATGGAGGGGGGAGCAAAACAAAAGAGACACACGTTTTATAAACTGCAGGCACCAGAGAAATGCTGGGCAATGACTAAATACTGAGGCACTGAGTTCAGCGTTGGAAGTGTGAAGCCATTCCTTTCGCTGATGAGTGGGCTGCTCCTGAAACAGAAGGCAAGGTGAGAGAGTCCCAGAGATGGAAACAAGTGACCTTCACTGTTGGGAAAGAAGAATTGCTGAGACTGAAAACCAGGGTAGTACTGACAGCAATCGATTATTTATGAAATTACTTCCATTCCCATTTGGAAGTAAAGGCATATCAAAATAGAGTTGTTGATCCTTGCGAGATTATAACATTTCTGCCTACTCTATTGTTTTCAAAGCTATTTAAAAGCGTTTGGATGGCATGATAGGACATAGTTCCGCAAACTTTAATGTGCCTATGAATCACCTGAGAATCATGATAAAAGGCAAGTGCTGATTCAGTAGGTCTGAATAGAACCTATCTGCATTTCTGAAACACTCCCGTAACATGTCCTTGATACTGGTGTAGCAAGATGTTTGGACAAAACAGCAAAACAAAACAAAAAAGCTGGAAAATATAACAGAAATATGACAAGAATATGAAGACACTGAATGTGTTTTATAACTTTCAATGTATTAACTTTCTGTAAAACCAAAATGCATTTATTCTAGACACTGCACCATCATTTTTTGCTGCTGTTCTTCCATAGCTTATTCAGAAGAGGGGAAAATATCATCTTTTGCATATGCAAAGATTATTATATTGATACTGAAACATTTCTCTGACCGCTATGAAAAATTTCTTTAATCAGAAGCATCCTGCCAAATGTCAGCAAAAGTGTGTTGCTATGTATTTAAATATGTCTATTAATGAGACATGAAGTATTGACCATGTTTGTTCATTTATTATCTTGGGTCACATCTGGCAGGGCGCAGGGGTCACCCATAGCTCTGTTCTCAGGAATTACTCCTGGCATTGTTCAGGGGATCATATGACTTGGCCAGGATCAAATCCGAGATTGTCACATGCAAGGCAAGTGCCCTCTCAGCTGTGCTACTGTTCTGGCCTGGACCATGCTGAATGAGACAAAGCATGACTTGCACATAATCCTACTCCATGTTCAGCTTTTAAATCCCATCCACATATGACTTTGAGCATGTTCTTTTTTCTCAAGTTTTGTGATGGGCAGAAGCAGTTCTTTCATAGTAAGATGGGAAATAGAAAATATTAAATATATAACATTATTACTGTGATAAATTACAGTTGATTTTTATATCAATTGATAATTGCTAATCTCGATTTTATCACCTTTATACATGGAAAAATAATGCATTTCTTTGATTTAAGGGAAAACTGCATTCCTAAATATGATCTTTAATGTTATATGCCTACAACCCACTGGAATTTAGTCTATTATTTCAGATAAAAGCAAACTTGGAAATTACTCCAAAACCACTCTGAGTTCACACAATGACCAAAAGTCAGATAACTATCTATTTTTTTCTTTTTTTGGTTTTTCGGTCACACCCGATGCACAGGGGTTACTCCTGGCTCATACACTCAGGAATTACTCCTGGTGGTGCTCGGGGGACCATATGGGATTCTGGGAATCTAACCCTGGTCGGTCACGTGCAAGGCAAAAGCCCTAACCACTGTGCTATCGCTCCAGTCCCAAGTATCAGGGAAGCTAGGGACATCACAGGCCACCTTTAGACCCTTCAGAACAGTGTCCCTGGTGGGTTCTGTCTGCACTAACAGATTGGGAGAACGCTGCTTTTTCTTTTCTTTTCTTTTCTTTTCTTTTCTTTTCTTTTCTTTTCTTTTCTTTTCTTTTCTTTTCTTTTCTTTCTTTTTTGCTTTTTGGATCACACCTTGTGATGCACAGGGGTTACTCCTGGCTTTATGCTCAGAAATTATTCCTGGTGGTGCTCTGCGGATCATATCAGATACTGAGAATCGAACCCTGGTCGGTCTCGTGCAAGGCAGAAGCCCTACCCTCTGCTCCAGCCCCCAGATAACTATCTTTATTCAAATAGTTTAGTGTTTTTTTTCCAGCCTTATCAATTAAGTAACTTTGGAAATAACAGACCTTGCAACCAATTTAAACACTTAGTGCAAGCCAATTATATAATCGTCAATTATATATAATAATTATAATTTTATTTCTATGAAACTAATACTGATGATGATTATTGGACTATCTTTTAGGGGGTGGGGACTTTGGCCACAGATGGCAGTGCTCAGGGTTTACTCCTGGAAATACTTGAGTAATCATACTGCACATGGGTCAGCCACGTATAAGACAAGCATCTTGCTATACTACATCTCCATCCCCTAGTTAGTACAATTTATTTGTCTTAAAGATGTTTTAGGGGACTGGACTTATAGTAAAGCGGGCTAGGCATTAGCAACCCTAGTTTGATCCCCAGAGTGCCATAAGGTCCCCCAGCACTGCTAGAAGGAATTCCTGAGTGCAGAGGCAGGAGTGACCCCTCTCTCCCCCTGCAAGATCACTAAAGCACAAAAAGGCGGTTCTCAGTGACTTCAAGCTATCAGGCTGATATCTGAGACTAATCCAACTTGACTTTTTGCTAATTAGCTCTAGAAATTTTAGCTACCCAAAACTTCAGATCAAATAAAACACTAGTAGCATAATTTTCACAACCAATTTTATAACTCTAGGAACTCATGTTTTGAACCAAATCAGTAACTTTTGAACCTGTGTTTAGATAACACAATTATTTCAATTCTCATTTTAATAATCTAATGCAATGCAGATGTTAATAAACAAACAAAATATGTATAGATATAAGAATAACTTGGAACTAATTTTTACGAAGCACGAGGAAAACCTCTTTTGGCTTAATTTAAATAATTCTTATACTTTAGTTATTTCAAATCATGAGCTTTGTACACCAGATAGTTTAACAATCCTACAATACAATCTTGCTGAAAACACTTAATTCTTTATTAAAGTTGGCTGAGGCTTGTAATATAAAGCCTTAGATTCCCTGAACTTTAGTTTCAGGCTCTAGTTCCGCAGTTCTTCCTAGATTCCTTAAGTTAAAAGGAATTTCAACTGTTAATAACCACTAATGCTTCTCCAATAAGAGATTTTAGATTGAAAATTTCAATTTCTCTGTAGGTATCACACTGTGATTATTAATCTTTGTTTAAACCTTTGCCAAACAAGTTCCAAAAACACCTAAACCTTTCGAATTGCTGGATGGTTTGAGGAATTCTACTTCTAATTTTAATCTGGTTCTAATACTTGAGTACTCAACACAGACAGACAGACAGACAGAAAGACAACAAACATCACACATACATGCACAAATATATACTTGATCGATCGATCTGACCCTTCAAGAATGGCAGGGAAAAAAAACCTGATAGACTGAGAAAGGAAGGGCAGTCCCCAGGGCAAAGTCAGCCCTGTGGGCCGATTGGGAACATCACTCCTCATTTCCCAGCCTGACCAGCCAGTTTCCTGCTTGTTAAAAGTGGGTCAAAAAAGCTCTTTTGTTACTATAAAGCTGGTGACATAAATTATGAGTTATTGTAAACCTAAGGTGACCAATTCTTTTACTTTGACTTCAGAAAGTTCTTAATTACCTTAAATCATAAAATCTTCACACCAGTCCTGGACACTAACAATTTCACACTACAAACACGCTTTCAGATACATACACACAAGTCACTGGCACTCACTAAAGTTTTAAATGACAGCATAAGAAAACACCCGAACAAATTTTATCTCTGCACTCTTTTACAAAAGCTCTTGCTTTCAACTAGGCCGGTTAAAAACTAGGAGTTCAGCTAACTCCTGCCAGGCCATGATGTCCTACCAAACAGTGCCTCGTTCCTGGAGTGTCCCGGGGGCCATAAGGTCCCCCAGCACTGCTAGAAGGAATTCCTGAGTGCAGAGGCAGGAATAACCCCTGAGCATCAACTGGTGTAACCTCAAAGAAGAGACTCAAACTGTTTTTAAATATCTTAAACATCTAACTTGTACAGAATATAAAAGTTAAGCAAATTTGAAAAAGAATTCCTAATAGAACAGTTTAATAAAATATAGTGAACAGAAGGAATATATCTTATTTAGAAGAAATTAACATGATATCGCCTGATTAATAAATTATAATTGTCCAGAAAAAGACAGTTATCAATAGTATTAAAAATAAAATATTTAAGCATCATAAAATATTTTGACTCATGTAATATTTCTCACATGAAAAACGTAATACATACGATACTGAAAGAAAGAAAACTACCAAAACTGCCTGAAACTGACTCAACTTTTTTGTCAGAGTCTCTTTAGGTTCATTTTACACTATGGAGAAATAGTTTTGTGTTTAACAGTATGACTAAGAAAATGTTTTTCATCATTTCAAAGATTAGGCAACATGTGTGGTATGGAAGTTGGATGTATTTCAACACAATTATCTCATCATTCTACATAATTTATCATAATCATTGTCCTTAATTAGACCAACCAGTTACATATTTTATTCCTGCATCTAGAGTGTCTCACCTCTTTGTAAATCTTGAGCAACTTCACACAGGAAACTTTGAAGACGAATATTTCATGGGATTCCAAGAGTGAGTCATTCTTTGAAGAGAGTCACATCTTAGGAGGATGGTTTGTAATAAGTTGCTTCCAGATGGGCACCAAGTTACAGTTTCTATTCTTTAGAGAAACTCCCTGCTTTCAGGGTGCAAATTTGAAGGCAGGTCTGAGAGCTAGGACCACAGAGGAATGGTATCAGAGGGCAAAGTAGATGTGTATGTGTGTATGTGTGTGTGTGTACTGGGGGGGAAGTGGGGATGTGCGTGTATGTGTGTGTACACTCTTTCAAAATATATCATTAAATTATATTTGCTATTTTCCTCTTTTTACAGAAGAAAGTTTCACAAAGACTATTTCCCTAAATTAACACAAGATAGCAAGTACAAGGAAGTTAATTCAGTCCGTTTAGTCACTAAAAATTATGGGTGCAATTAAGTCACATACAATATGTCAGACATCATTAACACAACCTCCATTTTAACTATCATATTATAATGGTCTCCTAAAACTAATCCCAGGAACCCGAGGAAGAATCAATGATGAGGAAAAATATTTTAACATTAGTTTTTATTTTTTAAGGTAGCATCTTTATTTATAAAGTAAACTGATGGACCAATGGAATAACTGACCTTAAAAATAGCTTTGTATGATCCTTAATGATAATATACATGCATATATACTATTGTTTGGTGTTTTATGACTACAACTGGTGATGCTCAGGGCTTAGTCCTGGCTTTGAGCTCAGAGATTAGCCCCGGCAGGTCTCTGGGGTTCATATGGGGTGTCAGCGACTGAACACTGATTAGCCATGTGCAAGGAAAGCTCTCTGCTTGTTTTACTACCCTCCAAGCACTTAAAAATACTTTCATTTTACCTAAATAGCATTTTACTGATTATTTTTTCCCTCACCTGAAATTGGGACAAACCACATCTATAGGCCATGAGAAATTATGAAGACTTTCTCTATTTTATCAGAAAGTGATTTATAATATCTTAGTTTGAAAAAAATTATTTTGGATAATTCTTCTACAGTTGAATCATTCTAGGTATGATTTAGTGAAAAAAAATAATGCAAATCTATTTGATTAATTAATTTAATTTGCTATCAAATGTACAAAACTAATATACAACATCTTACTCAAAACAATGCTAAATATTCAAAGATATTTCAGAAACATCTAGAAAGATTTATAATAGCTTGTTCATTTTATAATTAGTTCTAAGGCAGCTATGAAAGTATTTAGTCATTAAATATCTGAAATCTATTTAACATAATTGATATACGTGCATATGTAATACATCTGATTATAATCGATTCTATAAATAATGCATGCCATTTACACCACACATCATTTTGATTTGTTTTCAATACTTATTCTAAAATATATATGGTTTTTATTTCTGTATCTGATTTCCAAAAGCTATAGATTAAATATTCACAGACTTTGTTTGCTATTTAAACACTACTTGATTCCTATTTAAATATCAGTCCTCACTGCATTCAAAGTAGAGGTATCATTAATAATCCTAAACCTGCTACAAACAAGGAAGTTCAGTAAGTTTTAACATTACATTACTACTATAAATCAGATGAATATATTTTTTCAGAAATTCAAGTAGCTTGAATCTTAATCTATTCAGCCCATGAAATGTGGATTCTTTATTTAATTTTTTAAATTTTATTTAGAAATGATTCTTTGTTCCTGTGTTCTTATTTATCAAATTTCTTTATAAGTATCTTTAAATCAGCCATACTAATACAATTATAGCAAAGCTATTAAAACTAGAACTGAAAAAAATCCCTCAATAACTAGAAACTAAAATAAGACCCTCCCTGATTTAGGAATTTCTAACATCAATATACTTAGAACAAAGCCTAATAATTCACTGGTGTCTATTTTTCATATTCTATTTTCAATTTATCTAGTATTTTTACAGGATTCAAATTGCATATTTTTGTTATATTCACTCACCATCTTTTCCCCTTCTGTCTTATGTGTCAAGGAATTAGTAGTAGAAAATCATCTAAGTTTGGTAACCAAAATAATTAATTTTATTTTTTCAACTAGATATGTACTAACTTGCTACTGGGCCCTGAGATTTTGTTACACGAATAATCAAGATTAAGACACTATTATCACAAACTCTAGTACTTCCTGGGTGTTCTGGGTGGCCTGGTAAAAATACAATAGTATCACTACTTGGGCATGAAATATGGGATACCTTTCTAGTCTTAGTGGATTTGGAAAGTGTCCCTAAAGAGGGGGCTGTTGAAATAGCTTGATCTAATGTATGATTGGTATCCATTGAGAAGATATGCAAGAATTTCAAGCAGAGGGCAAACTTACATTTCAAAGGTTAATGGCTTAGAGATGGAAAAGATATTATTATTTTAGAGAATGTTGTCTTTCTTGCCCATCAAATGATCTTTAATTATGCTAAGATATCAAGAGTAGGTTCTCCTGAACCTACTGTGATCAGAGTTCTTCACAGTATTAAGAAGTAAGCAGCATGCTAGATCTTCTTTATGAAATGAGGCAAGGTATATAAGATGGAATTTGTTAAAGAGACAATATTTAAGAAATATTAGACATATTATTCCTAGTAGTACTGATTTGTTTTGCTTGTTGCCATTTTGATCATCTGGACTAAACAGTTCTATCCACCCCAAATCCAAAGTGTTGAGATGTTACTCCCCAATGTAATAATATTAGAAACTAGCACTTTGGGAAGGTAATTAGAACATTAGAGTGTAGCTCTCACAAATGAAATTAGTGACGCTATTACAAGAAACAAATCCTTATCCCCTATATCATGAAAATATACAATGGTATACAAAGATAGTTGTCTATCAACCCAGAAGTGGATCAGATATTAAAAAGACTAGCAGCTTAATAAACGTAGATTCCACAACTCCCCCAGACAGGAGAAATATAGGCACATAGGCTACATTACTATGGTATTTAGTAGGTAACTATAGTATTTAGTTATCATAATCCATGTGTACTAAAATAAATGCCCATTCAAAGAGACAGAACAGGACAAGGAATAACATGCCCCAAGTGATCAGCCACACCTGGAAGCTTTTGTATAAAGACAGAGACTTTGAAACAGATTGCCAGAATTAATTTATGAAAATTAATAAATATGAAGATAGAACTTGGCCTTATTAATTAGGAAGAGATGATAATGTGGCCTTTTTGAGACCAACTTTTCCTTAACTTAGAGCCACTTTAGCGGTATTATGGTTGATGAGATTATTTTCAACAGTTGTTTTCTTTAAAAAAAAAAATTCTATGGTGACTTTATACATGAAGCTGAGTTCAAAAAAGAGTGATTTAAATTGATATTGCAACTACCAGGTGTTTAATTCAGTCACACCTCATTATAAAACATTTTCCCATCACAGGAATCCAGTTTTACTGCAGGTTCTATCACATTTCCTGATGAGTACTTTTGTTCTGTGCCTTTTCTCACTGTTGTTATACCAGAAATAAAGAACATGATGGAGGAAAACTCATTTTTGTTTAAATGTTAATGTGTTTTGTTTATCCACTAAGTATCATTTTTGTGATGGATAGTTTTAACTCAATGTTATGCACATGTGCACTTTTCAAAAACCTAGATTCTTTGGGTATATAAAAAGAAACAAAATGTGTACACAAGCCTTTAACATAAATGAAAACTGAAGTATGACTCAATTTGTTGTAAAACCAACAAAGCAGTCAGAACCAACTAAAAGTCTGAGAGAACCTCTGGACTGAGGGAAAAAAAAAGAAGAAGAAAAGAGAAGCAAAATCTCTGTCATCTTTCAGAACACAGGACTCACATTGAGACAAATTATATCTACAGGTGACCTATTTCTGGATAGCTAATAACAATCACTTTTGTACTTTGCTGGCAAGGTCAACTGTAATTTTTATTTGTTTGTTATTTATTTATTTTAATGTAGAAGTACAGCTATTTATTCAGCTGACTGAAGCAGGCATGAACTCCACATTACTTTTTAAATTTTTTTAAATTTTATTTTCATAAAGTAATACACAATAATTATTTACATTCAACATTTTAATGCCAATCCCATCACCATTAAATCTTCCCACCACCATTATTTTGAATTTTCCCACCACCACCCAAGCCTGCCCCATAGGCAGATGCTAAATAATTTATTTTGTTTTGCTTGTTAAAAATAGTATGAAATGCTTGGGTCAAACTTTCACTTTCTAGTTTTGTTTAGAAAGGATCTCTTTTTAAATTCATCCATCCTGGATAATTATTCCCTAAATTTCCAGTATCTGGTGTCCGAGTTGCTTTCAATTCTAGCAACATTAAATCAAGAATGTCAACTTCTTTATATTGTTACCATGTGATTCAAAATATTTAATCTTTATCATAAAATTAATAATCTGGTTAATAATCTGGTAAATTGAAAGTATTACTGTAAAAAGATATTACAAATGCATCTTATGGTATATATGTATAGTATACAATAATTTGCAATACACATATCATATAATTATAGAAATATAATAAAGGGCAACTGGTTGTGAACATATCACAGACAGGGAAGTTTGTGAAAAAAAAGAACATATGTGATAACATGTTTAAATTTGTAGTTTTACTATGAAGAGCAATATAGCTTGTGTATATGACCTTTTAAATGTATTTCACTCAGTTATGGTCAATTTAGTCAAAGGTCCTTGCTTACCTACCTCATGTAAACAGGTCAAACACTGTATTTATTTGTAAGAAATAAGAATGGGAAAAAGAAATGGAGACAGAGCACTCCAAATCTCAGTCCTGCCTGACTAATTGTATTAGTCACATACGAACAATGAAGACTTCTGGTTTGTTTTTTCTGAAAATCTGATGCATAAAATAAATGCTCTAAAATGCAGTGAAGATCCATGTGCCTACCTTTATATAACTTTACTGAGCTACACAATATATCTTCTGCTTCGGATTCTCAAATGTCATCCATCTTGAGTCTTTTGTGCCTTCTTAATCTCCACCTCAAATCATCCAAAGATTATCTAAATACTTGCCCTTGAGTTATAGATGGCTACCAGTTAGCACCCATAAGCTTATTATATAATCACATCAGATAATAAAAAAAGAAGTGTAGAAATAGAAAATAATAAGTATGTATTAATTTCTATTAAATGTTAATATTCTAATAGGATCTCTCTCAAAAAAGCATATTAACCCTGTTATTGAAAACAGAATACTAAAAATATGCTCACAGACCTACTATCAGTAAGTAGGGGTTAGAATCAAGTGTTTAACTCAAAATTAATAATCTTTGTTTTGCAATAGTGTAAGATGTGATGCAGTCTGCTTTTAAATTTAAAACGTAATTTTCCTCTTTTATAGAAATTCTCAGTGATCATTTTCTTTGCCATCAGTAGAGCACCAAGGGTTCAGTACATCAGTAGAGTACCAAGAGTACGCTATTCATTGTCACTATATACTGTCATCCCGTTCTTCATTGATTTGCTCGAGCGGGCATCAGTAATACCTCCATTAGTCCCAGCCCTGAGGTGTTAGCAGCCTCTCCTTACTCATATTTCCCAATGATTGGAGGCTCTTTCAGTGTCAGGGGGATGAGACCTGTTATTGTTACTTTATTTGGCATATCGAATATGCCAGGGAAAATTGACAGGCTCTTCCATGTGGGTGGGATACTCTCGGTAGCTTGCTGGGCTGTCCAAGAGGAGGGAGAATGTACATCAGAGAATACAAGCAAGTATGTTAAAACCAAACACATGTGTGCTTCTTTAGGCACATCAGTGGGCTAACCTATAAGGTGTTGTGCAGCCACAAGAGGCCGAGTGCTTCCGGGATCTTTGTTTTATATAGTCACCTCCACTTCACTAATGACATCGTTCTAATAACATCAAACATTAGCCAAGTGGCACAAATGCTGGCTGACTTTGACCATGAGTGGAAAAATTGAGACTGCAGCTGAATCTCACCAAGACAACGTTCATGAAAAACGAACTAGTCCCTGATGTTCCATTTGCTCTCAATGAAATGAACATCTCCGAAGGTAGCAGCTTTGTGTACATGGGCCGAGAACTCAACATGAGGAACAACTTGGCACCAGAACTGCGCAGGAGGAAGAGAGCAGCATGGAACGCCTTCAAGAGCATTGAAGACGTGGTTAAGAGGACAAAGAACCTTCGGCTCGGGGCACATCTTTTCGACTCCACCGTTCTTCCTGCACTAACATACGCCTCAGAGAACACTATTCGGGTATCCCAAAGACGAATCAAAAGAACTATGCTTGGAGTATCACGTTTCACTCAAGTGAGAGAAGGAATCTGGAGTTCTGACCTCTGTGGATGATCAAGAATCAGGGATGCTATCTTGTTTCCCTATCGTCAAAAATCAGATAAGCTGGACACATAATGTGATTTAGAGACGACTTCTGGACTAGAGCTGTTACTGACTGGATTCCACGGGATGTCAAAAGAACCCCTGGCCACCCACCTATGAGATGGTCAGACTTCTTCATCAAAACCCTGATGGTTTGATGCTCTTTGTGTTTCTGTCTTGAGCAGATACTGTTGTGCTACACTTGCATGCAACAGGGACGAATGGAGACGTTACTGGTGCCCACTTGAGCAAATCAAAGATCAATGGGATGACAAGTGACAAGTGATACAAGACTCTGTATCTTGGTCGTTGATGGGATTACATGGCACAGGGGACATTTTGTGGGTGTGACTGCCAAGCTACTGGATAATGAGGGGTCTGGGCAGAGGAGACCCAGTCCCGATTCGAGCAGGCTTGGAGATCTCAGCCCTGGGACCCGCATGCCTGTGTTCCTCATTCATGCTGGTTCATTCATGCACGAGGCTCTTCTGGGTGTGTGGAGAGTGGCTTTGAGCATGGCTGTGGCTGGCTTCCAGAGGTTTTCAGCTGCCGAGGGTCTGCTTGGGGCGGAGGGGGGGGAACTCAACCCGCAACCCTCCTAGGGGCCCCGGTGAAGAAAGTCTGGCAGGGGGGTAGGAGATTCTGCATCCAGGTACGCTATTAACTGTATTAATTATCAAGTGCAAAAATAATTCTATCACAGATGTGTACGTGATTAAGATAAAAGTGGATAAAACTGTATGCATTTATTTTCGCATAGTGTCATTTTTGAGGGTCTGGCATTGTCTACTAGGTTCACCCTGAGTTTACAACCAAAATGTTAGCAAGGACTGAATTATTACCAGGGTCTCCTTCCAAGCAAAGATCTTCCAACTTCAGGTAGTTTTGGGCAATATTCAACTATTTTCATATCTCCAGATTGAGAAACTCAATTCTTTGCTGACCAGGTCGTCAGGTGACCCTTACCACATGAAAGTTCACAACATGATAGCTTAACTTCTGAAAGCGAGAGTCTATTAGTAAGACAGATATTCAATCCTATGCAATATAATCAAGCACAGAAAATCAATCATCTATGCCCCAACTCCTTTGCCCTTTTGCCATTAGAAGTAAATGAGAAGCCTAACTCACATGCAAGAGGTGAGGGGTCACACTAGAAGAGTTCTCATTGAGAAGAGCTTCAGGAGGAGGTCACCCCAAATTAGTCACCCATATCAGCAACTAGCAAGTACTTAAATCTCATTTTCTCATAAGATAAGAATATTAGTTATATAAGTCTGCCAGAACTGCAGTGTAAACAATACAAACACAATGATTTTAGTGACAGAAATTGATAGTCTAAACTATAATTCCATAGATAAGGTGTTATCCCTGCCTTGTTCATTAATTTCTTTATTTTTTATTTTACTACTTCATTTTACCATGTTCAACTTTCCTCCACCAATGTTCCCATGTTTCATCACAGGACCCCCCCACTGCGCGCACACACACACACACACACACACACAAAGTGTGTTTCCTTAACAGGTGCATTTTTAAATTTAATAATTGCAGTTTGAGTCCCAAACTTTAGTGTTGATTCTGTGCTTTAGATACATATCTGTACCCCATTTACTTTGTTCTGAGGGATTTTATGCAGGATCTACTCTATGCTTCTTCATTAACTTCACGCAGTATTTGTTATTTCTTTCATTGTAGAAACTTTTCACAAGTATTTTATCTCCATAGGGTGTTCTCCCCATGCTCTTGTACAAATTTCGCCTTTTCTATTTTTTTTAAACAAGAATTCCAGCTGTATTAGTTTCAGACTCATCCTTGATAATCCTGTTTAATTAGTAGTGTTACATTTCCTCTATAAAGTTACTGTCCCCAAATGACTCACAATCTGAGCTACTAGAGATCACTATTTCAAAAATACGAATTGGATTAAATGGGAGGTAGGCATAATTCCTAATACTAATGTTATCCATCAGCAGGCAAGTTGGGAGTATTACTATGTGGTGTCACACATGAAAATTTCATGGTAAAGATGGAAATGCTAATGTGAAGATAATTTTGACTCTTGTGATAAAACCCGTTATTCTCCAAAGATTACAAGAGAAATCGTGTGATGTTTACTTCCTTTTATTGCCTCCCAAAGTTTGTGTAAATAACAACTTACAAACAAAATTCTTTGTGTGGCAGAGTTTTGTGTGCGTGCATTTGTGCACGTGTGTTTGGGGCAGGGGGGCGGGGGCTGATGGAGTGCTCCAGGGTTGGGGAGGCTCCTACATGGTATCCAGGCTGACCTTGTGCCTATCAATGAATCAGCCCACGGCGCCAGCATATGCAACATAAGGGCCTGAAGATGTGGTCCTGTGGTACTGCTGGGTCTTGCTGGGCCAGGGATTCTTCGGGCAACTCCAGCGGTTTGGGAGGTCTCTGGGGTTCATCTAGTGATATTTGGGGGACCATATGTTGCAGAAAGTCAAACCCACGTTGGACACAGAACTGTATACTATCTCCAGTTCCCAAGAAAATTGGTCTGCATTTTTCTCTTAGTGATTAAGCATGTTTGTCATAACACCACAAGCACAGATGTTCACTTATTTCAAGTTCATCAAAAAATATTTGTTGAGTGTCTGTTATGTATCAAGGAATCATTCCTTTGTACAAATAAAGTATACATAAAGGCAATTTTTCCACTGGCCAGTATCATAAACAAAGATCAGATATTGTGATGACTAAAGGACATCCTTCAGTATGAGTTGCTGGAACTGGGACCAAAGAGCCTCAACTAGAAAGAAAAGATTTCAGTCTAGGTCTGTCTAGGTTGGAGAAACTCTTAGCCCTCTCTCTAAAGTCAGCTTGGGAATTTCCTTTCCACAATCACATTCTTTACGCCTCAGATAGAGAGGGATAGCACTGCACTGTAGCACTGTCGTCCCATTGTTCATCAATTTGCTTGAGCAGGCACCAATAACATCTCCATTGTGAGGCTTGTTGTTACTGTTTTTGGCATATCAAATATGCCAAAGGTAGCTTGCCAGGCTCTGCGGTGAGGGTGGGATAATCTCGGTAGCTTGCTGGTTTCTCCGAGAGGGATGGAGGAATTGAACCTGGGTCAGCCATGTGCAAGGCAAATGCCCTACCTGATATGCTTATTGCTCCAGTCCGGAGAGGGGAAAGAGTGTGCTATTTGTGGGGCTGGAGCAATAGCACGGCGGGTAGGGCGATTGCCTTGCACGCGGCTGACCCGGGTTCAATTCCCAGCATCCCATATGGTTCCCTGAGTGCCGCCAGGAGTAATTCCTGTGTGCAGAGCCAGGAGTAACCCCTGTGCATCACCGGGTGTGACCCAAAAAGCAAAAAAAAAAAAAAAAAAGTGCTATTTGTTCCTGAAGACTGGGAAATAAAGACTCTCCTTTCTTGCCAAAGTCACAAATATCCTTCATGTTGAAGGAGCAAAAGTCAGTTAATACCTAATCAGTTGCCAAAACTGCTACCAAGAAATTAGTTTAACTCATGAGTGGGCCCTTGAGTTAGTGTCTGTAAACTCAGCATAGGAAACCCCTGACGTTTATGAAGCCATACATACTTAACAGCTCTTAGAAGGAAATTCTGTGTGCTCAGTTGCCCTCTGTGCTCTGTTACGTCCGGGTCTCACACAGCTTTCTCGCTAATTTTGTCCCTCATCCATAGGCCTGTCACTGACTCGCTCCGTGTGGGTCTTGCTGCAGCTTGATCCTTTGGGTTCTCTTGACTCCCAGCGTTTTCTGCTCTCTGCTTGAGCACAGTTTGAGCAGCCAAGTGAAAACACCCATGAGAACTCTTCCTGGACCTTTGCCCCTCTTTAATTCTTACTATTCCCACTCCTTACCCATTTCCAATTCCCTGCCTCCCTGAATCTGCCTCAGGCAAAGGAGACATAAAATGAGCAATTGCATTAACTACATCAACTAGTGCCCCTCTCTCTCTCCTTTCCTATCCCGTTATCACACAATTTCCTTTGCCCCTGTGGTTTGAAAAATTGAATTACAGTTCTGAAGTTCTGAAGGCTGAACTTTTGGATCAGGATTTCACCTTGGTGGGTGCAGGCAAAGGTTCTATTTCTGACTTTTGGAGATTTCCATAGTGTGCTCTTGTGCCATAAAGAAAGAACAAAAGTTAGCTCAGGGTCTCTTAGGAAGGCACTTAAAATCCTCAGCAGAGCCCCACCACTCCACAGCTCAGCTAAGCCTAACTACTTTTCAAACAACATCTCCTAACATAAGCACATTGTGATGAAGGATGGGGGGTGGGGGGGAGGGAGGTGAACTTCAACATCTGCATTGGTGGCAGGGAGTTTTACATAGACTTTTACTTGGGGCAGGGAGTTTGGTTTTTTGTTTGTTTTTAGCCCGTGACTGGTGATGCTAGGGTCTACACCTGGCTGTGTACTCAAGAATTACTGCTGGTGGTGCTCAGGGGACCAGATAGGATGCTGGGCATGGAACTTGGGTTAGCTGTGCGCAAGAAAAGTGCCCTACATGCTGTATTACATTCCTGGCCTGAGGAACTTTTTCATCAGGGGCAGGGAGTTTTATTTTTATTTTGCATATGAATTGGGGGTAGAGAGCTTTACATTAATAAGAATGTACAGAAGTGGAAGATTTTACCTGGCAGGAATTGAACCACAATAATACACTGCTAGTCTCCTCTCTTCTTTCACTTCTCACGCTTGCATGATTGGCCTTTGCATGCAAGAAGTTCTAGGAAAATGACATGGAGTATCAGAAGGGGCAAAATGACTGAAGCCGTGACATTGTCTAAGCAGCAGCATCTGTCACTGTCTCCTTGGGCCCTCTGTTGACTGTAAATGCCAGTTAACAGGTCAATATTAATGCCTCTGGTTGGTGGAAAAGTGAGAGCCTTGGCAATAGCAACTTTATTAGTGAAGCCCCGAAGTTCCAGTAAAGCATCTTAGCCAGAGGGAAAGAACACTCTTAGGATCGCGGTATTTCTGCAAAAGTTTGCTCCTCTCCCAAATAGTTTGTTTCTTCTATCAATAACAACCCAAGTTCCTTTGGAAATAGAGGGCTTTTCTGTTGCCTGGTCTCTTATCAAGGCTAAGAGTGATGTCACCACAGCAGCTGTTGGTTTATCTGACAGTGCGTGCAATACTAAATAGCTTTTGTCCCCACATGTGGACCATAGTCATCAAATCATGCATTTGGCACTTAACATTACACCAAAATATAAAGTTATAACAAGCACAAACATCCACTGTCATCCAGTTGTTCTTTGATTTGCTCAAGTGGGCACCAGTAACGTCTCCATTCATCCCAGCCTGAGATTTTAGCAGCCTCTCCTTATTCGTCTTTCCCAATGATTGGAGGCTCTTTCGGGGTCAGGGAAATGAGACTTGTTATTGTCACTGTATTTGGCATATCGAGTACACCACAGGGAGTTTTCCAGGCACTTCTTATGCGGGCATAATATTCTCGGCAGCTTGCCAGGCTCTCTGAGAGGGATAACAAATGGCTTTAAATTTTAGCACGCACCAACATCCCTGGGATGAGCTCAAAAGATCTCTGAGCCCCACTCCCACAATTCTGATCCAGTAGGTTTGCGGTATATGCCTACTGCATCTGCCTTTTCAACAGGTTTCTACTCCGTGTTGCCCTGCTGGGCCTGGTCCCAATCATTGCAAAACCACCAGCATGTTCTAAACCCAGTGCACAGTACATACCCCTATAAAATAATGACCCTCCTATAATGATGGCCTATTAATAACTATGAAAGCTAAGATTTATCAGTTATTTTATACCCAAGAAAGTAATATTTGAACTGCTTTTTTTTTTTGCTTTTTGGGTCACACCTGGCGATGCACAGGGGTTACTCCTGGCTCTGCACTCAGGAATTACTCCTGGCGGTGCTCAGGGGACCATATGGGATGCTGGGATTTGAACCCGGGTCGGCCGCGTGCAAGGCAAATGCCCTACCGGCTATGCTATCACTCCAGCCCCTTGAACTGCTTTTTTTCCTTAGTCCCTTACACAATATTTATAATACATGAAATATTCTTGACAAGGCACAGAATTATCAGACAATAACCACAAATGTCTGGTGAGCACTTCATGTTCATTCACTATTAAGACCATTAGCCTTTATGATACAATTTCACAACTTCGAAAGAATAAAAGGCAATGAGTATAATAATAAATAAACTGGCATGTTTCATAAAAAATCAAATATGAATAATCATTTCTAGAGTCTCAGGCATTCTGTATTATGTCTTTTTAAAAAATAATTCCAGCGAAATGGACTATTAGTCATGTGCTTTTATTTGTGAATTAAAATGTATCTCAAATACCCTCTACGTGAGATGTCTTTCTTGATCTTTATATTCAATATTATTTTTCAAAATCTCAGGTTTACTTTAATGGAATTAGTGATGAGTCTATTAAAATTTAAATATTGCCGGTAAGTCCTGAACTTATAAGAAAGGCTAACAGAACTTTAGCTACAGCAATAGTGGTTACTGGCCTCTGTTATCAAGTATGTTAATTATTCACACCTGGTTCACCACTGATTAACAAAACCTATTAAGGCCTTCCCTTGAAGACCTTGATGTTGACATGTATTTGCAGCTGTTGTTGATTTTTTTCCAAATTAGCACATTATGTGTTTGGAAAACAGACAAAAAAACAGCTGCAGTGTCTGAATACATTTATTATGTACTCTTCTTAAAATGCTATCAGGGTTTAGTAGTAAATGAAAAAGTCAGAGTAATGTGCACTGTTAACTTTGCACTTTTAGCGCAGGCATAGGTCAACCAAAAACAGAATGTTTAGGCAGTTCCACTAAAATGTCAGCCATTAGTTCGCTAACTAAATCCAGAAATTTCAATGGTCACTTTTTAAATACTATGCATTAAAAAGAAGTGTCTCCTTATAGCAGTTCCATTTCAGGTCAGCAAGTCCTATAAAGAGGTGAAATTAATTAAACATGAAGATGACGTTAGATGAATTTAAATGTTTATTAAAATGGGATTACCTTGGCTTTATATTATGCTATGAGGAACACTTTATTGGTTTTATAGTCCCTTCTAAAGCCATCTACTTACTGGTTGCAGTAATTAAATACAATTTTTAAAGACTGGGTTAATAAAAATATTTTTATATTTAACATCTTTATGTTGTAATAACAAGGTAACATATAAGTGTAGTACTAGTGTAAACTATTTGACACAAAGCAGAGTCTAGATCTTTTTTTCATATCTAAAATGCTAGCATTCACCTACATACAGGAAAATGTGGGCAAGAATCAAGTATCATCCTTCGTCTCTAAATTTTGTGCTGATTCTAGCCTCTTCCACTAAAAGTAAGGAAATTTGAGTAATGATCTGAGTCTTTAATTAAACTGTAATTGCATCTGCCTTCTCTTATGTTTTAAAAAATTATGAAAAAAGTGATTATTCTTGTTGATCTTTTCCCTAGCACCAGTCCAATTTTCTAGTAGAAAACATCTTCATAGAGGAGTCTGCATAACGAATGGCAATTCTGTTCTCATTGCAAACCCTGACGATGTCATTTTCTTCCAGTCCATCACTCTATGAATTTGTACAATGGAATTTCAAATTTTCAGACTAAAAATACACATATTCATCTTATCAGAGACAGGTGGTGTTTAATTAGCATTCACTGTTTACTTCATGGTTCCTGTCACTGTATGCTTACTAGAACAGACATACACATCTGTCCATGTTATTAATTATACTAGAAGATATACTTTTAAAAAAGCAGTATTTTGTTGTAAAGCTACAGATATTTTACTACTACTTTATGTCCTGAAAAATATATATAACATAGTACTGCATTGACATGATATTTGGTTTTGGCTTTGTCAAGAAAATTATAGAACACACACAAGATAAACAAGCACCATCTGTCTTGTGACAAAAAAAAATTGGGGGGTTCAGGAAAGAATACAGTTAAAATCCTTACTTTCTGTACCCCTAGCCCTGTTTTGATCCCCAGAACTTTATATGACCCCCTGGACACTTCTAGGAATTATCCATAAGCAGAGTCAGAAATAAACCCTGTCCACCATTGCTATGACACACCCCTGTGCACCCCCAAACCAGGATGAGAAATGTGTCAGTAGGTCCAGAGTCAATGAGAGATTTAAAAAGTAAATATAGAAACCCAGAAACATTTGAATATTTTTTGCACAGAAAGGCAGCATAGACCATAGTGATGCCCTACTACCACAAAGGAATTAGCTCACTTATCTAATCCTAATTTAATTTGTGCCACAAAATAAAAAAAAAATAGCTAAGAACAGTTGACAGAATTATTTCCAGTGTACTTTATGCCAGGTTATATGTGAATAGTCTACACTTTGAATAAGTAAAACATTTCCTCTTGCCATAAAAAATAGGACAATAGAGAATTCTCCCCAATAAGAATTGTATATTTCTAGAATTAAAATAAAACAGCAAGTGCATTTATCTTGAGCTGATTTTCTCTGTATATATTTCTATATTGTTAACTCTAACAATGAAGCAGATGAGTTCTATGATTTATATCATTGTGTTGACTTGAGTTAGAGATACTTTAAACTATGTGCATTTGCATTGTATGTTTTTGCAGCACAATAAATGCTTCTTAATTTTTTAAAAATTGTAGTCTCTATGAATTACAATTTTCAATGGTAATGTTTCCTGCACACAATGCTCTAACACTACAACCCCCACCAGAGTATTCTTTTCCCTTTAGTGTTGTGTTAGGGTCCCCTCTCAAAACACCTCCTCCATCTCCCTATCATGATCAGCTTAGCTCTGTAGACACTCCCCCTTTTATTGTTTATTTGTTTTGTTTTGTTTTGCAGAGTAGGGGGCGTACCCAGCAACGTCTGGGATTACTCCTGACTCTGTGCTCATGGATAATTTCTGGACGGACTCAGGGGACCATATGGGGTGTTGGGGATTGAACCTAGATCAGTTGTTTGCTAGGCAAATACCCAACTTACTGTACTCTCACTCTGTGTGCTAGAATCATCAGTTTTATAGATTGGTAAACAAATTCTGTTACTTTGGGCCATTTGTTATTCCATTACTATGTGTTTTTTTTATATATATATCTCACATAAGAGAAAGGTCACTCTGTATCTGTACTGTCCCTCTTCTGACTTACTTCATTCAGCATGATATCCCTGAGTTCCGTTCATAAAGTGGCAAATTATATAATTCTGCCTTTTCTTATAGCCAAGTAATGTTCCATTATGTATAGACCCACTTGTTTCTTTATCTGGTCATCTGTTCTTGAGCACTGATTTGGTTTCAGCACTTGGTTATTGTGAATATTGCTTCAAAGAAAATAGACAAGCAAATGTCTTTTTTGGTGTAGTTGTGTGCCCTTGGGGTAGATACCAAAGAAACAGATTTTCTGAGTCATGTGGAAGCTCAATTCTTATTTTAAGAAGTGTCCATATCATTCTCCAAAGGAGTTGAATCAGGTGGCATTCCCACTACAATAAATGAGGGTTAATTTGTCCCCATAATCTGCCAACACTGATTCTATTTCTCATTTTTGATGTGTAGAATTTTCAAAGGTGTGAGGTGATATCTCATTGTTTTGATCTGCAATTAACTGATGATAAGTGGTAGAAAGGATTTTTTTTTTCATATGCTTATTGGTCACATGTATGTCTTTCTTTTTTTTTTAATTTATTTATTTTTAATTAGAGAATCACTGTGAGGGTACAGTTACAGATTTATACACTTTTGTGCTTATACTTCCCTCATACAAAGTTTGGAACCCATCCCTTCACCAGTGCCCATTCTCCACCACCCGTAAACCCAGTGTCCCTCCCATCCTCCCCAATCCCATCTCCCCTCCACCCCACCCTGCCACTGTGGCAAGGCATTCCCTTCTGTTTTCTCTCTCAAATTAGCTGTTGTGGTTTGCAATAAAGGTGTTGAGTGGCCGCTGTGCTCAGTCTCTAGCCCTCATTCAGCCCGCAACTCCCTTCCCCCACATGGCCTTCGACTACAATGTAGTTGGTGATCGCTTCTCTGAGTTGACCTTTCCCCGGAACGTGAGGCCAGCCTCGAAGCCATGGAGTCAACCTCCTGGTACTTATTTCTACAGTTCTTGAGTGTTAGTCTCCCACTCTGTTATTCTATATACCATAGATGAGTGCAATCTTTCTATGTCTGTCTCTCTCTTTCTGACTCATTTCACTCAGCATGAAACTTTTCATGCCCATCCACTTGACTACAAAATTCTTGACCTCCTTTTTTCTAACAGCTGCATAGTATTCCATTGTATAGATGTACCAAAGTTTCCTCAACCAGTCATCCGTTCTGGGGCATTCGGTTTTTTTCCAGATTCTGGCTATTGTAAACAGTGCTGCGATGAACACATGTATGTCTTTCTTAATGAAGTTTCTATTAATCTCTTCTCCCCATTTTGGGGTGGCACTGATTTTTTTTTTTCTTGTTACTTTTTACGTATCTTGGATATTGATTCTCCAGATGAGTGGTGGGAAAATATTTTCTTCCAGTCTGTGATGTTTTTATTTTGGTCTTCATTTCTTTTCTGCTGGTAAAGCTTCTTAATTTGATATAATTTCATTTACTTTTTGTTGCTTCCTTTCGTTTGGCCAATGACATTGAATCATTGAAGATTCCTTTATACTCAATGTCATAAAGAATTCTGCCTATGTTTTTCTAAAAATAATTTTTGGATACAGGTCTGATATTGAGGTTTTCAATACATTCTGAATTGACTTTTGTGTATGGTGTGAGATAGGGGTCAAAATTACTTTTTTATATATGCAACTGAACCAGTTTTCCAGCACCATTCCTTCCACTTCATACTTTTTTGATACTTTGTCAAAAAATAGCAGTCTATAACATTTAATGATCTGTATAATAGATACATTCTTCTTATTATGTATAGTTCTAGGATGGCATAGTTCTTGTTCCTTAAAGTAAAGTTTAGGATAAATAAAGTGAGTAGGAAAATTAGGGAGATGGGGAAATATGCTGAGGCTTCTTAATAAATCTCCCCCCACCAGAGCAAGACAAGGACAACATGTCCATTTAGTCAAATTGTTCATATTCAATTATACTAAAGAGAGAAAGATGCCAACCATCTTTCCAAGGAATAGAGAAGGTCATACATGCCCAGAAGTGTCCTATTGTCAATTTCTGGTTAAGCTTCATTTAAATACATATATATGTATATATATATATTCATAATTTTACTTTTTAGGTCACACTGGGCAATGTGTCAGGGTTTTCTCCTGAATATTATTAAGAAGTAAAATTAAGATGAATGTTTAAATGGTTGTTGGACTAAGGAAAAAAGAAACTCACCCATAGATGGTATTTCACCCTAAGGAGGCTCTTATTTCCAAAAGAGAATCTGTCCTAGAAGAAGCTTCCCTTGAGGGAGGAACCCTACATCCGTTGACTGTATGAGCACACTTAGGTGTAATTGCTACTGGACCCCCCCCCCCATGAAGGGGGATATCACTAAGGCTGTAGGACTCGGCAAGAGAGGAGAAGAATGTAGAGGCAAAGAATATAGGAGCGAGGTCCAGGTGAGAGGAATCAAGGAGAATCAGAGGATCAGGGAGTCTCAAGAGGAATCCAGGAGAAGGAAATGGGATTGAGGAAAGAGTGTTAGAGGAGAATGGAGATTGGAATAAACTGCAACTGATACAAACCAGTCTGGCCCTCGTTCCCTGCTTCGTCTACCCTTGGCATCAGTCGTCTCAGGTCGGAAGTGGCCTGAGACCACCGAACACAGGCAGTGATCGAGAGAGAGAGCCGCGAGATTTTTAGTTGTTTTATGAATACACAATATCTAATATGTCAAATACTAATGTTATTTTTTAACTCAATAAGATGATCCAAACAACTATGAAATCTAAATGACTTACTTTAATTTTGGGCTGGAGTTATAGCACAGCCATGCATGCAGCCAACCTGGGTTCGATTCCTCTGCCCCTCTCGAAGAGCCCAGCAAGCTACCGAGAGTATCTCGCCCACATAGCAGAGCCTGGCAAGCTACCCATGGCGTATTCAATATGCCAAAAACAGTAATGACAGGTCTCACAATGGAGACGTTACTGGTGCCCACTCGAGCAAATCGATGAGCAATGGGGTAACAGTGTCAGTGACTTTAGTTCTATTTTTTCTCAATATATCCATGTATATAAAGTTTAACTATATTAAACTAATATAAGAGAGTCATTATTCACAATATACAAAAAACTTTTGTTTAAACAAAGGCCATTTAGCCATAATATCATTTAGGCAGAATTTAGGCAGCAAAAATTTAATTAAGTATATTTTATATACTTAATAACTTAAATATATTTTGTATACTTAATGTATATAATTAAATATTAAATAACATTTAATAAGTATATAAAATATTCAATTTTCAACTGCATTCATTGTTAATAAGAGCATGCCTGTGTGTTGTGTTTTTTTAAGTATGCTGAAGTTTTAAAATTCACTATTTTTTAGTGACTGTCAAGGTAAAAATATCAATCAGAATGATTTTTTTTTAATTCCACACATTGTCCTACATACAAATTAAATTTAGGAACAAATTTTTCATTTTATCTGTTAATTTAAATTTTAGTCACAAAATATAAACTAAATTTTTTATTTAAAAAGCCCTATTTCATTCTATTTTTAAATAAACAAGTGTGTTGCTGAATTTGAGGGTATACTTTCATATGCAAAGGCTGTCATTTTGACTTCAATTCTTAACTTCAAATCCAAGTCTTTTGTGAAAAACAAATGATTTCCATAAAAATTGCAAGTCTACTCATAGCAAAACAACAAATTTTTTAGACATGTTGATTTTTTAAAGCAATAATGTCAACTCTATATATAGGAAAACTTAATTGGCTGAAAATATTGAGTCAGAATCTTCAACATTTAGCAGACTTAAATTGCAAATACTTTTAAGCCTGTTAATTCCTTCATGTAAGATTAACTTCTTGTAGCAACCACTTGAAAATAGTAGTTGTTACAGAGTTGGTTGTTGAAAAGTGTCATGATTTGACCAGCCATTGAACCACTTCACTTATGTCTTTTAGTACAAAAATTGGTTTCAATCTTTTGAGCTTTTTTGCAAATTTTAAGAATATTTTATGGATTTGCAGCATTTAATTCAGTATCATGAACTCAGTATATTTTTAAAATAGCAGCTGATGAAAATGATGATGATAATGATAATAATGATAATGTGTACTAGATTTTAGTAGTTCTCACAGGCACATATAAAAAGTTCTTAGTATAATATATTGTTTTCTCTTTTAATAAGAATGCATTAGCTATTTCTAAGATTTATATAGACGTTGAATCATTTACATATCAATCTTTCATTTGTATTTCAAAAACTCAGCATCTAAGTCCATATAGGGAAGCTTTTCAACATATCTCCCCATATTAAATCCTTATCTATAAGATTTTATTATAAAATAAGGATTTGACTCTTTTGGATCTACAAATAAAGGAGATTCTATGGAATTGTCAATTATTCATATAGTCCTTATCCAGCAAAAGCTAATTTGTTCTTTGTTAAGAAGACAAAATTCATACTTTGCAACCATAAAATACTATGATATAGAGGCTTTATGATAATGTCTTACTAGGAGAATTCAATTTCAGTGATAGAGGTTAGAATTGCAGACTGCTTCAGACAAATACTTCCTCAACCACATGTATAAGTGATACACATATGCAAATATGAACTCTGTGATTCACCTACATTATGTTTCTTCATTTATAATACAGAGATAACGCACTTAGTTTAGGGATCAAATTCATGAATGAGGATACCTAGAAAAGAATATCACAAGTGTTTGATGCTGTATAAGTTTAGACATATCCAGTTGTTTTTTTTTTTTATTTTCTTAAAAAAAATTTTAGGGGCTGGAGCAATAGTACAGCGGGTAGGGCGTTTGCCTTGCATGCAGACGAACCTGGTTCAATTCCCAGCATCCCATATGGTCCCCCCGAGCACCGCCAGGAGTACAGGAGTAATTCCTGAATGCATGAGCCAGGAATAACCCCTGTGCATCTCCAGGTATAACCCAAAAAGAAAAAAAAATAATTGGATATTTGTGAGATAGACCATTACAAAGCTGTTCGTGACTGGGTTTCAATCATACAATGATCCAACACCCTGCCCCCACCAGCATACATTTCACACTACCAATGTTCCCCATTTTCCTCCCACCATTCCTCAACACTGCCCTCCCCTGTCTCTATGGCAGGCACTTACCTTTTTCCTCTCTCCTTTTGTTCATTATAGTTTGCTATACAGGTACTAACAGGTCATTGCGTTTGTTCAGGGCATTCAATAGTTTTATGGGGAATGTAAAGCTGGAATGGCTTTTTAAACTGGGTGGCAGCTTTGGGGTCATGATTACCGAGGGTTCTGAAGTACAGGGAGATTGGGGGAGGTAGCCCATTTTGACCCCACAGAGGCCTGGAGATTTCAGTCACAAAACTCCCATACCCAAATTTTCAGCAGATTACATTTTGGTGAGGTCCATCCTTAGACGGTAGAGTCTGGCGGGGGACACAGCGGTCACTGGGATTATGGAATCAAGTTACAGCCAGGGGCTCTGCTTGGGCAGGCACCAGGCTCACCCGTCCCCTCCAATTTACCTTGGTCATTTCAGCCGTGTGGGTCTGAGATTAACCGCAGATTTCGATCTCTCTCTTTTTCTTTTTTTTATGTAGGAGTACTGCTTTCTATTCAGTCCTTGAATAAGCTGGTTGAATTAGGCATGAACTCAACATTACTTTTTTTTCAATTGAATCACCGTGAGATACAGTTACAAAGCTTTCATGTTCGAGATTCAGCCTTGCAATGATTGAACACACCCATCTCCCCAACATTGCATACTTTAAACCACCAGTGTCCCCAGTATATACCACCGCCCACCCCCCTCATCCTTGTCCTCACCCTGCCTCCATAGCAGAAAAAATTCCCAATATTCTCTCTCCACTTTTGGGGCATCAAGTCTTGCTCAAATTTTCCCACCACCATTCAAGCCTGCCTGCCAGGGACAGGTGCTAGATCATTTATTGTCCATTGCTCATTATGAATATCTTAGGTGCCTCAGCCGTGTGCGTCTGGAATCCTAGATTATAGATGGTTGGGTTCCAGAGACATTTCTGTAGGGCAACAATCCTTTTTTGGGATTCAATTGGTTGTCTCTGGACCAGGGCTGTTGGTGTGCTAAGGTGGCGCCCAGAGGCACATTGTGCAGTTGACAGCCAGACTGTTTGACTAGTGGGCGGGAAGCTGGGGAGGGACAGCAAGATGACTCTGCTGCCAAGCAACATGGAAATTTAATCCTGGAACTGCATACCTGGGGTCCTGCTTGTGGAAGCTCCTGGTTGCCTGGATTCCACCTGGAGTAGGTGGGGAGACTGCACCTGCTCCATCTGGGGTGCCCCAGTGAAATTAGCTTGGTATGGCGTCCAGAGAGATCTCCGGTTCTGTGTTCTCTTCCAGGACTCGCTGCTGTGTCTGGCTTTTGATCTCTTTCGAGGTTATTTATGGGTCTCGGAAGCAAGGCCAGTACTAGAGTTTACAGAGCAGCACTGGAGTTGGTTCATGAGGGTGACTGTCAGTGCTTCCACGTGTATTGGGAAATGGGGGAAGCCATGGCAACCACCCCTAACTCCTTGAAAGCCTGGAGATTTTAGTCACAAAATCTGAACACCCTAATTTTCATATTACATCTTGATGTGGTCCATTCTGAGTTGGTGGAGTCAGGCCTGGGGAATGGTGGCTATTTTGGACTGTGGAAGCAAGCGGCTGCTGGGGGCTCTCTTGGGCAGGCACAGGCCAACCTGCCTCCCTCTGGTTTACCCCAGTCTGTTCAGCCATGTGCGGGTCCAAGATTAACTGTGGTTTCGGTCTCTTTCAAGATGTACCTATGAGTCTCTGTGATAAGGCCAATAAATGAGCTTGTATAGCAAGCTGGAGGTGGTTTTTGGGCATGGCTCCCACATACCTAACGTTTGGCCATTTAATATTTTGGTAAACTTGGTCCCAAGTTGTTGGGGTCAAACCAAAGGCACAATGGCAATTTTGGAGTGTCAGAAGTCTGAAGTCACCATTAGGCTGCTGACACACTCACCTCGCAGATACAGGTTGACCTACTGGCGGCGGCATCATACCCCCTGACATACCTATTTTTAAGATCAATTTATCCAAAAGTTTCTGTCAGTGACCTCAATGACTTAACACAATACTTGCTAAAAACTTCTGCAACACTATTAAGCAATGTAAAAATGGAGGGCAAGAGAAATGGTTACATGGTTCATGTTCTTTTTCACATATAGCATTAGCCATTTCAGGTTTGATCTCTGGAACAGTATATGGTCCCCAAGCACTGACATCAGTTATCCCTGAGCACAAAGCCAGGATTAATCTCTGAGCACTACCAAGTGAGACTACAACTCCACAAAAATATGAAGAACTTTATTATTTTACTATCAAACTCAGGAATATACAATTTGGACTTTCAAATTGAAATTAAGGATTTGGGGCAACAAATTATTTTTTTACCTTATGTTGCTCATTCATATTTTGAAATTTAAATAAATCGTCCTTCTAGAAAATGAAATTTATAGTTACAGTGCTATCATGAACACAGCAAATATTTTGATGACTGGTATGGGTCAAGAATTGTATATAAATACATGGTAGTTTCTAATGATCTTTGAGATCTTATGCATTTGAATTAAACATATATGGAAAACATTGATAGATTAGGAGATATTATCTGTGAACACAGAGCTAGGAGGAATACTTTCTAAGTAGAGAAAAATAGGAAAGCAGAGAACTTGAGATGTTCTCAAGAATAATGTGTATTAATTTTTGTACTTTTACTGGACTGGAGCGATAGTACAGCGGGTAGGGTGTTTGCCTTGCACTCGGCCAACCCGGGTTCAATTCCTCCGTCCCTCTTAAAGAGCCTGGCAAGCTACCAAGAGTATCCCGCCTTCAGAGCAGAGCCTGGCAAACTACCCGTGGCGTATTTGATATGCCAAAAACAGTAACAACAAGTCTCACAGTGGAGATGTAACTGATACCCGCTTGAGCAAATTGCTGAACAACAGGACAATAGATAGTGCTACAGTGCTAATTTTTGTAATCATTCAGTTATATAAGTTCCATATATTTGATTTATTAGTCAAATTATACTATAATTATAATAAGTAATTATAATTATAATAAATTAATTATATTAATATACTTTTATTCACTTTTTCTCATATTTATTTCCCTTCATTTACTTCCCTTCAACTTCTCTATCCTCTCTTCCTTCATTCTAATTATAAATTTATATTACTATTGCTTACTGTTAGTTCAAAAACTGTAAATGCTTCTGCTAATTTTAACTTTCATACCTATTTATTAACTGAAACCATTAATGCAACATATAAAATTTTTCAAGTGTGATATACATCACACTGTTCTTTAAGATCAAAATCCTGCATTTACTACATAAATTCTGAGCAAGTGTGTCTAGTCATACTTAATCTTGACTTTTATTTGAATAGACCTATATAAACCATTGTAGGCCTTCCATTTCCGTTGTAATCAATCTGTTAAGATCATGAAGTCCTCATGTGAAATGTAAGTCAAAACTTCATTCTATGTTATTTATGTCCCTGTAAATAGTCCTGTATTATTCCACCTATTTAAATATTGCCACTCATTGAACACTCAAACAATTATCCACCTGTCAGCTTAGAATTTCCTAGGCACAACTTTCTTTGTTGATTTTCCTTATCTCGAGGTATTTTTATACTAGGCAAAATTTAGCAAGTTTTAGTATGTGTTATTTATCTGAATCTTTGCTATTGTGAACAAGATTTACCCATAACAGATGGTGAAAATACAAGATAGTATAGATTCTGTCATCCTAAATTTGTGTGCATCAATTCAAAATACTGTCTTCGTCATCTTGTGTTAGATCTGGAGTACAAATGAGAAATATATGTTTATATTTAACATTTACCAATATGCAGAATGCATAACTCCTTTCTGAATTAAAATTTATTGAAGATCCCAAAGATCATTTATCTTTATGGAAGATTTGTTCTACCAATTGTTACTACATCTTATAAAACATAAAGTTAAAATGTTGGTAACCTCTTCAGTTTCCTTTAAAGTAGCATTTTATCTTCAAAATATTCAGTAAAATAACATTTTTTCATAATAAAAAATATTTAATAAAATAAAATTAGTGAGAAGAGTCTCGTGTATTTATGTTTCTAATTTCATCGTACCTTTTGTACCAGAATAATGGTACAAAAAGTGTTTTGTATCCAATCAGTTGACATTTTGGTTGCTTTGATTTTTACTTTGGGACCACCCCCAGTGGTGCCCAGGGCTTACTCCAGACTTTACAATCAGGGATTACTTATGAAGGAACTCAAGAGACCATATGAAGGCTGGGGATCAAGTCCAGGCAGAGTGCATGCAAGGCACTTAACACATTGTCCAGTCTATCTGACCCCTGCTGATACATGTTTTTAATTAGAAGTATATAAAATGAACTTTACATCTGCTGCTTCACTTCCACAATCTCTATTGAAGATTATTATGAGTCAAGCACAGTTTTAGGTATTATGGAATAAGACACAAAAATATCTGCAGATGAAATGCTTACTTACTACTGGTATTGGTCAATTACTAATAAGCATAATATACTCACAGCATGTTATAATGTTAACTATTATCCAAAGAAAACTGACTAGGGAGCATCTATACTTCAACAAATTGGGGAACTTAAGAAATTAATTAATTCTTAGAAATATACAGGATTGTGGCTGGAGCAATAGCACAACATGTAGGGTGTTTGCCTTGCACGCCGCCGACCCGAGTTCAATTCCCAGCATCCCATATGGTCTCCTGAACACCGCCAGGGATAATTCATGAGTTCAGAGCCAGGAGTAACCCCTGTGCATCGCCGGGCGTGACCCATAAAGAAAAAAAATATATATATATATATGCATATATATATATACATACAAAATAAAGAAGACTAAATCAAAGTAAAGCATAGAACTTTAAAAGACCAATAACAACTATGGAAATTGAATCCATAACTGAAATCCTTCCAACATAAAAAGTTTAAGACCAGAAAGGTTCAGAGATAAAACTTTCCATGGCAAGTGCACTTTTTGTGGGTGCAGGTGGTTGCATTGAGATGACGGGTTGGGCCACCCCTGGCAGTCCTCAAACTTAGTCCTGGCTCCATATTCAGACATTACTCCTGGTGGAACTTGAGGAATTATCTGTGCTGCCAGGGATTGAACGCTGGGAATTTATGTATAAGGTAAGTGCCCCACCCACTGTACTATTGCTATAGGCCAGAAATTAGGGTTTTAAAAAAGGATCTATACTCCCGTGTCCATTGCAGTACTGCACACAATAACCAAGATGCAAGAGACTCTTCAATGTTTATTAATATGAACACAGACAAAAATATAAAAAATGTATACATTGAAAGATTGTTTTTTTACTTTTAAAAAGAAAGAAAATACTGCCATCGTGACGACATACAGAGTCAGGAGGAAGGACATTATGCAAATAAAACTACCATGGGAAAATTACAACAATATTCTGATTATATGCAGATTATACATATATAGGTGAGCTGAACTGACTCTGGTGAAAGAAAAAATATCTTAGTAGTGTAAGATCCAAGTTCTATTCCCAGAAAGGTCCAAATATGCTAATAATATCCCTGTTATCTCTGCCATATGAGACCTTAGCATCAAATCAACGAAGCGGGAAGTCTCTTATGCACAGCCAGATGTGTGCAAGCACCAAATATAAAATTTGCTATCTCCAGGGAGCACTACAACTAAACTATGTATGAGCACCAAGGCTAGGAGCACAGCAGCACACCCCATCAACCCAACTATGTGTGAACAACACAACCATGTGAACTATGGCTACCACTATAGTTATCACAGAGCATCAATAGGAAGAGAAAGGAATGAGTGAATAAATGTTTAAGTATTATTATTTTTATGCCATTAAAGCATTATTACTTTATTATCATGTTTATTATTATTATTATTATTGTATTATTGTGGACTACAGGTGTTGGAATAGAGAGAAATGATACACAATCCACTTACTTAGAATGAATAAGTCCTAGGTATCCACTGCACAGCACCAACAGTCAATGATACTGTATTGTCTATTTAAAAAAAGATTTGCTGGCTGAAGAGAGTACAGTGGGTAAGCCACTTACCTTATATACGGCCAACTTAGGATTGCTCCCCAGTACTACATCCGTCTCCTGAGCTTGATAAGACTGATCTCTGAGCACACTTCAAGGAATAAGCCCTGAACACTGCAGGCATAAACCAACAGTCAAACAGACAAAAAAAAAAGTTTTCTGAAAATGTATCTTCTGCTGTGTTCTCATTACAATAATAATGATAATGATGATGGTAACTGGTAAATTGGCAGAAAATGATATTTCCAAGGTAATGGTTAAGATGATAGGATAGATGAGGTGATGTTTTCATAAATATTTACTTCCCTTTTTACTCATAAAGTCCTATATATTAAATATGTACTGATTTTGTATGTGAAAGTTTAAAACAATAGAAGAAAGAAAGAAAGAAAGAAAGAAAGAAAGAAAGAAAGAAAGAAAGAAAGAAAGAAAGAAAGAAAGAAAGAAAGAAAGAAAGAAGAAAGAAAGAAAGGAAGGAAGGAAGGAAGGAAGGAAGGAAGGAAGGAAGGAAGGAAGGAAGGAAGGAAGAAAGAAAGAAAGAAAGAAAGAAAGAAAGAAAGAAAGAAAGAAAGAAAGAAAGAAAGAAAGAAAGAAAGAAAGAAAGAAAGAAAGAAAGAAAGAAAGAAAGGAAGGAAGGAAATGAAGGAAAGAAGGAAGGAAGGAAGGAAGGAAGGAAGGAAGGAAGGAAGGAAGGAAGGAAGGAAGGAAGGAAGGAAGGAAGGAAGGAAGGAAGACTGAAATAAAGGATTTCTTAAGAACATTACTTTTACTGCCTGTTTTTTGTAAGTTTTTCCATTTCTTTGTATGTTGATAATGTCAAAGACAGAACCCAGAGACTAATGCATGTAAACTGTTTTCTCCAACACTAGACCTATCTATGTCCCAACCTGATGAAATTAATTTTAAACAAAAGATTGTCAAAAATGAACAATTGTCTTAAGAACTTTAAAAGCATTTAAGACAGAAGGAAAAGACAAGGAAAACTCCTTGTTATAGCATCAGTCCAAACTTATTAGAAAATTTCAGGAGTCTAGCTCCAGAAGGAAGAGAAAGCTCAGGGACTAACATGCCTTAGAATCCACTCCGCAGGGCCACCCAGCAGTGCTGAATGTCGTCCTAGGACTCTGCTATGTGGAAACTCGGTACCACAGATGATACATAGGTAGGATGAAGCAAAACCATCACATCCAAGGGAAGGAGAAAAATAAATAAAAAGAAAAGAAAGGCAGATGGTAGGAGGAAGAAAATAAAAGAATAAGACTAGAAAAGCAAGGCAATAGGAATAGTAGGCACATTGAGAGGAGAGACAAGTAGGAGAGATTTAGAAATAAAGTATCTAAATCAATATAAGACTTATTTACCCTCGTTATAAGAACCTTGTTAACCCTGTTAACATTTTCCTCTAAATAAAAATGTTAAAGAAATTGAACAGATTTGGATTTTGGGGCAGAATAATAACATATATCTTAAATGGATCACTCTGATTGCTATTAAGATTCTGTTTATAAGATGAATAAGAAAGCACAGACATAGTTTAACTAGCAATCTTCGGCATATCTAGTTTCTAGTGGTGAGGATATAAGAATACTTGATTAATTCTTACTGAGTCACTGCAGTTACAACCATTTTCCATACAAAGATTTTAATGGTATTTCTTTCTTTGCATTTTTAAAGTAAGTTCTAATCAAAATGTTCAACCTAAATGAATACGAAGTATTATTTTGTGGCTTCTTATGGATGTCAAGTGTGAGCTAATCTTCTTGCCCCATAAGTCTAGTTATTTTAAATAGACTTCAAATATATTCGCTATGTTCCTGAACCCTCTCAAATTTATTTATGTATTCATTATTTATAACCCATTGATGTATGCTTTATGCAACTCTTTAGAGTTATAAACAAGATGTGATAGAAAAGACATGAATATTTTAAAGAATCTTCTTCAAAGGCCCACATTCGTTTTTCTATGCTTTAATATACAGACAAAATAATTCATTGAAATAAGAAAATAACTGCAACAAAATGCACTAAAGGGAAGCATTCTGTTAGTTGGTAACTTCCTTGCAAGAACATGGTGCTTCATAAAATGCGAACAGTCTTGGCTTATCTACCTATATGTCCTAACTAAAGGTGAGATAAGTTGACTTGCAGAAGACTCTGAGTCAGATTGCATATCTCCAGATTTCAAAATCCATTCAGTTATTTCATAGCCTTTATCATTTTCATTAACACCACCATGAAAATTATAGCTCTACACTCTTCTATAATGATTAGTTATATATCTCTTCTATAATGATTAGTATATATCCATATCTCTTCTATAATGATTAGTATATTGATATCTTCTATATCTTTTCTATAATGATTAGTATACTCTAAAAAACCATTTTGAATATTTATCCAATTATATTCTATCTCACAAACAATTCTCATTTTATGTCCTTTGTATTAGTCAGGGTTGTACAGAGAAGAAGAACCAATAAGTTATACAGATATGTCAGTACAAAAGGAGATCTATTATTGGCTTACATAATGATGGAGACCAGAAGATTCCATGATGTCTCCAAACTGGACAACCCACAAAACTTGCACAGTAACTCCATTTAAGTTCAAACGACTGAAAATCTTGGGACAAATTAAGCAGGCTCTAGTGTATGTCAAAACCTACCAAAACAAAAGCAAGTGAAGAGGAATTTTCTGGCATAATTAGAGAAAGAATATTTGTCCTTCTTTTTTGTTCTACCAGACTCTGATCAATTAGACTGACTCTTCACACCCAGATTGTAGGCCATTAGGATATTCTAAGGTGGCTGAAAATGATCCCTATGTAAAGGGGTGGGGGACAGTGACACCAGAAAAGGAAACCATTCAGGAAAGCAGGGAAGACACAGAACTGAAACAAAGTCAAAAGAAGGTCACGATCAGAAAACTGAACTCCTGGTCTATGCCCAGTGGTCACTGCTAGGCGTGCTAATGGTAAGGACCTTACTAGCTATCTGGGCATTTCTCAGTATAGCCAAGTTTACATAAAAATTTAGCCCCCATGGGCCAGAAAAAAAGTATATTGATCAAGGTGTTTGACTTTCATACAGTGTACCCTTGTTCTATACTGGGACTACGTATGGTGCCTCAAACACCAACCAGGTGACTCCTGAGCACAGAATCAGAAGTAAAACCTTAACACCAACAAGAGTGGTCCAAATCCCCTCTCCAAAAAGTTAATTACCCCAATCTCAAAGGAAATATTGGCGTTTATTAGAACATAGTGCTAATACCAACTTGTCTTCTTCCCAAAAGGGCAAATAAATAAACAATTTTCCTTTTTAGAGACATTAAGAGCTTTCATTGGATAGTGAACTAAGAATTCTCTTTAGACCATTCCAGTTGTTGGTCAAGGTCCTTTACTTATAATTTTATTGTCATTTCTTTCAGAATCATTGACTTTTTGCATTGTTTCTCCCCTGAACACCCACCCATGCTTCCACTGACTTTTGTTCCCTTAGGATAATTCTTTTGCAACAGTTGTTTGCCAATATTCCGTTAGGTATTCATGTAAGCAATCCATTACTTAGTAATGATGCAGTAAGTCACCTTAGCATCAATACTGTCAATATTTTCATTTGACTTTAAACATATGCAAGCTTTTCCTTCGCAAGCTCACCTATGGACTTGATTATTTTATTCCAACTATAAAATGGATATAAACCCTTGAGTATAGCTTTAAAAATTTATGTTGTTTATATATTTTATATTTACATTAAGATTGATTTAGTAAATTAAAAATTGGCCTTATAATTCTTAATATATTCAAATATTTTATCCCAATAATTAATATTTAATACATTTTATATTATTGAGGATGTCATATGTGCCAAACATAGAGGCATCTGTGTCCTTTAGTTCAATGACTAAATATAATAACCTCATACATCAGACTTCAATCAGTACCATTTTATAGATCACACAAAGTCGCAAAGGGTGCCTAATCAATGTTGTGATTGACAGTCCACTCAGAATCAAGTGATACAGGATAGAGAGAAAAGAAGTCTTAGCCTCAATAAATAATTAGAGGCAAACTCATCCGCTAATATAGTAAATATCACAAGGAGATGTTCACATGTTTCGGAGTTGGAGAAGTCACTGACACGGTGTGGCACTATAAGGTACAGTGAGAAGAATCAACTGCTGCCTCTCAATTCGTTTCCTCTGCACCATCCCAGAATACCCTCTCTACAGACCACGGCTGAGAGCAGCAGCACTGTCTTCTGAGATGACTGGCATCACAACAAAGCATGCAATCGGCTACATACCGCAACACGCTGCAAGGGTGTACTAGCACCAGAGCAAAAGCGCGTGACCCTAGGGGAGCACCAAGGGAAAAGCCGCATGTGCTCGGATACCCCAATCCCTGGGAATGTGGGCCCTACTCATCCAAACAGCAATGAAAGGAAAAGTGAGGAGAGACTAATGGTTTGTTGTGACATATTATTGTGATCTAGGTAGCAAGTTTATAATATTGTTAGTATTTACAGTCTTGACATACCATTACCATGCCTCATTTTACAAAATTGGCCAGCATCTCCACCACTATTCGAACTTTGCTTCTAGTCCTGCTCTTCACAATGCCTTCCTTTCTACCCTCAAGTGGGGAAACTCAGCTTTGTAATCCAGAGCCAAAAATTCACCACTGTTCAATACTGTCTATTTCCTTGCTTTGCCGTCACTAGATGAGAGATTATCCAATATATGTATTTGTCCTTCCTCCTCTGACTTATCTCACTTAACGTGATACCCTCCTGTAGTGACAACATTTTTAAAAAAAGAAAAACAAAAATAAAGAGTCACGAGTGGGGCAGTGAGGTCCCGTTCCATAGGAATTTTATGCAAGTCCAGTCTTGCATACAACATATGATTGTTGGAATGTTTGGAATCAATTTAGGTGTTGTGAGGTGGTATGTGGCCTCATGTGGTATCATACTTTTGCTTTAAAAATAAAAACCTTCTGCTTCTCCTTCTGTCATTGAGAGTTCATGTTGTTTCCCTAAGGTAATTGTTATTATATTTCAAAATAAATAGATATAATATAAAGCCAATCTGAAATGCAGAAAGGAGGGGTTTCTTGGCCCTGTATCTTAAAATTAATTCAGCCAGCACAACAATTCAAAATGTTGAACTCTAGGTTTAATTGAATGAGGACAGGATACTCTTGCCAGATGACAAAGCTCCAATTATGCATATCAAACAATGGCTGAATTGTAATATGCAAGCATTAAAGAGAAACTCTTAATTAAAAGATTCCTATGTCACTGTTGGTCCTTAAGCTTATGAAGTTACCTAAACTGCGTTTGAATTTTAAATTGCTTAATAATGAGACATTAACTAATAGTCAATAAGAACTTTACTCTGTCCCTGGAACTAAGAACTTTATTATAGAGGAATCCACTACATGTCATGACAGTCCTTGAAATTGTTTCATGTAACACATAATCTCAAAACAAAACAAACTTGGCATGAAGAAGCCAAGTGTGTCTAAGTCCACACAACTCAAAATGTAGGCATTTCCCAATGCAACTGTGGCATACCCTCGCTCTACCCCTCGCTCTTCTCTGAGCTAGCTATGAGTTCCAGGCAAGACTCCAAATTTAGACTATCATGCTTTAGAAATAATTATTAGGAAATTTTGCAAGGCTCATACAAACAAATTACCTTAGCATATGGTTGTTATTAGCATTAACTATAATCTGTAAGGCATCAGATGCATGTTTACCTTAGAGCAATGTTGAAGAATTCTTTATTAGTTCTCCTGTTTTAAGAAACAAAAACAGGGAATCTGGAGGTAGTATAGATGGAATGGAGTGACATTCTTGCCTTATGTGCTGATTACCCAGGTTCAATTGGCTGGCACCAACCATGGCCCATTGAGCACATCAGGTGAGTACAGATCCAGGAATACCTGAAGTGAAACCCCTGAAGTGTGCACACTATCTCCTTCCCACCATAAAAAAGGAAAAAGAAAAGAAAAAACATAAAAGAACCTAAAGCAGCAAGTAAAAGTGTCTTAGAGATCACCCAATTTGCACATTCTCTTGTAAAGTTAGATCTTGTCTAAGTATTTAATGTACTTAACCTACTAGGGTCATAAATTTGAAACACAGCTGTCTCATTTGAAACATGAATTAGAGAAATAGGCTTCCAGACTTACAGAAGAAGTGGAGTAAGCAAAAAGTAAGTAGAGTAAGCAAAAAGATGGAAAGAGGGAAAAATAGGTACAATAAAATGTTGCCCACAATTGTATCAAATTGTCTTAGAAATATAACATAAAAACAACGTCTAATTGATATATTAAATTTTTGAAGTCAGTCTAAATATTTAATAATTTCATATGAAATTATATAAAATGAAACAATTTTAGCAGTGAGCAATATCACCAACACTTACGGAAACATTGGAAAAAGATTTTTCTAACAACTTTATCCCTACCCTTCAAAGTTTGACAGACATCATATTTCTTTGTAGTTCTATCCAATTACAGTCAAAACAAATTAAAATAACTTGAACCTAGACAACATTCAAAACGCAACAGCAGAAACTCTGACTGTAAATTTCCATTAATTCCCCTAAATTAGAGTCTTTGGAAAGTACACTAAGTAGTAATGTCCTAGATTCAAGATAAGAAAAACATGCAGGCAACTTCTCTCCCTTTCAAGGTAGGTTTTTTTTTTTTTTAAATCTCTAAAAGAACTGCTTGGGTCTGAAGAGATAGTCCAGTTGGTATGATTCTTGCCTTGTACGTAACCTGGTTAGATCCCTAACACCACATGTGGTCTCGTGAGCCCAGCAATGATCCCTAACCAAAGAACCAGAAGTGTTCCCTGAACACAGGCACGTGTGACCCATTCTTATAAAACAAAACTAAATCAGTAATAAATAAATAAAGTGGTTAAATTTAGTGAAATCTGGTTAACTATGACCATCAAGTTTATCTTTTTATTTTTTTTTCTTTACTTAAACACCGTGGTATACAAAGTTGTTTACACTATAGTTGTTACAGGCATTCAATATTCCAACACTGTTCCACCACTAGAGTGACGTCCCTCCACCCTCATTCCCATGTCCCGCCCACCCTTAAGCCCACCCACGAGCAGGCACACAATAATTTTTGCTATATTTCTCACTACAACTTAAATGGCTAACAGATCCATCCAAATATATTTTAGAAAAATGAGTTGTGAAAATTCTAATGTCTCACTATGGGATCATTAAGTGCATGTTTGAGGAGCTAGTTGGGTCTTCCGCATTGCTGGGTTTGGTTGACTTCTATTTTACTTTCTTTGCATCTCTCTGGTGTGCTCCAGCTAGGATGTCAGGATTGTGGGAGTTGGAGATATGCAGCTTCCACTCCAAGAACTTCAGAATCTGTAAAAAAAAAAAAAATGTGGAGAAAGTTGTGAGAGATGGGAGTGGTTAAGGGGCTTCCAGAAATTCGAGGTAGTGTCGGGGTGGCAGCCACATCTATTCTGAGAAGACACCACGGTTTTCAACCTAAAACCAGTTTATCTGGAACTTGTGTCCATTCGAGATCTCTGTAGATTAGTCCAGAGTAGAGGAGTTGGGCACAGGCAGGCAGCGACTGTGGGTTGGGGTGAATCTCCCAGGGCTGAGAATCAAGTTCACATTTATTTATTTAATTTTCAGATTTTTTTTGTAGGGGGGCAGACCCAGAAGTGCTCAGGGTATAGCTCCTGGCTCTGCACACAGAAATTACTCCTAGCAGGCTCAAAGGACCATATGGAATGCCAGGGATCGAATCAGCTTGGCTATATGCAAGGCAAGCACCTTACTCACTGTACTACCTCTCTGGCCCCTCAAGTTTGTCTTTAAAGAGAAAATGACACAAGTTGTTTTTTTCAGGTATATATTAATGCCACGTGGACAAGTTTTTCACTCTTGAGCAATTTCTTCCTAATCCTCATGCTTTCAAAACCACCATCTATCCAGTGGATATTGGCACAAGGTTAGTCTCAGAATAAATGAGGCAAGATAGATAACCAGATACACTGAAATATTTTGTTCCATATATTACAGTATTCACTATGTCACTGTCACTGTCATCCCATTGCTCATCGATTTGCTCAAGCGGGCACCAGTAACATCTCCATTGTGAGACGTGTTGTTATTGTTTTTGGCACATCGAATACACCACGGGTAGCTTGTCAGGCTCTGCCATGCGGGCGAGATACTCTAGGTAGCTTGCCAGGCTCTCTGAGAGGGGCGGAGGAATCAAACCTGGGCCAGCTTCATGCAAGGCAAACGCCCTACCCGCTGTGCTATTGCTCCAGCCCATGATAGTATTACATAAAATAATACTATAAAAATCATGATAGTAAACATGATATTGGACAAAATAATGTTATTGTCCCATTTGATCCTACAAACATATACATGTGATCCAAATGAACTTTAAAAAGCTGGAGCGATAGGGCGTTTGCCTTGCACGCAGCCAACCCGGGTTCGATTCCCAGCATCCCATATGGTCCTCTGAGCACCACCAGGAGTAATTCCTGAGTGCAAAGCCAGGAGTAACCCCTGTGCATCGCCAGGTGTGACCCAAAAAGCAAAAAAAAAAAAAAAAAAAGAAAGAAAAGAAAAGAAAAGAAAGGAAAGGAAAGGAAAGGAAAGGAAAGAAAAGAAAAGAAAAGAAAAGAAAAGAAAAGAAAAGAAAAGAAAAGAAAAGAAAAGAAAAGAAAAGAAAAGAAAAGAAAAGAAAAGAAAAGAAAAGAAAAGAAAAGAAAAAAGCCTTTAGTCTCAGGCCAGAGCTGGTGCCGGCTCAAGCTCCGCTGACCCGGGTGGCCATGCCTTTTGCACAGCTGCTTTGCTGCTGAACGACCAGGATCCAGAGCCAGCTATATTACTTGGGGTCCCAGCGAGTGCTTGCAGCCATGGCTCCAGATTGTGAACTAAACTTTTCCTCTATCCTGCTCCAGGAAGGGAAATGATGCAATTTCCAACTTAAGTCTCCCTGGACTTAATTACTAAAATACAGAAATCCTAAACTGAGTAGCCGCGGTATCTCTTCATTCTCATCAGTGGAAAACCAATTATCAAATGTTTCCCTGTCAATAGGGCCGTATTCTTGGGGGATAAACTACAACAAGAATAGTGAGTTCTGTGTTGAAACTCCAACAACAATAGTGAGTTTGTGTTGAAATATGGAATGTAATCAAGATAAATAGAAAAGGAAGTGAAATTTATCAGTTATGCAGGAGGGGTTGGGGGTTGGGGGGTGGTGGTTGGTAGGTGTACTGGGGTTTTTTGTTTTTTGTTTTTTGGTGGTGGAATATGGGCACTGGTGAAAGGATGGGTGTTTGAGCATTGTATAACTGAGACATAAGCCTGAGAACATTGTAACTTTCCACATGTGATTCAATAAAATAAATTTTTAAAAAACTGGGATCATGTGGAAGTTAAAGCTTATTTTATCTATCGTCAGGGTTCATTTAAATTAACTAAGTTCTCAGGCATGTTTATATCCATATGTTTAAGAAGATAAAGAGCAGTTACATTCGTTATAAATTCTTTATATATACTTTGTACATTCTTTCTACATATACATTCCCAACTAAAACAATAAAATTCTTAACTGAAAACATATTTTACTTGTAAATCATTCTATCTTCAGCTCTTATTGTATGATGATATAATTTTAGCAAATTAAGGACATGCATATATGTTCAAATACAGCATTATCTTACAAAATTGTAGCAAACATAGTATTCCTTATCATCTTTCTTCCAGTTGCTGTCTAAATAATTGTCAACATAAATAAAAGTCTGAGGCACCTGAAATTCAGAGACATCTATTTAAATGTATTTTACACTGCATATTTAATAGATTCTTCTATATTTTTTTCAGGAGGATTATAAAGCAGAAAGATTTCCATGTAATGCTTTTGAAAGATAGGTATTGAAATTGTAATGGAAAGTCACACAGTGGATTCATATATAATATTTGTATAGTCAGTTCCATTTGTGTATTCAAAAAAGGTAAGCCTGTGCATGATTCATTGTATCGGGTTCTCTAAACCCCAATCTGATTCCTGACAAAATATGATTGATTGTACTATTAATGCACCCAAAGTAAAAATTGAAGGATAACCAACAACCCAGGCCCAACTTAGTCATGCTACAGAGACATGGCCTAAAATCCAAAAGCAAGATCTTTGCAAACCTTCACTGAGTCCCCAGTTTATGCCTGATCAAACATTATTTTCTTAGACAAACACTTATCTGGGTCCAGGAGAGACTGCTGCCGGGGAGTGAGCCAGAAAGAGAGAAGGTGCCATGGTTTCAAGGTCTGGTTTAAAAGCACATATTTATAGGCTGTATGCCACAGAGGACCTGAATTTCCTGTTATGAGATGCCTGGCTGTTAGATCAAGTTGTTGTTTCTCAAGAAAATTACTTTTAAGAATCAAGGTACACTGGAAAAAGAGTTTATTCATAAGTGTATTTGTTAATGGCCAATATATTGCCTCTTGTACATAATGATTTCCAGTTTCAACGAAATCATGGAGAAAGCCAGTGTCAGAGATCTGGTTGTTGTTTACTTGTGGAAGTATATCAGTTTGACCAACTGGTCAAAAAGAAAAAAGGGTCTGTGCATCTGTGATGGGTGTTTGTGTGTGTGTGTTGGGGGCGGGGGAAGTTAAGAGAGAGAGAGATGAAAGATCAAAACCGTGCAGTTTCACTCAAAGACAAAGAGCTGTGTACAACCGATTCTTTTTTTAATGATTATTTAATTTATTATTTAATTGAGTCACCGTGAGAATGTTACAGGGTTTTTAGGATCGAGTCTCAATCATACTATGCTCAAACACCCATCCCTTCGCCAGTGCACATGTTCCACCACCAAAAACCCCAGCATACCCCCCCACACTCCCCTTCTACCTGTGTGACAGATGATTTTGACTTTACTCTTTCCTTATTTTGATTACATTCAATTTTCAATAGGAAACACTATTATTATTTGGAGTTTTTCCTCCAACAGTCAGACCTGTCAGAATGGCATCATTGGATTGTATGTTTTCTATTTCAGGAAAGGACGCATGGCCACATAAGCAGCTCTGTGGTTTGCAGATGTCCCAGTCCTGCATACCAGAGCCGTGTAAGTAGAAGCTCAGTGTCGCTGGGGCTCCATCTGGAGAAGGCATGCTGACTGTACCTTCTCTGTCTGGCACCCCGGTGTACAACCGATACTTGACTTTCTAACAAAGAGTTGTGGTGAAGATAGTGTAGTGGGTGCTCTGGCTGGGAGAGTGGTTGATGTCCTGGTCTTCAGTTACCCCTTAGCCAGCAAACCAGGAAGCAGATCTACCAGAATGAGTTCTTATTCAGCCAGATTGTACTTATACTTCTGGCCTCCTGATCTCTTACTGACTTCCCAGACTTTGGATTTTGTCTTTGATCCTGACACTCTAATGACTGATCTTTGTAGGGTCACCACTTACATATCCGATCTGCCAAATTAAAGAGACACATTTTGAAGTGGAGCAAGGAAAGTCTCTTTAACAAATGGTGCTGGCACAACTGGACAACCACATGCAAAAAAATGGGCTTAGAACTCGACCTGACACCATGCACAAAAGTCAGATCAAAATGGATTAAAGACCTCAACATCAGACCACAAACCATAAGGTACATTGAAGACAAGGTAGGCAAAACCCTCTACGATATTGAAGATAAAGGTATCATCAAAGATGACACGGAACTAAGCAATCTAGTAAAAACAGAGATCAACAAATGGGACTACATTAAACTAAAAAAGCTTCTGCACCGCAAAAGATACAGTGACCAGAATACAAAGACTATCTACAGAATGGGAAAGAATATTTACACAATACCCATCAGATAAGGGGTTGATATCAATGGTATATAAAGCACTGGTTGAACTCTACAAGAAGAAAACATCCAACCCCATCAAAAAATGGGGCGAAGAAATGAACAGAAACTTTACCAAGGAAGAGATACGAATGGCCAAAAGGCACATGAAAAAGTGCTCTACATCACTAATCATCAGAGAGATGCAGATCAAAACAACCATGAGATACCACCTCACACCACAGAGGCTAGCACACATCCAAAAGAACAAAAGCAACTGCTGTTGGAGAGGATGTGGGGAGAAAGGGACCCTTCTACACTGCTGGTGGGAATGTCAACTAGTTCAGCCCTTTTGGAAAACAATATGGACGATTCTCAAAAAACTAGAGGTTGAGCTCCCATTTGACCCAGCAATACCACTGCTGGGAATATATCCCAGAAAAGCCAAAAAGTATAGTCGAAATGACATCTGCACTTATATGTTCATCGCAGCACTGTTTACAATAGCCAGAATCTGGAAAAAAACCGAGTGCCCTAGAACAGATGACTGGTTGAGGAAACTTTGGTACATCTATACAATGGAATACTATGCAGCTGTTAGAAAGAATGAGGTCATAATGTTTGCATATAAGTGGATCAGCATGGAAAGTATTATGCTACGTGAAATGAGTCAGAAAGAGAGACAGACATAGAAAGATTGCACTCATCTGTGGACTATAGAATAATAGAGTATAAGACTAACACCCAAGAATAGTAGAAATAAGTACCAGGAGGTTGTCACCATGGCTTGGAGGCTGGTCTCTCATTCTGGGCAACTCAGAGAAGGGAACACCAAGTAAAATGTGATTGGAGGTCTTGTGGGGGAAAGATGATGCGGGCCGAATATAGACTAGAGACTGAACACAATGGCCACTCAACACCTTTATTGCAAACCACAACACCTAATCAGAGAGAGAGAACAAAAGGGAATACCCTGCCATAGTGGCAGTGTGGGGTGGGGGGAGACGGGACTGGGGAGGGGGGGAGGGATGTTGGGTTTATTGGTGGTGGAGAATGGGCACTGGTGAAAGAATGGGTTATCAAACTTTGTAAGGGAGAAACATGAGCACAAAAATGTATAAATCTGTAACTGTACCCTCACGTTGACTCACTAATTAAACATAAACTATTAATTAAAAAAATAAAATAAAGAGACACATTTTATGGCATACCTTACTAAAACTTTCTGCTACTTTTAAATTTAATTATTTTACTGATGTTGAAATGTGCTTTCCTTTGGTTTTCTTGATCCCTTAATGAACATTATAAATTACTTCTTTCTGCATTCTTTTGATATAGCTTCCTCACCCTGCATTCATTCCTGGATCTTATTCTTAGGACACTCTTCTTACTCAATAAGAATTTGTGACACTAACTTACCATTTTCAGGTGTCTTGTACAAAACATATGGGTTTTGTTTCTGTTGGTGTTTTTCACTAAGATATTATCTAGATAAAGGTAAGAAAAGTTCAGTAATTTGCCAGAGGAAATAAAGTTAGTAATGGCAAAACAAAAAAGATTTTTTCTGATTTATTTATTTATTTACATATTTTTTGCTTTGGCAGTCAAAACTGGCTGTGCTTAACACTTCTGAATGTGTATCCAGGGATCACTCATAGTTCTTGGGGGACCATACGTTTTGCCCACAGCTGATTCTGCTTTGATCCCTGGAACTACAGACTAAATAACCCCCTGAACACCATGCAAGTGACCTAGAAACACACACCCAGGAATAAGCCCTGAGCACCACTGGCTATCATCCCCCCAGAAATTATAGTTTATCGATGATTCAACTTACATCAGCTTCAGATACTAATAAATAGATATCCTTAAATATAGAAGTACTGGTGAGAGGTAATGAACTTCACTGGACGTAAAAAGGACTACGGGTCAAAGAATATACCTGCTTTCCTCATTCAGAGGACAGCAATGAAAAAGTTGTGTGTCTCATGTCTATGGTACCTGGGGACATTTGCTAGGTCAAAAGCACGGGATAATCATTCCCTATGTCTTTATGTTTAGTGCAGAATATGTTTGGATCCGCATGGCAGAGCCTGGCAAGCTACCCATGGTGTACTGATATGCCAAAAGCACTAACAATGATGGTCTTCATTCTCCTGATTTTGAAGGAGGCCCCGATATGCCATCAGACTACACTAGCATGTGACAGGAATAAATGGAGACGTTACTGGTGCCAGCTTGAGCAAATCGATGAAAAAAGGGATGACAGTGATACACTGATGTTTTGAGTTGGAAAGCTCTATAAAATTTGATAAGCCATTCCTGTCCTCACCTCAAACCCTCAAATACCTCCCATCACCATGTCCTCTTGCCCAATCGTCTAAAAACTATCTTTCTAATTCCCTGCTTTGATCTATCTCTTCTCAAGAGCAGCCCTTCTCTTCTTGACTCTTCCCTTTTGGAAGACTACTACTTGGATCTCTTTGATTTGTTTTTGAGCTTCTATGTATGTCTTAAAACTCTTTTTTTTTTTTTGGAAAATGTACTTTGTAGTAAGAGATGAACAATAAAGTAAGTACATATGCTAGAAATAATAAGCTCATTAGATAAAAAGGTAAGAGGGAATAAGAAGGTTCAGGGGCTGGAGCGATAGCACAGAGGGTAGGGCGTTTGCCTTGCAAGCGGCGAACTCATATTCGAGTCCCAGCATCCCATTTGGTCCCCTGAGCACCGCCAGGAGTAATTCCTGGGTGCAGAACCAGGAGTAACCACTGTGTATTGCCGGGTGTGACCCCCACTCCAAAAAAAGCAAATAAATAAATAAATAAATAAATAAAAATAAGAAGGCTCAAAAGGTTGGAGTGCAAGCTCTGCATGTGATATTAGGATTTAGTCCCCAGTACCGTATGGTCTATAGATCATACCACAAGGAATGACTCTGGAGCACCAAGTAAGGAAGTAGCATCCAATCACCATCTGATGTGGCCCCCAAACAAAACAAAATCAACAACGGTGTTGGAGAGTATATGGTTGATCACAAAATGTACTATGCATAATATCTACCTATGGTTTCAATCCTTAATTTAAAAGTTTTAAACCAGGAGGCTGGAGCGATAGCACAGCGGGTAGGGCGTTTGCCTTGCATGTGGCCAACCCAGGTTTGAATCCCAGCATTCCATATGGTCCCCTGAGCACCGCCAGGGGTGATTCCTGAGTGCATGAGCCAGGAGTAACCCCTGTGCATCGCCAGGTGTGACCCAAAAAGAAAAAAAAAATTAAACCAAACTACTTTTTTTCCTTACACTATAGTGAAATGATTTAGCAACTTACACTTTTCTCATTGACATAGTAGTCTTTCTTCAGATATAGAATTTTCTATTCTTCTTATAACCCAGCAGAATTGACTTTAAAGAACTCCTAGGATTGGACAGATAATAAAATGTGTATGTTACTCGCCGTACAATTAGTCAGCCTGGGTTTGATCCTAAGTAACAGTCTCTCCCAAGTACTGTCAGAAGTGGCCATTTCACACAGAGCCAAAAGTAATCTCTGAACATTAGCAGGTGTAGACAAAAAAAATTAAAAATTATTAAAAACATTTTTCAAAAACAATAAAATTATTTCTACTTAAACTTCTCTTAAATTTCAGTTAAAGTTTTAGAGAAATACTAGAGAGAGCCCGGTAAGCTACCGAGAATATCCCACCCACCTGGCAGAGCCTGGCAAGCTACCCATGGCATATTCGATATGCCAAAAACAGTAACAAGTTTCACAACGAAGACATTACTGGTGCCTGCTCAAGCAAATCTATGAACAACAGGACGACAGTGCTAAAGTGCAGTGTTATATTTTATTTATACATAATTTTACTGTGTATATGCCTGCATGTATTTCATTTTAGAAATGTAATCATATTTCAAGTTTATATACAATATGTTTTCAGCTATAACAATATTTGATAAAGATATGCTTTTGTTTTTTATTGATATGTTACTACACTGACAATTAAACAAATGTTATGTAATTATCATTAGTTAATATGTGCTTTACTTTGTTGCTGGTCACTAAAATTAGCAATGAAAAACAAGTTGCCAAAAGGTCAACGTGAACCAATTTATAGTATCTCATTAAAAATGCTTTGTCAAAGAAAAATAATATATTTCAAATAAAAAGTAATTGAAACAATAAATTAGTCAAGGTTTTAATTAAAACCTTAAAATCCAGAAAAAAATGTTACCTAATTTCATTGAACGGAAAACCAGAGCATAAGAAATTTTAGTTAAACTGAATTAATAGTTTTATTTATTAATGAAGGCACGTATCTGAAGCATTATGTTAGATATACATTTTGTGAATTAACTACAAATGAGGTACTAAGGAGGTGCATATTTGAAAAGAAAATAAATATCATATACTATATAATTTTATTACATTAATATGTACTTAAATATCTGGGAAAGCAAACAAACTGGCCTTAAAATACATTTAAGGATTAATAATTTGCATTACCTTGACATATATAGATTCCAAATATAAGCTTTAGAAATATTTAGGGAAAATGTCACCCAATGCACAAATAAATCACTGTATCACTGTACCACTGTCATCCCATTATTCATAGATTTACTCAGTAACATCTCCATCCCAGCCTTGAGATTTTAGCAGCCTCTCCTTACTCATCTTTCCCAGTGATTGGAGGCTCTTTCAGGGTCAGGGGAATGAGAAATATTATTGTTTTTGGCATATCGAACATGCCACGGGTAGCTTGCCAGGCTCTGCTTTGTGGGCATGATACTCTAGGTAGCTTGCCGGGCTCTCCGAGAGGGACAGAGAAATCGAATCCAGGTCGGCAGCATGCAAGGCAAACTCCCTATCCACTGTGCTATCTTTTATTTTATAATCTTTATCTTGTGCTAAAAACATTTTGCTTTTACAATTTTCTTATTTTCACAGTGGTCTGTGGACATTTTCATCTGAATTCGTTAACCATTTTCAAATTCATCTTCTGGGGTAGGAGAGATAGTGAGAAAGTAGGGAGCTTGCTTCGCATGTAGTCGACCCAGGTTTGATCTCCAGCACCCCAAATGATTTCGTAGATAAGTCAGAAGTGATCCCTGTGTGCGAGGCCAGAATAATCCAACTGGATGCGTATCAAAAATAAACAAACAAAAACTGCACTGTAGCACTGTCGCTGTCATCCTGTTGCTCATCAGTTTGCTGGAGCTGGCACCAGTAACATCTCTATTGTGAGACTTGTTGTTACTGTTTTTGGCATATCGAATACACCACTGATGGCTTGCCAGGCTCTGCTGAGCAGGCTAGATACTCTCAGTAGCTTGTCGGGCTCTCTGAGAGGGACAGGAGAATCAAACCCGAGTTGGCTACGTGCAAGGCAAATGCCCTACCTGCTGTGAAATACCCGAGAAATAATTTTGCCTCTTAACTTCACTTGAAAACTGCTCCCCAAAGTTCGGCCTCTGGATGGATATATTTCTTGATTACTCACTTTGGGGGCTTCTCCTAAACAGCATTTCATGAGCTAAAGAGCAGAGTTAAATGCAGCTGTGCGACACTTCATAGGACACTCCCTACCTATACTCCAAGTGTGCCAACACATTTGATGGAATTCAAAGTAGGAGGCAACCAACCTCAGAGAGAAATATTATATTATTTGGTTCTGCTTTGGGTCAAGGATAGAGGTTCGGGATGGAATCACCTGAAATATGGTGGTCGGAAGGTGTAATGCTGTTGGAATTGGTGAATACTAAATGTAATCAAACATTATGAACAACTTTATAAAATTAAATTTTTAAAAAGAGCAGTATCCTGACAGATGGAGGAACTTAAGGATACAAAAGTATCCAAACAATAAATTTATAACAACAGTAAAATATGAAGCAACAGGACCAATAATTACTATTCTCAGACTGAATTCTTTCTTTATTGTCTTATTAATGAAACTTGATGCTTCTCAGAGTCTAAGGCCTATAGCATCTGCATCTTTTAATTATGCCTATTGAGAAAAGAAACCATAGATTGCTCCATATTTGTGTGAACATCATTTGAGTTCTCTTTCAAACTCAGGGTAGTATAGCCAACTCCACTGCTCTATATGGCAGAGACTTAAGGAATGCCAACATATGTATATTCTGTCATGACTGAAACATTGTAAGCAATGTATGGTCTTATTGTCCCTTAACTAATGCTTTGGTTAATGTCATTCCATTCATCCATTAATGATCCTTCAGGGTCACCTGAAGAAACTTGGTAAGGTTTCTTACCAAAGAAATTCCAGTTTTCTTAAAATGTTTTTTTCTAACATTTGTGAATTACTCTCCAACTGAATATAAATTTATCTCTCATCACAAAGGAAAGGACTATATGGTGTAATCAAATTGACTACATAAAATTACACAGGTGTATTCTTTTTATTCTAATTTCTGAGTACTGCTGGCAATATTTCTTTACCTGATTTGACTCAAACCTAACCTCTTTTTGATTGATCTTTGTCAATCAAAATTCTATTCCAGACATTAAATATCATTTTACATTTAAATTAATATTTGGGCATTCTATTATGGGTGAAGGGGGTTTGAGCCCACAGTCAATAGTGTTCATGACTTATTCTTGACTCTGGGCTCAAAGATCACTCCTGGTGGTGATAAGGAGACCATATGTGGTGCCAGGTTTTGAACTTTTTTCATGCCTCGTAAGCTCCTTCCCCTCAGTTTTGTCTCTCCAGCACACTTCTGTAGATATTTTTGCTTTAACACATTTTTACTGCATACTAACTATGGCCAAGACAATATTAGATAGTGAAAGAGACAGTAGGATTAAAAAAAGGATACACTCTTGTGAATATTATACTTTAATGTGTATATAAATTAAGAGCACAAATGGCTGTAATATTAATGAGAATTAGGAAGTTTCCCTGTGAAAGTACATTAAAAATAATTGAATAATATTAATAACTACCATTGATAAAATCTTCATTTATGATGACGATTGAGGTAGATACTGAAACAAATCAAATAACTTTGTTAGAGATAATGAAACATGATATAAGGTATAGGAATGAAAATGATCAGACCATTTTTATAGATTTTTATGGATACAGTTTATGAACTAAATTAAATCAGTTGTTGAAATCCTAACCTCTGGTACCTGAAAACCTATTACCAAATTTATAAATTTGGGTCTGTGTAGAGGACATAGATCAATAAAAATATAGTTGGAAGAGTTCTTATCAATTTGTCTGATACCCATATTAGAAAAGTAAATGCAGATCACAGATAGCAAAATTACAGAGACCCAAGGGGAATCTCTGTGAGGAAATGGCATGCCATTTGCAAAGCAGCAAGCAAGGATTTTAAATATAACCAGCTGTTCGGTTATAGTTCTAAGCACTTCAGGTTTAACATTAGGTTGTCCTTGCTCCTCTCGAAGGGAGCTTAGGTTAATTGTATTATGCCCATTACATAGCTCCTGGGGATACACTCTATATGATCCTGGCACTCCCAATCCTCTGTTTATCTTTAACCTCTCCTTTGTGCTCTTATTTCCTTCTTAGTCACAAATAGCTCCAAATCAGACACTGTAACCTGTAATCAAATCTTCTGATGGCTCTGGATTTTGTATACATGAGTAAAATATTGCTTTTCTCTTTGCTTTATGTCCTTTACATAGTTTACTTTAGATCAATGTCCTTTTTGTATAGACACAGGAAGACAGTAAATGCTATGCTTTTGTAACATGAGAGTAAATTAACTCCAAATAATATTTACTACCGGAAATCCATCATAATTACTTGATTTAAATCTCGGTTGCCCTTACTTTCTAGCAACCCTAAAAAAGATTTTACTGAGGGCCTTTGATAGACTCAGAACAAGCCATAAGCCAGCTTGGCTTCAAGAGCTGAAGCTCTAAAAAGGGATAAGTTAAGAGCACCGTCATGGAACAAACTCTGGCATGGAACAAAAAGAAGTAACTGAATAAGAACCCTGTTGGTGTTAGGAAAAACTTAACCTGGCCTGAAGACTGTCATCTGGGAAATATAGTGAGGTGTCCCCATAAAGAACCACCCATTAGCTTAATCTGGGTATAGATAAAACTTATATCTCTTACTGTGTTCATACAACATGATATATTATTAAGAAGTAGATTTAATATGATGAGATGATATTCTGTGCTTGGGTGGATCTCCTAGTATAACTTCCTCTGAAAGAAGGGCTTTACAGATGCTTACTCTTTATGTTACTGTTCACCACACCTATGTGTAATTGCTATCCCCCAGCCCTTCATGATTTTTGTATAATTAACACTGAGATATTTGAATAAATGGCCACTGGTTACCAACCAGTCTATCGCCCTTTCTTCAGCCATCATCCAGGGGAACCATCATAGACCCTGAACATATAAGGAGAGCCCAGTCACCAGGGACGGTGACTCTAACAATGAATAACAGCTAGTCAGCACCTTAATCTAGGACTTCTAGTCTCTAGAACTGTAATAAAGTTAGTTTCTAGTGCTCTCACATAATATTTTGTTATGGAAACTCCAATGAACTAGTGTAGATTTATTTTTCCAGTATTTGGTATATATACCAAGTGATGGAAAACAAATGTACTGTGGGATAGTAAAAATGGACTACTGAAATTAAAAACATTATAATATATTATCTATGGAACATAAAATACTTAGGACAGTGTCTTGAAAACCTAACATACAATTTACATGAAATATTATGTTTAAGGAAGTAATTTGATGCCTAGTACTTGACATAGAGGAAAATTTCAATATATATATAATATACTGGACATAATGATGGAAAAATTAAGTAAAGTCACTCATGGAGTTAGAGTTTGGTAAAGGGAGGATACATATTTGCTTCTTAAACAGACCTCTGAATTGTCAGAATTATGGGCTTTTTTACAAACATAAATATACATCAATATACACAGACAATATTAAATAAAAAGCAAAACAGGTATACTTATTTTGGAAATTTCCTTTCCAGTCTTAGTTCCTGTATTTAAGAAATAAGAATTATAACAAATAATAAACTAGACACTGATTTAAGTAATTATACGAGTCAACTAAATTTAAACTACATAAAAATTGTGGTACTAATGAGAAGACCATATTAAGTATTCAGAGGTAATTGCCCTTACTGTGTAGGTTTCTCCATGTTAAGTTATATTCATTCATATATTTTTTTAAGTAAAAGTATATTTAATAGTCAAGTCAATAGTATCTTTTGCTCCTTAATATAGTTTTTATCACATAGTCAAAAATATTTTCTCCAAGTAAGAACGATTTAACTAAAGCTTCATATCAAGTGTTAATTATTTTCATGTGGAGTTTTTTTTTATAAAGTGATGCTAGGGGGCTGGAGTGATAGCACAGCAGGTAGGGCATTTGCCTTGCATGCGGCTGACCCAGGTTCAAATCCCAGCATCCCATATGGTCCCTTGAGCACAGCCAGGGGTAATTCCTGAGTGCAGAGCCAGGAGTAACCCCTGTGCATTGCCGGGTGTGAACCAAAAAGAAAAAAAAAAAGAAAAAATATAAAGTGATGCTAATATTTTCTAACTTTAAATTATTTTAGCAAGCTTAACTGTATTTTCTCTGGTATTAACTTTATTTATACTTTATTATTCATAAATTTTAGTTTAATGCCTTTACCTAGAAATAATTATTTAGTTACACTTTGCTCATGTCTTCATTTGATATTTTATTTTCATATATTTTATAAATTTTTTGAGATCTAAGTATAAAAACAAATATTTTAACATCTTATTGTAATTCTTACTCAAATTTTAAGCATTTATTTAAATACTGATTTGTTTTCTTCCTGTTTCTCTGTCATTTCTGTTATCTCTTTTAATTCACTAATGCATTTTCATATCTTTGTCTCCTAACATATTTTGGCTGCCCCTGGGGCTTTCATTTTTGTTTTCTCTGGATTATTACTCTTATCAAGTATCTATAGACCTACATTTGCCAGAGTGAACTTTTAGTTGACATTCCTCATCCATTCAACTCCTTCAAAAATCACCTCCACTTGTTTCTCACTGTCCCCTGGTTCTCTCAGTTTTTTCACTTTTTTTTTTTTTTTGCCTACTCAACCTTACAGATATGTTTTAGTTCAGTTTTCAGTCCCTGGTGTAACCTGAAAATGATCTAAGATCATCACTTTTATTTGCTCCCTCATGATATACAAACCTCATTTCAATATGTGATCCTTACTGAAAATAACTTCCCCATCTTTCCTTTATGAACTAGCCTATAAAGTCATGCATTTGAGAGTCATACCAATTTTTAACTGAAATCTCTCCACTCACAAACTATGATCATATAAATAATAAACTCTTGTTATACTTTTATTAATCTGTGATTACAATATTATTCTTGCAAGTTTTGAACATGGAGTAAGATCAGGTTGATCATGACATGACCATGACTATTGACCACGACATTAGTTTTTGCCTTTTTTATCACCAACCCCTCACCATATCTCTCCTCAAACATCACCAAGGTGATATCTACTGATAGTGTTTGACCTTTTCACTATTGTGTTTTCCTCCTTGTCTTCTCCCAGATCTTTGTAAGGTTTACCTCTTCAGTCAACCTGGTCTCTATTCAATTGTTCCAAATAATTCTATCTAGAGTAATTTTCTCTCTCTTTTTTCCTCTATTCCTCTCTATACTATCCTTTCACTTCTCTTTGCTCCTTCATCTTCATCTCTTCCCCTCTTATATATCCCTTTATATGACCATACTGCCTGTAACACTGCATGAATTATAAAAATAAATGTTTAATGTTTATCTGTATGAAATAAATGTTATTATCATTCTTGCAATTTCACTACTTATATGTTGATTTGGGGGTATGTTAGTGGGTGCACATTGAGTGGTGCTTAGAGTCTACATCTTGCTCTGTGCTTAGGGATCACTCCCCTGGCTTGTGGGGGTACCAGGTATTAAACCTGGGTCAGCTTATTGACAAGTAAGCACCTTGCCTCAGGTACTATCTTTAGGGCCTCACTACTTATATTTAAAGATAGCTTAATTTATTTGAAATATGATTTCTAAATACTAGTGTAATCTTGAAAATGCCATTCCTCAAGAAGGAAAGATAACTTATCCCTATACTTTTATCCCTACCAAGGGCCTATACCATATCAGGTTTGTTGAGATAGTTAAAAAAAACCCAAGAATAGTGGAGATAAGTACCAGGAGGATTACTGTACTTGGAAGCTGGCCTCACATGCTAGGTGAAGAAGAAGCTCTGATAGAGAAGGGGTCACCAAGCAAAGGGTGCTAGGTGGGCCCACTAGGGATGGGAGATACGGCTGAAAATAGACTATAGACTGATCATGATGCCTACTTAATACCTCTGTAGCAAATCACAACACCCCGAGAGAGAGAACAAAAGGGAATTCCCTGCCACAGAGGCAGGGTGGGGTGAAGAGGATAGGGTGGGGGTTGTGGGAGGGATGCTGGGACCATTGGTGGTGGAAAATGGGCACTGGTGGAGGGATGGGTACTAGATCATTGTATGACTGAAATGTAAGCATGAAAACCTGTAAGTCTGTAACTTTATCTGACGGTGATTCACTAATAAAAAATAAATAAAAAATAAATAAATTTTTAAAAATCAAAAAAATCAAAGAAGTAAATTAAAAAATAAAAAGCAAAATTAGTAACTGAACACACAAAATAATGTTTTCAAATATATATTTTTAAATGATGTAGATGTTTTTCATTTAAAATCAACTCTCTGATCTGGTATTTTAATCCCAAGTGTACTTGATATCAGCACTTTTTTTAAAAACTTTTATTTTATCACCATGTGGAAAGTTACAAAGTTCTCAGGTTTATGTCTCAGTTATACAATATTCAAACACCATCCCTTCACCAGTGCCCATATTCCACCACCAAAATCCCACACACACAACCCCCAACTGTATAACTGATGAATTTCACTTCATTTTCTCTTTACCTTGATTATATTCCATATTTCAACAGAAAACTCACTATTGTTGTGGGAGTTTCCCCCAAAAAAAGACAGCCCTACTAGGGAAGCATTTGATACTTAGTTTTCCATTAAAAGATTGTATGTTTTCAATTTTTAGAAAAGGTCACGCGGCCGCGCGGCAGCGCAGTTCAGATGTGTCTCAGTCTCGCATCCCAGAGCCATGTTAGTTGCTGCTCAGTGTCGCCAGGGCTCCATCTGGAGAAGGTGTGGTGGCTGCACCTCCTCTGTCCGGATCCCCAGTGTTGCTGGCCCCGATTCGGGTCCGGAGCATTGTCCGGCCGCATTGCTCTCCAGAATGCCTGGCTGCTTCTCTGTTGAATGTGGCAAGATAGCCAGCAGCACTTCATTTTAGAAAAAAAACAACAAGAGTTCATGTACATTTTCTATGGAAGTTGTCTACTACTTCTCAGCATCGTTCTTTTCCATCAACTCCAATTTAAGATAAACCAATTTATGCTAACGAAATTGCCATTGTACTTTTACGTCCCTTTCTTTTAGTTTGCAACTCCTACCTTGTTTTACCTGAATGTGAAACACTGCAGCCAATCTTTGTACGTTACTCTAATGTAGTTTAATATTGAGTTCAGTCATCTATTTGGAACTTTCCCATCTTTTCAAGGATTGGAGGATACTTTCATTTTTAAAAATAGTAGATGAGAGTATAGCACTTGTAAAGACAGTCAGTACCATGGGAAAGCTTGGGAAAACAGTGGGCATGCAAAAATAATGAGGCAAGTGTATCTGTTGATCTGAACTTCAGTAGTGGACTGTTCTCCTGGGAAGAATTTTTCACAGACACGTCATTCATTTTTGCTACTACTCTTTGCCTTACAGGAGATGAACATTTTTTCTTTTACTTAAATGGCTCAAAAGCATTTGTGTTATAAATAGCTAAAAATATGCTAAGGGTTTAAATAATACTATCTTGATTAAAAAATCTTTGTACTCCCAAGGAGTACTGTGAGTAGTACTAATAATTAAGACTAGTTATTCCCAGCATGACCTCTTGAGTTTACTTCCTTCTTAGCAGGAAACCATCTGCATCCTCTCCGGTGTAAGCCAATGCTGCCAACTGTTACTAGAGAAACACAACATGTTAAGCACATGATGTGTCAGGTAAGGGGAAAAAACATGTTTTTTGTCTTGATGTTAGTCATTGTTCTTCATTTCTTCTTTCCCAATAATGAATCCCTGATGTGTGATGAGAAGCATTAACTCTTTGAAGCCCGTGGAGTCTCCCTGAATATGCTTGTGTCATTGTGTAGTCATTATCTTGTCAAGGGCCTTCCAATCCAGGTTCTTAACAAACAGATAAACTTCATCCCCTTGTGTTTACACGATGTCCACATATAAACACTCTGTGGAGCTTCAGAATGAAAAAGAAAAATCTCCACTCTAGCTGAGTTCTATCCATGGATGAATTTGAAGAAATAGGAGTAGAAAGCATGTTTTAGAATCCCTAACCTCTAGAGAAAAGGGAGAAAAGAGAAGAAGAAAGCAAAGTTTAGGTTTTTAATTTGTTCACATAATGGATCTATCCTTTACTTTATCTCTGAGAACCTTGACCCTTTCAAATATTGGGGAATTTTCTCTTCAGAGAAATTTAATTGGTTTGTCTTCTAGAAAAAATGAGCTGTCTGCTTAGATATAAACTTGCCAGCACTTCTATAATCCTAGAAATCTACAATATGCTCTGATTCTTCCATTAAATGTCTAAGTTAATGCTACAATTACTGATAAAATGATTGTAGACCTTTGTAAAATCCCCACACACCAATTTGTTCACTTTTTTTTAAAGTATGCTAAACTATAGATTTTCTTGAAAACTAACAACATTCTTGTCATTCATGCTTGGCAGATGTTGTGAGGATGGAGAAAACCTGTAAGTGTTTAGAAAATATATTCTCTCTATGATAAATTTATTTGTTCATAAATGTCAGCGAGGCTTTTAAGCCTCCATGAAGCAATGCCTGTAAAACTTTAAATTTTTTTCAACTTTTAACTTTGTACATAGTCTGGAGGAATACAAATTAAGGCTGCATCATGTAAAACTACTTTTTTTTTTCTCAATCAAAGACACTTCACCTTGGAAAACATGGTTTACTAAAACTCAAGTCATATGACCAAGTTATGTTTACTACTCACTTGTGTGGCAAGAAGTTTAATCAGCCTGAAAAATGTTGAAACCTCAAGACGCATGTTAGAAAAAAATATAATGCCTGAACTTTAGAACATGAGATGAAAAGCTCACAGTTTTCATTTTATATAAAATTGGATAACTAAACACCACTAGGAATATATGGTACAGAAAATACAAATTTAAATATAAAAGATGCATATTGTCAAACATACAAGTGTGCTTTTACCCTTAATTTAACAAAGCCCTATGTCTAGAGAAAGATCTTTAGCTTTTCAAGTTGTTGGCCATAAAATGAACATTTTTCACATACAAGCTTGATCTTTTCAAAGATTTATTTTTAGTAAAGCTCTACTTAAACAAGGAGTCTACTGGAAATGAAAGTTCCATACATTCATCTAAAATGCTTAGTAGTCGAAATATGAGCCGACAACAATAACTTGAAGGGTATACATCACAAACATTTTAAATTAAATTACCTTAAGAAATTTTAAAAGCATAAATTCCAATCAACTCTGACTTGCAATTATTAAATTCTGCTATTCTCAAAATAACACGACTGGTTTATAACCCCTTCATTTTTTTATTAAATAATAATTGAATTACCAGCATGTGCCTGTTCTCTGTATTTTCAAGGGCAGTAGTTTCACTACCTCATAGGAGCAATTACAGATTCCAATTACTTTTGAAGGTCAAATAGGCTTATTGGACACTATTTTAATATACTATAACCCCAGAAGGAAGTACATGAACAAAGTTGTGACATCTGGCATTATATAATATAAATACAAATCTGAAAAATCAGCCATTTTAAGACTTGGTGTCTCATTTGCTCACTTTTTACAATGGACAATATAAAACCTTTCCCATACTTATTGTGGGAATGAAATGAGACAATATATTTTGTCCAGTGCCAGGACCACAAAACACCCAATAAATAATATCAGTACTAATAATACATACATTAATACTACATAGCAACAGTTGTAGAATTTATGGTAACACATATTTTTACATATTTTGTAGATGTGGACTTATTAATCATATATAGCTTATTTACAAACCCTATACAAATTATATTTTTGTTTCTATTAGGCTATCACCTTATAAGTACGTTTATACATATGCATGCATATGTACTAATACAGACTTGTGCATGTTTTGTGTAACAGGCCTGTGTGTGTATATAGAAGGAAACAGAGACTAACATTCAGAAGGCAGCAGGCGGTATTGTTACTTTAGTGTAAGGTTCTTGTAACAATGCCTATGTAGTTACATTAGCTCACTCATTTTCACTGATGCTGTTTACCTTCATTAACACAATCTGAATTAACCCCCCTTTAAATATATGTCAATATTATCCAGATTAAAAATTACAAGCAAGATATGATCCATTATTCAATAATAATTAATTAAATATTTTGCTTGAAATAGTAAGTCTTCTGCATACACACAATTATTAGCAGTAGATTATTAGTTGTTTATCTTATGAATGTCTGTGTTGTTATGGCCATTATCATTACTAAACAATATTCTACAACACTTTTGTTTTAAATTGTCTCTCTGCAGGAACCAGGATATAGTATAGCATAAACTATACTGCCTAGTATGTACTTGACCTGCATTCAATTCTGGTACCTCATACTCTCCTACATACCCTAGGGTATGATCATGGGATGACCCAGATGAGATTTGGCACAACAGAATCCAAACAGCACCTAGTATTTAGGTCATATTATTGATCCATTTGGCTAGGTTGACTAAGTATAAGTATACCACGTCCCCTGAGAACCATCTGGGAGGTTCAACTCCTGACCCCCTAAAATTTTTTGTCTTTTTCTGCTCAACAGAGATACTCTACAAAGTAATTGGCTATTAGTATCATAGGAAACTATGGGAAAATAAAACGATTTACATAAATGATATTGAACTTAATTGCCCCTACTAAAGTGATTAGACACCATGGTGATAAATCCTGCATGGTATGTTTCACTTGCAGAAATACAGATTAAAACAAAAAAATGCATTAAGCCCATTTTTATTTAACTGGAGACTTGATTTAATCATAAAACATTGCAAATAAAAGCATGATTGGCTGCAAAGAAAATATCACTTGTACAGCAATTATGCCAAGGTCAAATGGAGACAGTTTTCATTTATTACACCACTCCTCTGTATTATATCTCTTCTTAGAGGATATATTTGGGGGGAGACACTGCTGTCCCAAGTGTTAGGGATACCTCAGGGAACCCAACAAAGATTCTGCAGGGTTTCAAAAGGAGCCTCAGAGAGTTTCAGATTTCTTCCTTATTAATACAAAATTGTAGTTAGTGTGAACACTTCTTCTCATTTAAGAATATATAACCTACTTAATGCAATAGACATATACTTAGATGTTGCTGTCTATTTAGCAAGCTGCTAGGCACTTTAATAGTACAAAGATGAATAAAATGGCCCCTGCTTTCCTGAATCTTGCAAACTAGCCAAAACAATGGAACAGTAATGTGAGACTAAACTAAGGGGGGGAAACAGTAGCAACAAAGCTCAATGAAATGAGATTATACAGTAAGGAAAGAAGCAACTGATCATTGCTATTATAGGCTGGGTGAGAAAAAACAGAGACCAGATCTATATAAAGAGAATCAAAACAATTGTATCCAATTAGTAGATAAATGAAAGGAAGAGGGGCTGGAGCGATAGCACAGCGGGTAGGGCGTTTGCCTTGCACGCGGCCGACCCGGGTTCTAATCCCAGCATCCCATATGGTCCCCTGAGCACCGCCAGGAGTAATTCCTGAGTGAAGAGCCAGGAGTAACCCCTGTGCATCGCCAGGTGTGACCCAAAAACCAAAAAAAAAAAAAAAAAAAAAAATGAAAGGAAGAAATATGGATTAAGGAAAAGCCTCAGCTATTTTCTCACAAGGCCACCAAAGCCTGGGGTAAACATTCTGGCCCTCTTCCTGGATAATTGTGCGTGGGTCTCCATTTACAGATGCCCAAGCCCCCTGTCTGCCTTGCTATGCAGGCACTCTCCCTGTGCGTCTCAGCCTTCATGCAAGTCATTCTCTCATAAGTATATAAATTATATTATATTTGCATCGACTCTACACTCACAGGATTTCTGTATAGCCAATTATTTTGCAATGAATCAATTTCTAAGCACTCTTTGTTCTTGGCACTTAGGACAGCGGTACCTCATTTTTAAAAGCGGAGAGAACATCTTTACAATCCATAGCTATACCTAATGGAAAAATGATAGACTCAGAATCAAGAAAATTTTTAATTTTTTTTTTTTGCCTTATGGGTAACATCTGACAATGCACAGGGATTGCTCCTGGCTCTGTACTCAGGAATCACCCCTGGTGGTGCTCAGAGGACCATATGGGATGCTGGGAATCGAACCTGGGTTGGCCATGTGCAAGGCAAACGCCCTACCCATTATACTATTGCTCCAGCCCTTTAAGAAAATTTTCTAAGATGAGACTTGTTGATGCTGCTGTTGTCTGTCTTAAGGCCACACCCAGCGACACTCAGGATTTAATCTTGACTCAGTGCTCAGGTAGCACTCCTGGCAGGCTTGAGGGGACCATGTTGGGTGCTATAGATCAAACCCTGGTCAGCTGTATGCAGTGGAAAAGCTTCATCCTCTTCAGATTTGCTCAGGCCCCAGGATGGGATTTTAATTGACATCCTACAACTGAGAACATGGCTGTAGGAAGTAAATTTGTGTAATATGTTTGGAAGCTCATTAGATATTCAAACAGCTTAGCACACATAAACATACAGAAAAGTATTATACAAATACAATCATATCATTCTTATTGAAACTTCTAAGACATTTCAAGAAAAAACAGAAATGCATCATTCAATGTATGATACATTGGACAAAAAGATCAGGAAATATTTATTACATGAAAAATATTTATACCAGTTTAATACATGTTTAAATACAATGTATTTCTGTAAGCTGAAAATGAGTTGAAATATTGCATAATGTATATCATTACTATACACTTAAGACTAAACCATAAGAAACTAGAATAAAATATATCAAAAAGAACTTCACAAAAATATTCACTATCATTCAATTTAACAATGAAAAATTAAGAGCTTCTTTTATTTTATTTGTTACAATAAAATTTGATAGATGATAGATAGATAGATAGATAGATAGATAGATAGATAGATAGATAGATAGAGATGGAGAGTAAAACTCTTCTATTGCGGGGCTAGAGCGATAGCACAACAGGAAGGGCGTTTGCCAAGAGCCAACCTAGCTTTGATTCCCAGCACCCCATATCATCCCCCAAGCACCGCCAGGAGTAATTCCTGAGTGCAGAGCCAGGAGTAACCCCTGTGCACTGCTGGGTGTGACCAAAAAAAATAAAACAAAAAACACTTCTATTGCTTGCAGCTGATCTAGATTCAATTCCTGTCATGGTATGGTCTCCCGAACACCAATAAATCTAATTTAAGAGCAGAGCCACGAGTAAACCCTGTGCACTACTAGGCTAGGTGTGGTACAAAATCAAACAAATAAATATATATATATATATATATAAAAGGTTTATTTTAAATAATAAACAGATATTGCTTTTATCATTTTTCAGAAACATTTTATGAAATTGTATAGTAAACAAAATGTTAGACTATCATTTATATTTAATAAAAAAAACTATATGAGAAATTCATTACCAAATGGTCCAAAGGAATTTTAAGCATATATGAAGCTTACATAAAAGTTATTATTACTCCAACATCCTGGTTGAAGTAGGAACTACAAAAATGTTTGAATATGGAATGAGAATATTAATTGCATAAGTCCCTACGAAAGCAAATAGGAGGGAAAATAAATGACTTAGATCTGTAGTTTTAGTGAATGCTGAAAATAGAATTTCACTGACAAAGTTGTTCTTCCTATATGCGTGCACATGACCCCCTACATCATAAACAGCATTACCTTTAAGGAACAGATGTGACTGACACTCTTCTGGGTGATTAAAATTAGGAAATAGCCTGGAAAAGCAACCTCTGTATGAGACATGTCAGAAATGGAAACTAAATGATAGCCCCATTAAATCCCCTCTACTGAAAATCTTCTTAGAATTCTACCTCATTCCTGTTTACTTTTAATGGCCCAAAATTGTCATTGGGTCAAATCCAATAGCAGTCGAGTCAGAGGATGTGTCAGGGAACATTTGAAAGCATAATAGCATCACTCTTCCTTTCCTCTCTCATATAAAATATAATCATTGTGCCCACACAAAAGGAAGCAGCCTACTCATGCCATCTTGCTTCAAGGTCATGGCTCATGATTGCCTTTTGATCAGGACATTTATGGCTTTTCTTGATCTAGAGATCTTAGAACTGAAAAGTCATGTTTCCCTTCAACACACACCACAGGCAGCTATGGAATGTAAATTGGCTAAACACCAATGAATATTCCCCTTGGAGAAGGGAGCGGATAAGAAACGATCATTATGAACCTGTAGCAACACTCCAGTCTCTGTGGGGAGAAAGGACCAAGAAACCTAACTAGGAAGATGACGGTGTGGTGTGATCTCATCGGGCTCTGCTTCTGTGTCACTGAAATAGATCCCCCTTGTTTGCTGGCCATTTGATACTTCTTAGTAAGCTGTTTCTATTTCAATTTTCCTTCTAAGTTTCATGTTAAAAGAACCTTGGGGAGCATGTTTTACCCAGGACAGCACATTTTTCATATCTTCCTCTCCACCTATGAAAGGCTGCGTGGTGTCCTGAGGTTAAGCCTTAAGGCGTCACAGTGTAGTTTAAACCCCAGACTAATGACTCCTTTGGCACTGCAACACTTTCCAAAGCCTATGAACTTCTCTATTATTCTGCTTTATATATTAGTAGCTTAGCACAATTATTCTTTTTTCCAGACTTAATGGTAGGTAACTTGAACTTACCATGCTTAACAGAAAAAGTCTTGCCTTTATTCTTTTTCCCTTGAGCTGTTTTGTCTGATTTAAAGTTTTCACTAGGCACTATCTTTTAACAAAGATTTAACAAAGGTTTTTTGACAATAATTCTAATTTAGCTATGGCAAAAGAGACTGAGTATAAATGAGCTGTTTGTATTTTTTTCCTAAAGACTCTCTCAGATTTATTTTTTTAACTTCTGGAAATGAGAGCCTAACTGGAAGCCTTTGTATAACTGGAAGCCTTCACAATATGTGAAGTTCCTTTGCGTCCATTCATTTTGGGTTGTCAGGTAGTCAATTGTTTTCAAATTTCATGGATTTTTTTTTGTGGAATCTCATTAAGGAAAGTAATATTATCTGAGGCATATAACAGTGCTCTGCCTTACCAAATTGTTCCTTATTATCAAACATTGTAATCTTTTGTTGAGGGGAAAATATGACCTTTCTTGATACCATTTATCAACAGGGAAAATCAAGGTAAAGACGTCATTTTGTTTTTACAATCTGCACCTTGATTCTTGGTACAAATTTGTATTATAGTTTTCATTACGTCTGATACAGTAAGCAAAAAATTTCCAAGGTGTTAAGAGCTCCCCCAGTTTTATTCGTCTCTTTGTAACAATTATCTTGTGAGTCAGCCCTGGCTCTCCTCCCATTTCAGAAAAAGGATTTAGGCTAAAAACTTCCATTATCTGGATCATGCATACATCATTAAAAAGGGTACATCACTGTCACTGTCACTGTCACAGTCCTCCCATTGTTCATTGATTTGCTCGAATGGGTACCAGTAATGTCCGAAAATATTGAGTGGTCACGAGGTCAACCGAATGTTAACCTGCAGCAAACTATAAACTGAAAAAAAAGGTACATATTTCAGATAAATCATACAATAGCTCTTAAAGTTTCTACTTGTAAGAGTCATGTGTCAACTTGCTTATTTCATTAGTCAAGGCAAGTCACATATACAGATGAGATAGCAAAGTATCTTCTGACTAAAGTGAAAAATTTTTGGCAACGTAAGCAATCTGATATGGAAGCAATGCAGACATATGAGTCAAGAGATTTTTCAGGCAAAATGAAAATCAGTGCAAAAGAGGGGATAATCTGATCTTGTCTAAGGAATATCCACGTCCAGTGTGTATACTAAAAACTTGCAAAGCTAAGAAATAAAAAATGTAGCATAAATTTATAGGATTTTGAAGACTATTGTAAGTACTATGATTTTAGAGTAGATGAAATAGTTTTGAACATAGACATGTTATGAGTCCGGCTTCCATTTATGTGTTTTAAATTTTATTGAAGCATAAATGAAAATATTATTGATAACATTATTAACACCATTATTGATAACACCATTACTAATAATATGTAGATTTGATCTGTACACATTAGAGTGTGCAGTATATATATGCTGTGTTATGATCTTCACCAAGTCAAGTTTTCTATTCATTATCATAAAATGGGCATGCCATTTCTTGGTGTTACTATGTTTTATTTACTAGAATGACTCTAGCTGCTATGAACAAATGGGAAAGGGAATTTAGGAAAACAAGTTAAAAGATGTTCTATCAAAGTAAAATGTAATATCTGGACCTGGGCAGTAGAAATGTGGGTAATTAGGTATAGTCAGATGTTCCTTGGGGACACCTTATAAGGTATTATAGAATGTGAGAGATATATATGGAATGAAAAAAAAGAAAAAAGTTAGATTCAACATCCAGTTTACAGAGTCAAAGTTAGATTCAACATCCAGTTTACAGAGACTGGGAATATTGCTCAAGTATAGAATATATGATGTTTTAAGTTTATTTGTTTTTTGTTGCTGTTGTTTGCTTTGGGTCCATTACCTGGTGGTGCTCAGACTTACTCCTGGCTCTTCACTCAGGGATTACTCCTGGAAGTGCTCAAAGGGCCATCTGTGGTGTCATGGATCAAACCAGAATTAGCCACATGCAAGGCAAACACAGTACCCACTGTACTTTCTCCAGCCTCAGTAGAGCACATATTGGGAGGCTATAAGTTTTTTATCTGTGACACCATATGCCCCTATGCTCCACAGTATTTGATCCAGAAAACTTTCTTACCATCAGATGTAACCCCTATTAGAGGAACAAAAAAGAGAAAGAAAGAAACTCAGAGCTGTAAAACAGCTGCCATTTGAGGTGTAAATTGTTAGTACTGTAAGTTGAAGGACAAGATTAGGATTTCCATTTAACATACATGTTTGTGATACTAAGTATAGGGGGGAAAGTAGGGAGAAATTTTAAAAGTTATGTATATAACTTTCATAAATTATACTTATTTTTTTAAATTTATACTATGAAGGCAGAGAGTCTCTTGCCCGCACGCCTGGCTGTATTCCCTGGAGCCCCTCTTAGGGGAGGGGCTCCACCTTTCCTCCCCGCTTCCGGTAGAGCTCCTGGCAGCGAAGACCGCCGGAACCTAGCCATAGCCATGGTCAAGGCCCCTCTCCAGACGATCGGACAAGCCTCATGCATGAAGAAATCAGCAGAGGAACCCAGGTGTGTGTAATCCCATCAACGGCCAACATCCAGAGACTTAAAAGCAAGCTCCCAGAAGCATCTTATAACCTACTTCTCCTCTGGGAGAAACTAGCAAGCTACTGAGAGTTTCCTGCCCACATGGGACAGCCTAGAAAGCTTCCCATGGTGTATTCATGCCAAAGCCAGTTAAACAAGCTGGATCACAATCCCCTGACCCTGAATGAGTCTCCAATGCAGCATTCTTGGGAAGGCAGAGTAGAGAGAGGCTTCTAAAATCTCAGGGATAGGATGAATGGAGAGGTTACTGAGACCGCTTGAGAAATTTGACGATCAACAAGATTTCATGAATTGTGATTCGTGATACTATGAAAGTGGATTATATCATCAAATTGTTGACTTTTCCTAGGTAAATATGACCAGGTAACTCCAATTTCAGACATTTGGAGGAGAAAAAAATAAAACAAAACTCAGTTTACAAGAAGAATTCTAACAATGAGTGATGTAGTGATAGCTAAGTATGAAACTGTTCAAAATGGATCAAATACTTAAAATATATTTACTAGATTATAGGAGAGATATATTTGAGTACTAGCTATAGAAGTATAAAAGTCACTGTGATACTAAAAATCATAGTTTTCTGTTTACTGAATGGAGCAAATTCAGGAATAGTTTTAAAACTAAACAACACAAATGCAGGGCCAAAGAAATAATGGAGCCTGCCTTGCCAAAAGGCCAATCCAGGAATGATCCACAGCACCATAAGTGGTTCCTTGAGCACCATCAGGAGTAATCGCTGAGCAGAGCCAGGAGTATGCCTTGAGCACCACTAGTATAGCCCAATCCCCCATCCCCTAAAAGACATGAATGGGGTAAAAGCATAAAAAATGATAACCATAATAAATGGAATAGAACAAGGGTAAGTGTCATAGTGGATTTCAACAAATGATCTACTCTTTTTTAAAAACATAAAATAAAATTATTCTAACATTGGTTAATTTTGAGAAAATGGTACATAGGTACTTTAGAGCTTCATTTACAAATAACATTGTGCTTCATTTACAAGAAATAAAAATAAAAGTTAGTGTTCACTTATGAACACATATTCGTCTCTTCCTCTCCCCTCACCTCTAATTAAATTTTGTTCAATAAAAACTATCTTGCTTCACTAAAAGGCAAATAAGTCCTTTAGAAGAGGTAATTAATTCAAACATTATCAGTCTGAAGATTGCTTAGTAGAGAAAGAGAAACTATTCTAAATCATCAGGGCTGATATGTTATGACAATCTTTTTCCTTGTCAAAAAGTCTCTGTAGGAACTAATTACAGGTATGGTACAAATCCAGGTCGTGTGGCAAGTTGAAGAATAGTAGTGATTTGTACAGCTAAGAAGTAGAAGAAAACCAAGCAAGACAGATTACGTGCACATCCTTTATGAGGTCTGGGATTGAAATTTGTGTTGAATAAGTCAAATAACCTGTGAGTGTCAGAAAGATGAGACACAACGTTAGAAACTACAGAAATAGTCAAATAGATGAACTGAGTCCCAAACTTAAGGCAATTGAAGACTGTATGCAAGATGAAGAGAGGAGTAATAGGAAGAGAAGATTTAGAGAATGTTAGTACTGGACAGATGAAGTGTTCTGGACAGCTAGAAGTCATGGCTCTGAATATTACCTCTCCATTCTTGCTTCACAAAGGAAACCAAATTGTCTCTGTAAAATATTTTACTCTGAGACACACCTCAAAATTTGGTCATAACTGTCTATGAACATTTTCAGATATACCTATCTATATCAAATACTCAACTATGAACCTGTGATAACACCTGTAGGCAATTACTTTGTCATACATGTACTCACACAGTCCTTTTCTGTGCACTTAGAAAGTAGAAGAGATACCATCAACAACACTCTGTAAATGCTCATATTATAATCAGCGAATATTTTTGTAAACAAATGACTGGTGCATGTGTTTAGCATTTTGATAAAATAATTATATGTGAAGCAATGGAAGATATTATTCTTCAATTATTGTATTAGTACTACCTGAAAAGAATAGATGACCTTATATAAATATGTGAAATTTTTTACTTATTGGTGGAAGCGGTAGTTTTTTTTTTTCAGGTTGTAGGTTTAATGCAGTTTAAAATTTTTCAGTGCTAGATATTTGTCTAAATATATATCTAAAATAAATGAAAAGATATAACAAATGTAACTTTGGGTTTCTCAAAAAGTTAATCTCTGGGAAACAGTTATAATAAATCTACTATATTGATACTTATTTGAATCACACAGTTGCTAGATATAATTTACTTTCTATTTCAATGCATCAAGTTGTAATTATACACACTATATCAAATCAAAAGCTAATTGGAAAATGTTATTTAATATAACATCCTTTTCTAAGATGGATGAAGTTTTATTTTAATAAGCCCAAAGGTTACATTACATTTAAATACCTTTCACCTAAATATGATGGAGTATTACTATGCAAAGATAAGCCTATTAAGAGTTTTAAACTGCTACCAACTATGATCTCATTTTATCTGATATTTCTGAAGAACTCTTAAAACAAAATAAGATGAGCAAAACCTTAATTTGACATTTCTTGAATGTAAATATTCATAAGGTTATTGATATTTAAAAATCATCACTGAAGAGCTCAATTTCAATGAATCAATCAATGCAACAAACTCAGATGTTTACCTTGGGAAGATGAGGGTATAATGAAAGAGGAATTTTTGTTTTCACTGGAAAACAAATTTTAAGTGTGTATCTTTTTCAATCTATAAAATCAAATTTAAAACTATGAGTAATTTTTCTATAACTAAAACATTACTTTGTGCCATAATACTTGCTGCATATTATTTTGGTATAGTGAACTGAAATATTTTACTATTCAAATTAAGTAGATTTTTTAGCATTAGGAAGAAATTTGCTATAATTTATATTTTGTTGCAAACCAGAAATATAAAATTTATCATAGAAAACTTTAAAAATGTATTCTATCTTCACCTTTAACTTAAACTTTATATATAAGTTGCGCTAAATAAAACTACATCTGGAAACTAAGAAGAAATATATATTTGGTTTTATGACTGTAAAAAATTCATATAAGAATTAAATATGAAAGTTGCTTTTTATAGCCAGTTGCAAAATAACTCAGTTTTCATGAATCCATGTAACTCTTTGTAAGTAAAGCTGTCCTCAACTTTAAGGTCATATATCTTGTGCAGTATTTTTTGTTGAAGTGAAAAATACTCAATCACTGTCCCTCAACTAAAAATTAAATATTATGTATATATATATGCTGAATTAGAGAATTTCAAAATTTGGTGTGCTACTGTTTCAGGTAAAATAGATGGAAAATTTTGTAGTCAAAGGGAATGGAATGAGTTTTCAGATAAGAAAAGTGCTGAGATAACTGGCAGCTTTCCGGTAAAATATAAAATGCTGAAAGGTAAAGCCATTACATTGCCGAGAAGATAGAAGTTTATGTATGTGTTTGGATGAAAAGGGAAGGGTGCTTGAATGTGAAATCAATGGAAGAAATGCTAGCATTAAATTAAAAAAGAGTAACAACCCATCAAGAAAATTCTGCACTGCCAGCGTCTAGGGTTGTTGCCCAGTGGTAGAGGGTTGCTGAGCTGGTGTGAGGTGATGAGCTGGGCTGAGCTTTGCCCCACACCAGGAGTACCCCCTAGGATGTACTGCAGCCGGCTCCTCCAACAGCACAAGTGTGAGATCCCTAGGGCACCACGACCAAGTGTGTGACTCCTGAATATTGCAGTGACAATGACAATACAGTGAAGGATAACAACTTTACGAACAGAGACCTAACGTTATTATTAATAAGTCTGCAGTCAGCAATCAATTAAAAAAAATAGCTTGAGAAAAAATAGCCCTCCTAAATTGCTTAGTTACTGATTAGAGGTTCAGGTTGTGGTTGTGAAAATACACCACCTAGCTTGTCGGTCTCAGCACACAGGAATCACCAGGCCAGCCTCAGCAGCTCTCCTGGATCAGCTCCTGTGCACCTTCATGAAGAAGGCGAACAGCCTCAGAGGGAGGAGGAGTACCTGGAGGTGCAAGAAAGACACACAAGCTGGGAGCAGTCGGGAGAGTCAAGCAGGGTCAACCCTCTACACTATAAGAGGCAAGAAACAAACATCTTGGGGCCGGAGCAATAATAGCAACAGCAGGTAGGGCGTTTGCCTTGCATGCAGCCGACCTGGGTTCGATCCCCAGCATCTCATAGGGTCCACCAAGCACCAGTCAGGAGTTATTCCTGAGTGCAGAGCCAGGAATAATCACTGCACATTGCTGGGTGTGACCCAAAAAGAAAAAGAAAAGAAACAAATATCTTAGGGGGAATTCCAGAACATACTTGCAAAACGTTTAAAATGCAATTTCACAAAGGAAGAACAAGGTAAGACAGGACATCAAATCCTATAGGTCGGAACCGGTTCACTCAGCAGTCCCCTGGCATTGTTTTACTGAGCTCACATTTATTGGAGGGGAGGGGGCCCATTGTTGGGAAGCCGAAAGGGGAGCGTCAGGGGAGGGACCAGCTACCTCTTGTCCTGTTCTGGTCAAGTGTCTGGGCTCAATCCTCAGCCCTAGCTGCCCCCAATTATGCCTCGCAACTTGTCCCACACTTACTGAGAGTAATTAAAGGAAAGAGAAAATTAATTCGTAACTGATGCTTCCATTCCGTCGGAAAGGAATTTTGTCTTCTTGTTTAGATCTTTCAATATATTCTACTTTATCTTTCAGCAGTTCTGTTGTCAGAGTGGGACGCCACAAAGGCTGCTCCGATTACCCTGAAGAGCAATGCGCAACAAGAAGGTACCCATGTAGGTTCAACACCCTTGAGCTCCCCACTGTGTTACCAGAACAGGAGGTGATGTCTATGTCCTAGTTGGAACAAGAAGTCTAGCCCCCTGCTTCAGGGTTATGAATTCTCAGGTTGCTTTTGAGCACATCTTCTGGGCTGCGTCTGCATGCCAGCTGCAATCAGAACTGGTCTACAAGCCTGCTAGGATAGCAGTGAGTCTAAGGACAAACGATGGCCAACTTGAGACAGGACTGTTTTTGTTTTTCCCCATGTGTTATTTATTTATTTATTTATTTATTTATTTATTTATTTATTAAAATTCTTTTATTAATTCACCATGTGGAAAGTTACAAAGCTTTCAGGTTAAAGTCTCAATTATACAATGCTCAAACACCCATCCCTTCACCAGTGCACATATTCCACCACCAAGAATCACAATATACCTCCCCCCTTCCCCCCACCCCCCCAGCCCCCCACCCCGCATGTGTAACTGGTAAATTTCACTTTACTTTCACTTTGCTTTGATTACATTCAATATTTCAACAAAAAAATTCAGTATTATTGATTTGGAGTTTCTCCCCCCTAAAGTCGATCTGCTGAAAAGAAAGCATTTGGTAATTTGTTTTCCATTGCTGAGAATGAAGAGATATGAGGTCAGGAGGCCACACTAGCAGCAGCATAGTTTTGGATTTTTGTATTTTAGTATTTTAGTAACTAAGTCCAGAGGAATGTCTGCCAGGAATCGCAACATTGTAAGCTTGTACCTCTCAGCTACTTTATATTCCACATATGAGTGCGATCTTTCTATGTCTGTCTCTTTCTTTCTGACTCATTTCACTCAACATGATACTTTCCATGTTGATCCACTTATATGCAAATTTCATGACTTCATGTTTTCTGACAGCTACGTAGTATTCCATTGTGTAAATATACTAGAGTTTCTTTAGCCAATCATCTGTTTTTGGGCACTCGAGACAGGACTGTTTTTATGGGAAGACCAGGTAAATCAAAATTAAGAATAAACACTTAGAAAAGTATCCCTTTACAAGTGCCCTAGAGACAAGGATTTCTCAACCTGGAACTCACAAAAAAATATTGCACTGTGGTACTGTCATCTCATTATTCATCCATTTGCTCGAGGCAGCACCAGTAACGTCTCCATTGTGAAACTTGTTACTGTTTTTGGCATATCGAATACACCATGGGTAGCTTGCCAGGCTCTGCCTTGCAGGCCGGATACTCTCGGTAGCTTGCCAGGCTCTTGAGAGAGACGAACAATCGAACTTGGGTCGGCTGCGTCCAAGGCAAGAGCCCTACCCACTGTGCTATCGCTCCAGCCCACTAACTAAAATTAATAGAAAAAAATTATTCTTCACCCCTTATAATTTCTGATAAACAGGGTGAGACCCTCTGAGACACCAAACTCACTCCAGAGTCTACAGACAAGCATCCTTGGAAAAATGGAAGAGGCAAGTAATTTTCCTGGAATCTGTGAGGATTTTTAGCAAAGTTAGTTCTCTGCGTTCCCTCTCAGCAGCGCTCAGTGGAGGAGTGAGGCAAAATGCCTCTGTCACTTCCTTCCCAAAGTCAGGTTGGACGGGGAAAAGTAGTCGATCCTTCCTTTCCCAAGAACAACTGCTGTTGTCTTGCTTGTCACTTTTTGTGTGTTTTGGGAAGTTCTGTTAGCCACTCAGACTTGGGGATGTAAAAGTAAGCTAGGACAGAAATGTCCGCTGTCAGCTGCTCTCCATTTGCAACTGCTCCTATGCACTGTTGCCCACTTTCAGGGGAATTATTCATCTTTTTACTTTGATTACATTTGGGAGTTGCTCAGGACATTTATATATATATATTACTGTATCACTGTCATCCCATTGCTCGTTGATTTGCTTGAGGGGCACCAGTAACGTCTCCATTGTGAAACTTGTTATTACTGTTTTTGGCATATCGAATAAACACATAAACACATATTTTTTGGCATTAACACATATATAAAACACATATAAAAACACATTTATATATGTGTTTTATATGTTTTGTATAAATATATATACAAATATATATTTTATATATGTATATATTTTATATATTATACATATAATATGCATGATTGTATATAATATTATATTATATATAATAATTGTCTGTCACGGTCACTGTTATTCCATTGTTCATTGATTTGCTTGAGCAGGCACCAGTAACGTCTCCATTGTGGGACTTGTTACTGTTTTTGGCATATCGAATATGCCACGGGTTGCTTGCCACACTCTGCCATGCTGGCAAGAGACCCAGTAGTTTGCCCAGCTTCTGAGAGGGACAGAGGAATAAAATCTGGGTCGACCAAGGTAAACACCCTACCCGCTGTGCTACATATATTATTAATAGGTATAATAATTATATATATGGACTGGAACAATAGCACAGTGGGTAGGGCATTTGCCTTGCACGCAGCTGACCCAGGTTTGCTATTTTTATATATATTTACACACACAACAACATCAAGAACAACAACACCACAACAAAATGACTACTGGGAACAGAACTAAACAAAAATGGAAAACTGCAGCATTTAAATAAATCTTATTATATCCATGAGTTAGAATACTCTGCACACAGTGAAAATTATGTTTAAAAAATACTTGACAGAGAAATAACACATTAAAAGCATGCTATAACATGGGATTTTTGGAAAGGGAGAGTTAGCGCAGATGGGCTGGAACACATAAGTTGCATCCACGCTGGCCCTGAGCACCACCAGGACTAATTCCTCTGCTCCAAGACAGCAGTCGCCCCTGAATACAACCAGGTGTGGTTCCAAAATAAAAATATGGCTGCTGTCTGAATAAAATTTTCTGGAGAGATGTTAGATGTATAAAGGGAATTGCCTTGGAGTCAGCCAATCCTGCTTCAATCTCTGCACTGAGTTCTGAGTTCCACCAAGACTGCCTCCTGTGCCCATAGCCTTTGTTATTCTTATAATTCTTATTAATCATTATTAATATAATTTATTTTATATTATAATTATTACACAGTAGTATTTATTACAATCTACTCTCATTTAATGTGACAATTCATATTAATCATTGCTATTGTGTGTAAGACTAAACATAGCCAAGTAAGGCCTAATATCCAAAAATTAGTAAGTTAATTAGTGTATAATTTTGTAACTCATAGAAAGTCAATGTGTTTCTACGTTTGTGAAAATCTATAAATTTAGAAAATAGAGTAAACATGCTAACTTATTAGTTATGCATGACTATCTCTGATTAACAAAATCCCATGTATTTTTGTTCTGTTTGAAATTGATCTATATTTTTCCCAATAGATATGTATACTACAATAAAAAAAATGTTTATTTTTTAATATGTTAGAAGTGAAGCTAATGTTTTTCACCCTACTACAGGAAATCATGTTTACATGTCTTCATGTAAACATTCCTTAATGTAAACATGTAAACGTTCCATACCAAGTAAAGAGCTCACTATTGGATTCTTTTACTCTTTCTTGCTGAGCTAAAACATCCTTCCCCCCCAAAATAAACAACTTACATTTCCAAATGATCTGAGCTGGCAAAGTTGACCTGAAATCTATTTTCCACCCCTTCTTTATCCTGTGTGACTACACAAACTGTCAAGAAAAAAACTAGGTGCTAAGGTAACAAATTTACTCCAGCTCTCAGTGCTTGAACTAAAAACAGAATATTTCTCCCTCAGGATAAGTCTCCTGAGAGACAGTGTGGAAAAGTCTCCACAGTGACTTAGGAATCTCTTTGGAAAGGTACATTTGCTGCTACTTCTCACATAAATGTCTCCCTTAATCCTTACAGTAGGAGAGAAAGACCTATAGTGTTATTAGATTGTAAATGTTTTGTCTAAAGGGGACCAACACCATTTTTACAGCCCATTGGAATAACTAGCTCCAATTCCAGTAACTGTAAGAAGCAGGTCCAGTGAGAGAGTACTGTGATGAGGCTCTTGCTTTGCAAGCAGCTGAACTGGGTTTGATCCCAAACATCACACATCATCCCTATAGGCCTACGAGGAGTGATCTCTGATAAGCAAGTCCTAAACAAAGTTGGTGGTGTCCCTTTCCCCGCCCCACAACCAGCCAAAAAATAGTTTAGGAACATTTTTTTACCTTAAATTTGTCAACAAGCAGGACTGGAGCGATAGCACAGCGGGTAGGGCATTTGCCTTGCACGTGGCCGACCCGGGTTCCATTCCCAGCATCCCGTATGGTCCCCTGAGCACCGCCAGGAGTAATTCCTGAGTGCAGAGCCAAGAGTAACACCTGAGCATCTCCAGGTGTGACCCAAAAAGAAAAAAAAAATTATCAATAACCTCCCCACCCCACCCACCCCTACCCTAAACACACACACACACACACACACACACACACACACACACACACACACACACACGGTTGTTGGTTTATCGAACAATCTGGGGGAAATTACTTGTCCTAAAACATATTTTTCATTTTCATTTTTTAAATTTTTTTTTTTTTTTTGAGGGGCTGTTGAGAGATGGGATTTTAGCCACATCTCAGGGACTATTCCTGACTCTGTGCTTAGAAATGACCCCTGGCAGCTAGGGATCATACTCATTCCAGGACTAACCAGGGTCAGCAAGATACAAGAAACCCCCTAATACCTGTATTATTTCCAAACATGTAACAGTGTGTTTAGTGTGAAAACTTTTAAACTTGCTTTATTAGCAGAACAACAACAACAACAAAAGGCTTTTCGATTTCCTTCTCTCTCTCAGTTTAGCCTGAAGATCCAGTGCTGGCTCAGTGGGACCAGACCAGAAGAAAACAGAGAACAACGTTCGTGTTCTTGCAAGAAAGGGAATTGAGTCTCCATCCCACTGGTGCTGCATTGGATTCAACATTAGACTGAGATGACATGGTCATTTTTATGCACATTGAATTTGAGAAGCCCTTCTCTAGAATACTAAAATAAAGGTAAAGTATATAGTAAAAGGCTTGCCAGAATAATTTAAGGAAAATTCCAAATTTAACATAACTTAAAATGTTGCGGTAGGACTTGCAGTAGGACTTGGCACAGAGTTTTTAACAATTTGGTACTAATACCAAAAACCTTAAAATTGTTATGCTCTTAAACCCTAGTAATTTTGTTCCTGAAAATATTTCCTAAAGAATAAATGCAATGAAATGGCAAAAGATTTGTATGTATGCCTTGATGTTCTGTGCAGCCTTATCAAAAAAAAATAATAAAATAAAATATGTGGAAAAGCTAAATGCACAACAGAAAAATAATCATTCCAGAAACATATTAAATAGAATTTTATTTGACAACCCAAATTGTGCTTTTCAATTGTATTTTAAATCCCTCTTTACTAGTTTTAATAATGTCACCATTATATTCTATTTCTTGTTACATTGCTTTAATCAGTCTTTTTCTCTCTCTTTTTTAAATATTTGGTAAATATTTTCTCTTCCTTTATAACATCTCTATGTCATCTTGTATTTTATGTGGGGTTTTTTTGGTGAAGCTTAATGTTTATTTTTATCTATCCAACCTGAAATTATCCTTCAATAGGTGAATATGACCCATGGGTCTGAAAGTCTTTTCTGGAAAATCATTCTGAGCTCTTGGCCTACAAAAAATAAGCCAGAGGCTTTCAGACTCTTGGACTGAAGTGTATTCCTCTCAAATTATGTAACAATAGCTAACAGGCTTACAGAAAAGGATACATATAATAGCAAGACAAATTCTTGTTCCTGTCATCCAATAAGAAGCAGAATGAAAGACTTACTGTGTGACACAGCTAATTATGGAGCTAGGATTTGACCTCAGACTGGCTGATTCCAGATTCTTGATTACAAGGTTACTACTTTTTGTTCAAAGACTAAACACTAAAGTGTGTGCTTCCACCATCTCCCTACATCTTATTTTGCAAATTATTTTAGCTGTATTTATATTTTTATTACTACTGTAACAGACTAGCACATTCTTAGTGACGCCATTATTCACTTCAGAGTTCTTTGGTTTGGAAATTGGTGGATTCAGCCCACCCATTCTCTAATTCTGAAGAAAGGCATCTATATGTGAAAGGATTATATTTCCATCAGGAGTTCTAGGAGTAAGTCTGCTTTCAGTTCATTTGGGTAGTTGCAAGAATTCAGTGCTTTTCCTTTGCAGTTGAAAGATTGAGCTGTACATGACCTTGCAGGATTTTGGTAAGTAGCCATGTTAAGTATCTACGATCCACCCATATTTTTTGTTCACTACCCCTGTCATTTCTGAGCACCCCCTGAAATGTTGAGTCTTACTCCTGATGTCTCTGACACCCCTTGCTGACGGAGCTCTCTTCTATTCCCTTTGCTATTTCTTTCTTCTCTATTCTACTTTTGCTTCAAAGAAGCATTCAAGTGATATGGCTGGATCTACGTAAAAAATCTAGAATCATGTCTGAATTTGCAGGCAAGTTAATCATTGATTTTAATCTTACTGGCAAACTCCCTTCACACCATTACCAAAATTTGTATTTGATTGAACAATCAGAAAACAGGAAATTTGAAGGCATGTATTTAGAATTTTATGTACCAAACTTCCTTTTCTATTTTCTTTGTTTTATTTCTGTTTTCTAGCTGGAAATAAAGGTTTTAAAAATATTTATTCCACTTTAGGTATAAGTTAATTTTCCTATCAGGAGAGCAAAGGACAACTAAGTTTATCTCCATTTGTGGTGCTTATCTTAATAAGTTATTTACCATCTGATATCTAAGTACATTTTGTAAACATATATTTTAATTTCCCACAAGTTTTAAAGATGCTGGGGAAATATTTTTAGTTTATTTTGTTTATCTAGTATAATCATTGTTTCAAATTTCTTTTTAATTGAATAAGGTATAGATGGGTTCCCTGAGTTATCTAAAAATAAGAATGCTCCTATTTGGTATGATTAGTGAGTCATTTGTGAAGTCGGGACTTTCTGTTCTCATTCATTTATACAAGATAATTTTGGTGTGTCTTATCAACCCTTACCAAATTGAAGACTTCTACTTTCTCACAATAGGGGAGAATGTCAGTAATATTTGAAGTAGACAACAAATTTACCTATATTCCTGCTTTCCTTGTTAACAATCTTGCATAAAAGTTTTCATTTTCTGTGTATAGTATACATAGCTGCAATATCAATGTTATTCAGAGATTTTTTTCCATTTGCGAACTGCACTATACTTGATGATTTCACACATTTATGATATTTTCATTGCCTAGGGAAGGTGCCTGAGAAAGCAATACACAACCTTGAGACTACAGTATAAAGTTTCTAGGACAAAAGTCTTGTCAATTTAGCCACCCTAAACACCAGCTCTACTCACTGACCCTCATATATTACATTCCAGCATAATAAGAAATTTGCAATTCTCACCTTTGCACACATGTCATCTCTTTGACTTCATTTTCTTCTGCTGACAAACTCCTATTTATCTGTCAAGACAAAGCCAAAGTGTCACTTTCCATCAGGAAATTTTCCCACTCTCGGTTAAGTGCCTCCCATGTGCATTCATAAAATTCTTTGCATACATTTTATTAAGTCGTTTTTATATTAAATTATCATCCTCTGATTATTTCTGCATTTCTCATGCTGACATTAATGTCCTTGTGAACAAAGCTGTTTCCTGTTGGTGATTGTAATTGGGATGAATTAGGTCTGGCTGAAAATAACAAGAGACTCCTAAATATCAGTGGATTAAAGGACAGCACAGGGTTATTTCATCTTCACGCTTCATATGCATCCTGGGCCAGCAGGAGGCTGCTTCCTGCTCTTATTGGTAACAAGAGTGCCACCATCTCTAAGTTGTCTAATGTCATGACAGGGAAAGAAAGAAACTAAGGTGAAGCCTTAGCATCTTCTGAAAGTGATGCTTATCTTGCTTCCCACTCTTTACTGCTAAACAAAGCATATGACCATCCCAGTTCTCCAGAGGAATAACTAATCTACCATGAGTCAGAAAAGGAGGGCTATAAATATTTGGCAAATAGCACTAATGGCAATTTGCAGCATCTTTAAGTATGTGTGTTACGTTGCTCGAAGACTCATGACAGATAACACAAATTGAAGAGTTTAAATAGAAATTTACCGCCTCTCAGGTCCGGATGCTAAATGTATGAAATGAAGATGTGCTCAGAATTGGTCCTTTTCTGAGATGTGAGGGAAGTATGTGTACTGTGTCTCTTTCTCTGTCTCTTCATGTCTTCTCTTTATTCTAATATTTTTATATTTCTACATCATTATTATTATATTATTACTATATGTTTAAATATATGTACTATATCATGCTTTTAGACAGAACCAAACATGGATTATAATTCATCACTCTTATAAAGAAACTAAAATCAAAATTTCCTCACTATATTTTCTTTTTTTTTATTTTCTTAAACTAAATGCCCTCCAATCAAATAACTGGCTAAAAACTAATTCCAAAAATAAGATTTTGACATACATTGCCAAACACTTTCTGAAAAAGGCCTGTTAATTAATAATGGCATTAACAGAGATCAAAGCAGCAATATTGTCCACAATTGCACTAACATCATGTTTCCACATTTAGAAAACAGTATTCTAATTAAAAAAAAATGGCTTGATTACTAATTGGATAGAACTTACCCCCTCTCTCATTTTTGTTTACTCTGTAATGAACATTCATTATCCATATTTTATAGGTTCCTGTGTACATCTTATCTTCAGTTCTAATGAAATGACAAATTGTAATGGCTGAGACAGTGGCTAAGAAACCAGTGGACTGCCCCGGAATGCATTTGGATGTCACCACTTCCTGGTGGTGAAGCCAGTGCTTAGCTTCTGTGCTTAATTTCTATGTTTATTGTTTAACAAATTGTGCTGGCAAAACTGGACAGCTACATGTAAAAAAATGGGCTTAGACCTCCACCAATCACCATGTACAAAAGTCAGATCAAAATGGATTAAAGACCTCAACATCAGACCAGAATCCCTAAGGTACATGGAAGACAAGGTTGGCAAAACCCTCCACGACATTGTAGCCAACAGTATCTTCAAAGCTGACACGCCACTGGCCAAGCAAGTGAAAACAAAGATAAATAAATGGGACTACCTTAAACTAAGAAGCTCCTGCACCTCAAAAGAAACAGTGACCAAAATACAAAGACAACCTACAGAATGGGAAAGGATATTTACGCAGTACTCATCCGATAAGGGGTTGATATCAAGGATATACAATGCACTGGTTGAACTCCACAAGTGTAAAAAACTAAAGCTCGCCGAGGGGCGAGTGCACACGCGGGCTCTCCGGGCGGCTCTGTCTCACCACCCGCGTTCGGTGCTCTGGAACCGCAGTGTGTGGACTGGATCGGGAGGGCCGGTGGTCAAGGACAGGCGAAGGAAGAACGAGGACCAAGCTGGTTGCTGATTAGTTACCGTTTATTCAATCTTCAAACTTTCTCATCTCCCGCACTCCCAGCTCCGGCCTGTCTCTGGATCTACTGCTGAAATGCTGCCTCTCTCTGGCTTCTCTCTCTCCTCCTCCTTGTCTCTCCCACTTTGCCCTCTAGGCTACAACCAGCCAAGTAGCCAAATCAACATAAGAAAGCCCTTCCTGAGGGCAGGGCACTCCAAAGCCCTTCCTCACTCTTAAGGTTTTTTTCTTTTCCTTAGTCCAGGAACTTATTAACATCTTAATACTAGTTATTTTTGTATGGACATAGCAAGGGATACATTGAGGCTTGCAAGGCAGCTCTCCTGGCAACATCTAGCCACAGGCTCAGACCACAGCACTCAGGCCAGATTAATCATTCCTCACCCTAGCAGGGTCCAAATCTAGTATCACTGTTTGGATCATGACAGCATTTGTCCATGATCAAGCTCTTAACTTATAGTTAAGCATTAGGCACTTTGGCCAGGCCCATCTCGATGCCAGGGTAGCACACAACTCACCACTTGCCCTGGGTCCTTCTTGTCCCACGTCGGGACCGTGCTTTGGGGGTGCTAGGAAGTAAGGGCAGCTGAGACTTAGGTCAAGAGAACAGATGCCCTGGAGGAAAATATCATAGAAAATAGAGTCAAATGACTCCCAGGTTACAAAAGCATAACATTTGTTAAGTCTTCCTGTGTCCATACAAAAAGGACTTGCTCTGAATAAACTATGCAAAGGACTCAAGGAGAAGAGAAAAACATTATTTACAAGTCAACAGAACACTAAGAAAGAAGCTACAAATAAACAAAGAGGAATAGGAGCACTGTAACGGGAGTAACCCAATAAACCTAAACTACTGAGGCTGTTATCCTACACACAAGAAGAAAACTGCCAACCCTATCAAAGAGTGGGGTTATGAAATGAACAGAAACTTTCCCAAAGAAGAAATCCGAATGGCTGAGAGGCACATGAGAAAATGTTAAACATCACTCATCATCAGGGAGATGCAGATCAAAACAACAATAAGATATCTCACACCACAGAGACTGGCCCACATCCCAAAAAACAAAAGCAACCGCTGTTAGCATGGATGTGGGGAGAAAGGGACTCTCCTTCACTGCTGGTGGGAATGCCGGCTGGTTCAGCCCTTTTAGAAAATAATATGGATGATTCTCAAAAAATTAGAAATTGAACTCCCATATGGCCCAGCAATACCACTCCTGGGAATATATCCTGGAGAGGCAAAAAGGTATAGTAGAAATGACATCTGCATTTCTATGTTCATTGCAGCACTGTTTACAATAGCCACAATCTGGAAAAAACCACACTGCCCAAAAACAGATGACTGGTTGAAGAAACTCTGGTACATCTGCACAATGGAATACTATGTAGCTGTCAGAAAACATGAAGTCATGAAATTTGCATATAAGTGAATCAACATGGAAAGTATTATGTTGAGTGAAGTGAGTCAGAAAGAAAGAGACAGACATAGAAAGATTGCACTCATATGTGGAATATAAAGTAGCTGACAGGTACAAGCTTGCAATAATGCAATTTCTGGCAGATATTTCTCTGGACTTAGTTACTAAAATACAGAAACCCAAAAACCGTGCGGCCGCTAGTGTGGCTGCTCGACCTCATATCTCTTCATTCTCAGCAATGGAAAACAAATTATCAAATGCTTCCTTTTCAGCAGGTCCGACTTTAGGGGGGAGAAACTCCAAACAATAATAGTGAGTTTTTTGTTGAACTATTGAATGTAATCAAAGTAAAGTGAAAGGAAAATGAAATTTATCAGTTACACAGGCGGGGTGGGGGGCTGGAGAGGAGAGGGGTGGGGGGCTGGAGAGGAGGGGGGTGGAGGGGAGTTATATGTGACTCTTGGTGGTGGAATATGTGCACTGGTGAAGGGATGGGTGTTCGAGCATTGTATGACTGAAACTCAAACCTGAAAGCTTTGTAACTTTTCACATGGTGATTCAATAAAAGAATAAATTTTTAAAAATGTCTATGCTTATTTTTATCATTTATAGAAAGGGAGTTATATTCTTTCCCCTCAGTGGTTTCATCTGAAGATTAAATGAGCTCATGCATATCACATACATATTTGAAGTAAAGCCTATAAGAAGCTAAGCATTCAGTGGAGGTTGAATGATTTTATTAAATTTTTTATTAAAAATTATTATTTTATTAAAATTATTATTACTATGCTCCATTGTTTATGTTAATGGATTTCTGAAAATGTGGATTTATTTTGCAGATTCAAAAATTAAGTCCTCTTTTCTTCCCCATCTTGTGTTATCGATTTTGAGTACTTTTTAAAAACTTAACTGATCATGGTATAATGCACATACATTGAGCTTTAGCAATTGTACATTTGGGAGGATTAAAAAATATATCAACCTAAGCAATCACCATGAAGATATAGAAAATTAAAGCTGAAGAGATAATATAGGGGTGAAAATCTTTTAAGTATTATGAGTCAAGAAATAATAAAATGTAAAACATTTGATTCTCTCTTTTGTGGACAGTCCTTAAAATAGTAGTGGCATCTATATTTGGTCTAATTTTATAGCTTTAAAGCACTAAATACAGACCCTGTTAAACCATCTTTACCATAAATGAAATGTATGCTGCATATTTAAAGAGAGAGTTTGTGCTATATTTGATATGTACATACGCTGCTAGAAAATCAGAATACTTCTCCATATTTGAAAGATACATGTCTTAACAACAAAAAAAAAAGAAAATATCACGGTATCTCAGAGGTCCTGCTTTGTAGACACAGGGTTATAGAATCCAAATTCCTTGTGCCTGACATCTGCCGAGCGCTCTCTTAGATGTCCTACCATTTGGGCCTGGCAACTGTGCTGTCCACGCTGCCCGGTTTCCGTGACTTGTCTGGCATGGTGACAGGCAAGCATGTGTTAGCACCAAAACAAGGAAGGTGACCTGAGGTGAGCAGCACAAGTGAGCACCTTTGCCGGTACGTGTCACCCTGATGAACACGTGTGTGAACGTCACAACTAAAACTCAGTGTAGAACTCAGTGAGCTCCACACTAAGCATGTGAGCACTACAACGTGATGTGTGACCCCGGCATGCAGCATGACTAGATGTGTGAGATTATTGCAATAAGAGCAAATGGATGGAAGGGAGAGGGACCAAAAAAATACAAATTCCCCATAGATTTTTTTTATGCGTTTTAGGTCACACCCGGCAATGCTCAGGGGTTACTCCTGGCTCTGCACTCAGGAATTACTCCTGGCCATGCTCAGGGGACCATATGGGATGCAAAGCAAACTCGAGCAAAGCAAAGGCCCTACCCGCTGTACTGTGGCTCCAGCCTTCTCCCATAGATATTTTATGAATTCAAATACCCTGTTCCCCAACTAAAACATTTAAGGAATATATTAATCATCAGTACAATTTCTCAAATAAATATTTGAATGAATAATTTCATTACATTTTTAATGAGTAATAAAACATGTTTATTTTTATTTACTTATTTTTAAATTATTATTGTGGTAATATAGTTAGCAATGAAGTTTGTTTTTTTGTATGTGCACTGTCACTGTCATCCCATTGCTCATCGATTTTCTCAAGCGGGCACCAGTAACGTCTCCATTGTGAGACTTGTTGTTACTGATTTTGGCATATCCAATATGGCACGGGTAGCTTACCAGACTCTGCCATTCAGGCTAGATACTCTCCATAGCTTGCCGGGCTCTCCAAGAGGGGTGGAGGAATCAAGCCCAGGTCGGCTGCATGCACAAAATTGATAAATATATTTTGAAAGACTTTTTCAATATTTGAGATTTCAATGTCTGTTCTTGGCCTTTATTGCAAATGGAATTTTGTATGTAATTATAATTTAATATTTGAAAGCGTGTATTTTATAATTTATTGATCTAATTACTTTTATTTAGTACCCATCAACTTTTTTTAATAAAGCAAAATAACTTTATTTAAAATTATTTTCTTTGAGAAATTTGAGAGGAGAGAGAGAAAGAATTATGTGCAAGACAGAGCACTGTCTTCTCCAGAAAGGAAAAAGCTCCCGTCCTATTTTAAAAACTATTTATAGTAGTGAAATTTCATCAGGATTAAAACATGTGGCAACTGGAGTGAGAGGACAATGAAGTTCATAAGGCTAAAAAAAGGTAAATAGAAATATATAAAACATTTAAAAATGGCCAACAATAGCATTTTATCTCATCTAATACCTCTGTTTGGATTAAAATCTACTAGTACAACTCTCTTAAAATCCCTTCAATGCACTTATATTTGTAGTGTATCAGTATAGATCATCAATAACTAGGAATTTTGTAGAACGTACATGTCCTATATTTCAAATTAAGTTTTTTCTAAAGAAAAAAATAGCATGAAAGTCAAAATGGGATTAGATTTATATACCCAGTGTTTCTACTGAAGACATAGTAGATATACATTAGTATATATATATATAAGCTGAATAGAAATGGTTTGTTTTGATCACAATTTAGGTAATTGATTAACAATGCAGCAATTCAGAAACAAAACTTGGCTAAAGGACTTTCTTTTACATTGCAGTATTCATTATAAAATAGTGTTTAGAAATGCAGTTAATTCATATTTGTTCCTTCAGTCCTTGAACAAATTTAATGGAATCAATAACATATATTCTTGGTTTTAATTATGCACTGTATGTATATTTGATGTTGCCAATTTTCCTAAAGAATAGGAATTGGTGCCTTTAATTCAATAGCTTTGATTTTGTGCATTACATGCTCCATGTTTCATGTTTCCTGTAGCAACTGTTAAGCATGTGAACACCCACAATGTCCCAGCAGGGCCAGGCATCCTCAGAATGTCTTTACTAAGAAGGGCTTAATTTTTAAATAGTCATTTTTTTCTAATGGCAATGTTCACTTATCTTAAATATTAACTCTGAAACAGCAACCTCGTGTGAAGGAGATTTGTAAAAAAAATATAGCTGAAGTATATCTAGATTCACTTTTGAAAGTGTTTTTATCTTTCTAAATATTTTATTATTTCTTCTTTCTTACTGTTATTTGAATGTCTGTGTGAGTATGTGACTGTATAGGATGGAAACATATTCTTTTAATATGATTCCAGATAGTCAGGGTATTTTTTTACCAGATGCCTTACTCTGCAGAAGGCGTGCTGTTATTTATGTTTGCGGAACTAAATGAACTTATAAACTGCTCCTCAATATATTGGTTTATACTCTTTCACACACAAAAAAAAAAAAACAAAATAAAATTCTCTTCATTTCCATTTCTGTTTCTTTTATTCATTCACAGACGAACTAATAAATGTGCCTATAAAACCAAACCATTATGCACTTTTAAATACTTTTTTATGGTGTCTTCTGAATGATCATTTGTTCCCCTGGCTTTCTGAATACTGGGAACATTATATGAGCTACATAAAATGTACGTGAGGTAGGTATATTTCAAATTAACTATGGTGACCCTTTATTCCCTCAAGTAACATTAAGCATTGTGGAGAAACTCTAGACGAGATTTTATTTCATGTATTTTTCTAAATAAAATTCTCCAACCATCTTTCTAGAACTCACTCTATTCATAAACATCATGGTCAATTGAGTGAAAACATTGGCAAATGGTTATGTTTCACGGCAAGATGTCAGCAGGAGGAAAAAAAGTGAGCTTTACCCAGAATCTAATACTGCATTCCTGGTTAAGGGAGACAAGAAAAGGAAGAAATAAAATTAAGTGGAAAGAAAAATTGATAGTATGGTTCAAACATAAAATCAGAATAAAAACAGAGGGAGAATTTTATGTGGGCCAATAAGGCATTGACAGCTTGTTGTTTAAAAATGGTAAGTGATAAATTAGATGCATCCATCCATACAGATAAATATGCATTCATATATGCATGCATACATATATGCATGCATACATCACTTGTATCACTTGTCATTCCATTGCTCATCGATTTGCTTGAGCAGGTGCCAGTGTCGTCTCCATAACTGTCACGTGCTAGTGTAGACCAATGGCATCTGCTCACTCCAGAAACATGAAGAACTTCAAACTGTTCATTCGGGGTCCTGACAAAGAAGTCTGACCATCTTGTAGGTGGGCAGCCAGGCATTCTTTTGACATCTTGTGGAATCCCCCTTGATGGTTCACTGCCTCATTGTGGTGAGGGGGTAGCAACGGTGCCAACCAGCGAAGAGTGAACCAACAGGCGCTGCCCAGGGATGCATGCAGGTGCAGGGCTGGACTCCTAGCATCAACTGTGTCGATCTGGCCAGCACTTTCTGTACATGAGCAGCACGTCCATGCACAAGGTTTGTGGCATTTTTGTCAATGTTCAGATCGCTACAACATGCCCCCCGCACAGCAGAGCCTGGTAATCTATCCATAGCATATTCAATATGCCAAAAACAGAAACAAAAATGGGCCTGTTTCCCTGATCCTGGAAGAGCCTCCAATACGACAGCATGCACACATAGTTATAATTAAATCAAAGATAGCGACATCAGATGCAGCTCATCCCAGTAGTCAGGTGTGTTGCTCAGTGGAGGGTAAGTACCTTAGAAATGTGAAGCCCTGGATTTGATCCCTGACATAATCTGACCCCTGATCATTGTAGAGAGTAGCCCTGATAACCTCAGAGTGTTCTCCAGATACCCTGCTGACCCTAGCTCTGCTGGACTTAAGTACTGTAGCACCTGACCCTGCATTAACTCATCAAGCCTGCACTGCAAGGCCACGGATCACCAAGTGACCCCAGGGCCTTCAGCATCCCTGGGTAAGCACCAAGCTGGGTATCACCCTAACCTAAACATTATGCCCACATCCATGTCTCTATCTCCACAGCCCGAGAAGGCAGCTCTGTAACACAATGTAACTCACATATGTGAGGCCCTGGCCTTGATTCTTGGTAGCACAGAAAAACATCTCCACACAATCTTTTTAAGAAACAAATCCATGGCTAGCAGAGAGTCACTTTATGATATAACCCATAAGAATACATAAGGAAGCATCCAAATGCAGTGAATTCAGAAGAGGATTCTAAGCCCAGTCATATATCAATGAAAACCCATTGCATGAGAAACTTCTTATTTGCTTGTGTCAGGGGTAGTCACAGTCAGGGAAACCATCAGAAAGTTTCCATTCTGCCCAAGAATTCTAACTATGGGCATTCTTTTCTTAGACTGTCAGGCTATTGTTTGAGATTTACTAGATCAGTATCAATCTATTGACTTCATAAAAATAAATCAATGTGGGTTGGAGAGACAATACAGCAGCTAAGGTGCTTGTCTTGCATGCAGCCAACTCGAGTTCAAGCCCTAGCATCACATATGGTCCACTGAGTGATTCCTGAGTGCAGAGCCACAAGTAACCCTTGAGCATCTCTGGGAGTGGTCCATAATTCAAACTGTCACTGTCACTGTCATCCCGTTGCTCATCGATTTGTTCAAGTGGGCACCAGTAACATCTCTCTTTGAGAGACTTATTGTTACTGTTTTTGGGTAATTCAAACAAAAAATTAAAATCAACCAATGATCTATGGGGCAATAGATCAAAGTATTTATGACTTGCATGTATGTCTGCCATTGATCCAAAATTGTATTTGTGCATTCATTCCATACATGCATACATTCATACATGTCATACATGCATGCATCCTTACCGGATAAAAAGGAAAGAGAAAACGAAAAACACAACTGCCCTGGGTCGGGCACACAGCTCAGTGATCAAGTGAGGCCCTTTTACACATGACTCTCAGGGTTTGATTTTCAGCACTACCTACTGTTTGCCAGGATTGCCACGTTTGGCCATGCTAGCTTCTGGCACCACTAGGCCAGAACACCACTGCAGAGTCAGATGCTAACATAGCCATATGTCAACAGACAAGCTCTCCTGCTCCTTGAAATAAAAGAAGAATGAAATAATTTTTTAAAGAGTTACTAATATTGCACCATGTCAAAACCTGACACTTTCCAACTTTTTCACAGTAATTCATATCCCTTACAGCACCATTAGTCTTAGGTTTATCCTGGAAGCTGACTCTGAAATCGAAGGATTTGAGATCAAGTTGTTCATCAGAATGTTAGATTCAGGAAAAAGCAAAAAAGGGGAGTTAGTTATAAGGTTATGGGGATAGATGAGAAAGAAAGGAAAAAAATTGTGTGTTGAAAGCTATATAAGATCACGTGTTTCAAGTTATTACAAGAAAATCAGATATTTATATACCAATCATGGACTCAAGGTATGTACAGGGTAGTTATTTCCTCCATACTTATAACTTGTCCTGGACAAGGAGCACAGTTTCAAGTTAAAGTTCTCAGTCAGTTGACAAACTAGGGAGCGCTAGGATATAGTTCAGATCTTAAGTGGTCTGCCAGAACAACCAACATTAAGCAGAGAAGCATCATTAAACTCCTTCATAAATATCTATGCATATATCTTCTTCATTCTTGGATGAATGACATAAAGACTGTGATGTCAGATGTAATCGAGAAAGTATCCATCACATCATGTCATTTTCGAAACTGGAGAAGAACTGTTCCTTGGAATATGTGACATAAGAGGCATTGGTGATGTCGGTGTCCTTATCAACACAAACTTGGCCACAAGCATTGATTCATTCAAATGCCTAACAATCCTAATTGGACAATTACGCTTGAATAGATGTGGCTCACTGTCAGAAGTTTCTGTCTTCGTTGTCTTTGCACCAACATCCAACTACGATGAAGAAGAAATTGAGAAGTTCTACATGGAGCTAGACAAGTTCCATAAAGAGGACCACACCTTCTACAAGATCATTGTCAGTGATTTCAATGCCAAGATAGGACCAAGAAGGTTGCCCAAAAACTCCACATTGGGAATCATGGCCTAGAATGGAATGAACAGGGTGAGAGACTGAGTTCATCATGTTGACCAAGATCATCCATAGTAACTCACAGTTCCAGAAGGTCGAATCTAAATGCCAGTACTTGTCAATACATTGGCTTGGCTCTTCACATGTTACCTGTACGTATGGAAGTTTCTGTCACAATGGAAAACCAGCAGGACCATTCTGCTGTACAATAAGGGAGACATCCACGACATCATCAACTATCGCCCAATCTACAAGTTGTTCACTTAAGTCATCCTTAATAGAATAGGAAGAACACCGGATGAAGGACAACCATGCGAGCAAGCTGGGTTCCTAAAAGGATTCAGCATGATCGACCATATCCACACAGTGACCGAGCTCATTGAAGTTTCATGAGAGTTCAAGATGCCGCTCTGTCTAACGTTCATCAACTTAAAGAAGGCCTTCGATTCTGTTGAGACTGAAGCAGTCATCGAAGCCCTAGCCAAACAAGGCATTCAAACTCAGTACATCAAGATCTTCTGTGATCTGTATTATGGATTCACCACCAGGATCTCACTATTCTACAAGGAAGTGATCATTGATGTAAAGAGGGGTTCAACAGTGTGATATCATTTCACCAAAACTCTTCAGTGCCACTCTCAAGAATGTCATGCGATGACTGGAATGGGAAGGAATAGGAGTGAAGATAGATGGTCTGCAACTACACCTCCGCCGTTTAGCTGATGGCATTGTTCTCATAACACCAAACATAGCAAAGTGGCACAAATGCTGGCCGACTTTGACCTCAAATGTGAAAAGGTCGGACTGAAGCTTAATCTCACTAAAAAAATGTTCATGAAAAACGAACTAGTCCCTGATGTTCCATTTGTTCTCACCAGAATGAACATCTCCGAATGTAGCAGCTATGTGTGCCTGGGTCAAGAACTCAACATGAGGAGCAACTTGTCACCAGAACTGTGCAGAAGGAATAGAGCAGTGTGAGCAGTGTGGAATGCCTTCAAGAACATCAAAAAAGTGGTTAGGAGGACAAAGAATCTCCTGCTCCAGGCACATCTTTTCGACTCCACAGTTCTTTCTGCACTAACATATGCCTCAGAGAACTGGGACCTACAAAAACAGGATGAGAATGCTATTTGGGTATCCCAAAGAGGAATTAAAAGAGCTTTGTTTGGAGTATCATGTTTCACTCAAGTGAAAGAAGGAATCTGGAGTTTCATCCTCCATCGTTGATCAAGAATCAGGGACTCTGTCTCATTTGCCAAGGCATCAAAAGTCAGATGGGCTAGACACGTAATGAGATTTAGAGACGACTGCTGGACTGGAGCTGTTACTGACTGGATTCCACAGGAAGTCAAAAGACTGCATGAATGCCCACCTACGAGATGGTCAGACTTCTTTGTCAAAACCCTGAATGAATTGTTTGAGGCTCTTCGTGTTCCTGGAGCAAGCAGATACTATTGGGCTACACTAGCACGCTACAGGGATGAATGGAGATGTTATTGGCGCCCGCTAAAGCTAATAGAAGATCAATGGAATGACAAGTGACAAGTGACAAGCGATGTCAGATAAACCTAGATGATGATAATTTATCCCAAAGAATCCTCCAAGGAATGACAAATCCTCAACCAGGAAAGGATCATTGCAGATCAGTACTTCCTTATTCTTCTACCTCATTCTACAACTACTTGAGTCATATCAAGTTCTTTCCTTGACTGTAGAGTCTTTTATGGGTTGTTGCCATTTACCTACAGTGTGGCAAACTACTATAACAAAAGGGGTATTTTCTGTGTCTAAAGAAAAGTGAAGGAGTCCTTGAAATCCCAACCTAGACAGTGTTATAGTTACCAAATTCCAGATAAAGAGAAATTTAAGAAACTAGTTCTAGCCAGTTCCTGAAATCTGCTCAGAGGACCCTGTTCCTTATCTCCTCATTTAAATCAGAATACTTATTAACTATTACTGGCCATCAGCATAGTAATGTATGGTATAAATTTAACACCACTTCAACTCCATCCAAATCATGGAACCTGTATCCAAACTTTTATCAAACACACTTCTTTAAGCCCTAGCCCCAAAGGCCGATGCTGGATTTTCCCTTGAGAATACCTGTACCTCTAGCTAGGGAATTATTATCTCCTTAATAACTTGTTTGGCTTTTATAGTATGATGCACAAATTCTTTCTCCAATAGACCATAGTGCGTTTGGAGTATTTGGTAGGAGTGTTGTTGTGGTGGAGAGGCAGAGGTAGGGATAGAACTAGCTTTCAACAACACATTTTTTCCTTTTATTTTATTTTTTCCATAGATTCCCCTGACCCTATTACCAACCCACTCCCCTTTGCTTTTCCCAAGACTACCATTCTGATGAAAAACTTGGTCTCAACTTTGACTTGAAACTATGCTCCCTGTCCAGGGCAAGTTAGAATGATATCTTTCCTTTCTAAAAGAGCTCAATTTCATGACAGTTTTTCTAGGTTTTGAGGTTCCCCTGAGATTCAGAAAGACAGAGGTTCATTTCCAATCTAAAACTTTCAAATGGATGCAGGCATGACCTCTGAGCCACTTCCAGGCACTGTGGCAGTGAGTGCCGAGCGGGAACTCCCAGCGGCTGCCCCTATCTTCCCTCTGCTCCTGGACAGCAGGCACGCTGCATGGGTTCTCCTGTACCTCTGCAGCTTCCCTGAATCTCTTCTTCAGTAACATCTGGGTTTGTATTATTGAATCATTACCGTATAGAAGAGGAAATTAATATTCAGAGTGACTCATCCAAGATCACACCACTAGGAAAAAGTGAGTCAACTTAAGCAAAGTACTACAAAAGCTATACTCTCCATGCTATGCCATTTTATCTTCAGAGAGCATGCACAGTAAATCTATGTATTTTAATGATAAAATGGCAACTGGAAAACCTTTAGATGAATATCATGGAGCAGAGAAACCAGATTATTGTGGGAACATTCAGGTTAAATATAGAGAAGACTGTCTTTGCCTTTGTTTTTGCAAACAGAGTTAGGTGTATAATCAAGGTAGTTTAATGGTCACTAAAATCTGGAAAATCGAAATGACTCATTTGAATTTCTTTTGGGGGGCTATACCTAGCTGTGCTAAAAGTGTATTCCTGGTTCTGTGGTCAGGGTTCACTCTTGGGTGTGCTCAAGGGACCATATGCAGCACAGTGAATTAAGCCCACATCAGCAGCGAAAAAGCCAAATGCCATCCTCATTGTACTATCTCTTCTACCTATATTTTAAAGGAGACTTAAGTTTAAAGCAAAAAACAATCATTTTTAAAGAAAAATTGCAATAAGTGGTAACCTTAAGAAATTTTTTTCTTGGTACTTCTAAAAGAGTTTGGAAGAGTTTTACCTGTATTTGTAGATTGAAGATACAGAGATTCAGAATGTCAAAGCAAATCAACAGATTAGACCATCACCTAAGAATCAAAGAGCCAGGGATCCCAGGAGTAGGAAATCATCACTTTGGTGGGACTGAAAGACCCCCTTAAAAAGTAAGCATACCCAGGACTGAACACCATGTGATCCCCAGGCTTCACTCCTGGACTTCTCATGCATTGAAAAGCACAGACTTTCAATGAGGAGATCCCAGCAATGCCATGGTATATTTTTTTCATATCTCCTATCCCGTGATAGGGCACAGGAACATATTCAGGAATAATTTCAAAATCCTGGGGCACCCAAAATATATGTGCAAATAGATGCTTAATAATAACCTTTACCTGAATAGTTAAATAACATTTAAATAACACTGATGGCTTTCAAAAATATAAGCTGTCAAGCCAGAAACTACAAGCCCAGTCTTTAAGAAGTTCTCAGAATATAACCTGGCTTCAAATCTCTGTTTGAGCCACAGTAACTTGACAAAATGTCAAAAGGAGTCAAATTCTAAGCAAACATCCCATGCCCCTTCACCCCCTCCCCACAGGAGTCTGCTTAGCTGCCTCTGCTTTTCCCACTGGCATTATGCCAGGGTATTTTTCATACCATTTTGTGACACTGAGGAGTCCCCACATACCGTAAGGACGATCAGAATTCCATAATGAGATTAATTTTAGTTCAGTTCAATTTAAAACGCAAATAGATGTCATGCTGTACTTTTAGGGAGACAAAAATGACACCATGAAAGCAAAGGTCTTTGCCTCCCGACAGGCTGACAAAGCTAACCTTGAGCAGATGTGGACAATATTTTCCCTGGGGCATCTTTCCCACCTTGTTCTACTCATCATCCACTTCTTCAGAGTCTATTGTTACTTGTGGACTTGCTCCCACCTGAGTTGAGCAAAACAGCCCTCATTTGCAGAATGCCAGCTACATGCCCTAGAAAAGTAGCAAGTCTCAAATGCACACAGCAGCCTTGCAAGTCAGCAACTAAATTCCTGTTTCATGGGTAAGTTAAATCCTTCCCAGAAATTAACCATCTTGTCTAAAGACCAGGAATGAAAATGAAATGGCTCAGAATCAAAGATATATCAGAATCTTGGGGCTGGAGTGATAGCATAGCGGGCAGGGCGTTTGCCTTGCACTCGGCCGACCCGGGTTCAAATCCCAGCATCCCATATGGTCCCCTGAGCACCGCCAGGAGTAATTCCTGAGTGCAGAGCCAGGAGTAACCCCTGTGCATTGCCAGGTGTGACCCAAAAACAAAACAAAACAAAAAAGATATATCAGAATCTAAATCCTTTTCTTACATATTATGGAGGAAAGAAAAATAACTGTGCAGTTCTTTGCCCTGATAAGATGTATGCTTATACACTGGCACCCACCTTCAAAGTGTTGCAAGGTAGACCAGAAGACTTCTGCAAATACCACTTAGAAGCAAAAAAGTACTAAGAATTAAACATGAAGTGAAGAAACAATGCAGGTGGCATAGGTAGAATTTCTTCATAAAAATTCCTATAATTAGGGCTGGAGTGATAGCACAGCATTTGCCTTGCACGCGGCCTACCTGGGTTCAATTCCCAGCATCCCATATGGTTCCCCGAGCACCGCCAGGAGTAATTCCTGAGTGCATAATCCAGGAGTAACCCCTGTGCATCACTGGGGGTGACCCAAAAAGAAAAAAAAAATCCTATAAGTACACAGGACAACACAGACTCTGGAACTGAGCAAGTTGCTCAATGAAAGACCTAAAGATCAGGAACTTAAAGTTCTTAAAGAAATCTTATGCATCGCCTAGCAGAAGAGCCAAATGGAAGTGCTCCCAGCATGTTGGGGGAAAGATAATTGAAATAATTTATCAGCAAACTGGACTGGAAATTAGAGTTTTCTTAAACTATCCCAAACCCTTGTTCTACACCTGAGATTCCTGTAACTGCTAAGGGCGTATCCCTAAGTTAAATTGTGCTGATCTGTCTACCCTAATGGTGCAAGTGACTAAATGTAGTTACAAACTTTGCATATAATTGAAGCCTTGGGGAGGGGTGGGGTGCACAAAACCACTTGTCTTTTGCCTGCCAAAGGCAAAGTATCTCTATAAGTCCTCCTGGTTATTAAAACTGCTGTCAACTTATGTGGAGTGTTCTGCCTTTTTTCTTTGATCTCTCCTTGCCCTCTGTGTACAGGTGCCAGCTTCTGAGCTCACCTGGCTTGTAACCCAACAGAGTGAGAGACAGGTATGGCAGTAAAAGTAACATTAAGCAGAATTTCATGGCAGGTAAAAAATCAGGCAGCTCCATTATTCAGCGAGTACACTTATAAAGCACCTGGCTCTGTGAGCTGTGTATCACATTCATCACCCCTTATAACCATCAGAAATGTTGAAACACTCAAGTTTCCACCTATGGGATTTGAACCTCGATAAGTCTATTCCCAGGTTAATTCAAACCTCCATGAAAGTTAGGAATAAAGAAACGTCCACCAAATGAGGTTGGATTTGTGATTAGTTCTTTTCTTTGTTTGTCAATTATTGTATACTTTAATACAACTCATTTAATGAGGAATCCATACCTTGAACAGTGTAATAATGTTCAAAATAATGGAAATTTTATCATAAATATTTGATCACCAAGAGAAAATTATACTTTGTTTAGGAATCTCTTTTTAAAAATCAAGGATTATCTGTATGTCTACAAAATATTGTCATTTCATTTTTTTTTACTTAATGTAGACACTAAGTTTAATACAAAAGGGAACTTGAGGGGCTGGAGCAATAGCACAGCAGGCAGCAGGTACGGCATTTGCCTTTCACGTGGCCAACCCACGTTCGATTCCCAGCATCCCATATGGTCCCCTGAGCACCGCCAGGAGTAATTCCTGAGTGCATGATCCAGGAGTAACCACTGTGCATCGCCAGGTGTGACTCAAAAAGCAAAAAAAAAAAAAAAAAATAGGGAACTTGAGGGAAACATTTTCTTTATGCTACAGAAGATCAACTGTGTCTGAGCTACATCTTAGATCTTATTAGGGTTCACTTTTTCTATTTTATCCATTTACAAACCCCTGCCTTTCAAAAACCAAATAAAAAAACTCACATTTGCATGTTCTCTGCACAAATGACTCAACACATGACAAAGAAATATTCAAGGAGATGTGATGATTGAAGTTAGCCACATGAAAAATCTGTCCCATTTCCAGTAGATTCCACCTACTGGTAGAGTCAGGGATAAGAAAAGAAGCATAGTACTCCAAGTTGCCATTCTCCATATCATATAGTGCATAGCACAGGCAGTAACAGATATTTTTTTCAAATAAATCCAGCGTCCCTACCTGTCTCACTTGCACCAATCCTCTCTTCTTCTGTAGTTTGACATCAATCGTGGCAGAATAACTTCCTCATCTCAGTCTAGCCCTCGAGGAAATTCTAAACTGATAGACTTGTCTGCTTGAACCTAATATACTTGTCTGCTTGATCCAGCCAGCAGAAATTCTACTGCTTACAACAAAGAACTCTGACTGACACCCAAACACACTCGTAAAAAGAAATGAACTAGCTCTTCTTGAAACAGGAGTATATTGAAGAACGACACTGATTTAGTGAAAAGATGACTTCTGGAGATAAATGAGGAAGCATTTTAAGATTTTACACACATAGAAAGTTACCCTTTAAAACAACTTTAGTGATCAGCTGGTTTTCACACCTTTGTTTGATGGACAAAAGCTGCAACTCAACAATGTCTAAGGATTTCTCTGGAGGAAGTTCCTCTTTTAAGAACCAGAGCTGGGAATCAAAACTAGTTCTTGAGATCCAAAGTTAATGCCTTCTTGCTTCCCAAAGAAGCTTTGTCTTGCTCGGACCTATGAGTCAAGGTCGAACAAATTATCAAATGCTTCTTTTCCAGCAGGTCCGACTTTGGGGGAGGGGGGAAACTCCAAACAATAATAGTGATTTTTTTGTTAAAATATTGAATGTAATCAAAGTAAAGAGGAAGTAAAGTGAAATTTATCAGCTACACAGGCGGGGTGGGGGCTGGGGAGGTAGGGGGTGGGAGGGAGGTGGGGAGTGAGGGGGAGGTGGGGGGTGGGGGGGAGGATTACTGTGGTTCTTGGTGGTGGAATATGTGCACTGGTGAAGGGATGGGTGTTCAAGCATTGTATAACTGAGACTTAAGCCTGAAAGCTTTGTAACTTTCCACATGGTGATTCTATAAAATAAATCAATACATAAAAAAAAAAGAATCAGTTCATTGTGCCATTCCTGGAGTTCACTTATCCACTGGCACAGAAGTCCGAGTATTTGATTCAAGAGCCCGTGACTATTTCTGCTTCCTTTCTTAGGTTTCAATAAGGACCTCACAAACTCCTTTATATTTGCTTATTTAAAAAAAAAAAGAAGTGAAGAGAATTTAGGTTCGATACAAGTTATACAGTAGCAAGCTACTCACTGACTTTGGGTATCAATAGGTCACTACAAGTCCAGGCTTGATGATGTTTCCACCTTCACTTTGATTGATAGGGAGAATTTTAGTCCATATCAAAGAGATCACATTGCATTCTTCTTAACAAATGGCTCAGGACCTCTGTCAATAATTAATTGCATGCTCTTGAGCACGTTGTTACTCTTTTGCGTGCTTCGGCTTTCTCCCTTGTATGTTGAGATTAAAATATCACTTATCTCATAATGATACTTATAAGAAACAATTCACATAAAGTGCTACCTATATAATAAGCACTTTACAACTGCTAGATATGGTGAATGTTTATAACTGTCATTTACCTTCTTAAGCACTTCCAATCTTGCCCTGTTTTGAGAAAATTTATCTGCTGCCAAATATAAGCGTGTGTCACTTATCAATTAGGTATCTAGGTGATGTTTGTCTTTGGGGACAGGTCACAAATATAAATGGCATAGCTCACTTCCATAAACCGAAATTCTATCAGCTACCCTGCACTTAAGTCATTTATAGGGATTGCCATTTTATTTGCGGTAGGTCATTGATCAGCATATGACATATCCAGCCCAGTTTAGGTAGATATGTAGGCAGTCTCTAGCTGAGAAAATATCTATACTATTGAAAATTATCTATAGATCTCTATTCCCAAGGAAAGTATTCACTGCCAACTCTGTACAAGAAAATGATTGTATATGGGGGTTGGGAGGAAAACTGCTGTTTGGAAAATTGACAAAAGAATTAACACTATTGTGCATAAAAGAACAAAAAACAAGTCCAAGCTCTCAGATTCACTTTACAGACACTGCCACGATAACATATAAATCTTCAAGTGACAGCAGTAGTGAATATCAGTGTGAACAGCTTGGTTTTATATTGATCACTTGTCAGAATTACCAAACATTTGATAAGATTGTGTGTGAGCTTTCTTCTTGACTAGAAAAGGATCAGTATCAAAGTTTATCAAGGTCAGGTAAGGGCCTTCCATTTACCAGGTTGTAATTTCCCTAATATTCCAGAGAAATTGCACTGAAATTTCAAAGATTTATCCTGGCATATTTTAATCAGATACATGTACATCACTCCACGTGAAATTTAAAGAAAAGAAATCTGGTTCAGATTCTTTTAGCAAGATATCTACAGTCAATAATCTACATTAATAGAAATTTGCTAGTTTAAATGCCACAAGCAATTTATTATCAATGCTAATGAGCCTGACTAGGTCTCAGAAATGTAAGTCTGAATATATTTTAACATTGACAAATTTCATTGTGAACATGCTTGTTACTAAGGTTGACCACAACCTAGTCTGCAAATTAAAATTCTACTTGTTTTGTTTTATTCTGATTTCTTTTTCTCTTGCATCACCACTTAGACAAAGAAGACCATAATTTAATTTGGAATGTTTTTTGTTTTGTTTTGTTTTGTTTTTGACATTTTAAAAAAATATTGAATCACTGTGAGATAGTTATAAGCTTTTATGTTTGGGTTACAGTCACACAATGATCAAACACCAATCCCTCCACTAGTGCACATTCCCCACCATCAATGTCCCCAGTATACACCCCCTTTCCCACCCTCCCCCTGCCTTCATGGCAGACAATTTTCTCCATAATCTCTCTCTACTTTTGGGAGTTATGGCTTACAACACAGACACTGAGAGGTCATCATGTTTGGTTCATTTTTTACGTTTGGCACACATCTCCCATTCCGACTGATTCCTCCAGCCATCATTTTCTTAGTGATCCCTTCTCTATTCCATCTGCCATCTCCCCTCTGCTCATGAAGCAGGCTTCCATCTATGGGACAAGCCTCCTGGCCCTCGTATCTACTGTCCTTTGGTGTCAGCCTCATGTGATGTTATTCTATACTCCACAAATAAGTGCAGCCCTTCTATGTCTGTCTCTCTCTTTCTGACTCATTTAACTTAGCATGCTACACTCCATGTCTATCCATTTATAAGCAAATTTCATGACTGAATGAAAAAGGGGACATAACAAAAGAAACCAAAGGAATTCAAAAGATCATCAGAGATTACTTTGAAAGTCTGTATGCCATGAAACAAGAGAACCTAGAAGAAATTGATAAATTCCTGGATTCCTATGGCCTTCCAAGGCTAAGCCAAGAAGATTTGGAATACCTGAATAGAGCTATTACTACCAAGGAAATTGAAACTGTAATCAAGTCTTCTCTAAAACAAAAGCCCAGGTACAGATGATTCACTAGCAAATTCTTCCAAACACTTAAAGAGGACCTTTTGCCAGTTCTTTTCAAGCTCTTCCAGGAAATCGAAGAAACAGAAACTCTCCCAAACCATTTCTAAGAAGCACAATATACCTAATTATACCCTAATACCAAAAGCAAACAGAGTTACTACAAAAAAAGAAAACTACAGACAGATTTCCCTGATATCCCCTCTCAGTCTTTTTAAATGAGCTTTTTTTTTTAACTTTTTATTAAATCACCATGTGGAAAGTTACAAAGTTCTCAGGTTTATGCCTCAGTTATACAATATTCAAACACCCATCCCTTCACCAGTGCCCATATTCCACCACCAGAAACCCCAGTATACCCCCACCCCAACCCCCACCCCCTACTGTATAACTAATGAATTTCACTTCATTTTCTCTTTACCTTGATTACGTTCCATATTTCAACACAAAACTCACTATTGTTGTTGGAGTTTCCACCCAAGAAAGACAGCCCTACTACCAAGGAAGCATTTGATAGTTAGTTTTCCATTGCTGGGAATGAAGAGATATATAGCCCCACTGCTCCAAGTACATAACTATTTTTTTTTCCTTTTTCCTTTTCCTTTTTTTTTCCCCCTCATCCCCTTTCCCGCGCCTCATAGTATGGTGTACACCATGCTGCGTTTCTCCCTGAGAGTGGGAAACAACCTGGAAAGAGGGATATTTCCTCTTCTCGGCCAGCGTGGGGCTTTTGCTTAGTTCACAGTCCAGAGAGGTGGCTGCTACATTAACAACCTTCAATATTTCAACAAAAACTTACTGTTATTATTTGGAGTTTACCCCCCAAGTCAGACCTGTTCAAAAGGAACCATTTCACATTGCTGACAATTATAGATGTTAAGTTTTGGATTTCTGTATAAAGTCCAGGGAAAATTCTGCCAGAAATTGCATAGCCCAGCTCACAGTCCCAGTGCATTGCTGTAAGAAGTCTCTGGAACCAGAGTCTTTAGGCGCAGAGGGTCCGCTTCACTCTCAGCAGCTCCGAATTCATCTGGGCCGAGGGCGTGCCAGTTACATCTCCTTCCCATGAGTCCCTGGGAGCCCCAAGTGTAAAAATCGAATACCTCTGGGTTAGGACTCTTAGAAGATGGCGCCTGCCATGTGGGTGCCGCCACCACCGCCGCTGTTTTCCGTGCGGGAAGACAGGGTGGGGAGGAAAAATCCACCCCCGGGCAGCACAGAGTTGCAGCCCAGTTCGCAGACCCAGTGCATTGCTATTAGAAGCTGTGCTGGATGCCCGAATGTGTTAGGTCTCTGGAATCAAAGTCTTTAGGCGCAGAGGGTCCTAAATAAACTTTTTTTGTCAATATTTTTTCCTGTTCTTATATGTAAACATATTCCATGACTTTCCTGGAAACTTACTGATAGCACAGTGGATTGGGAGTTTGCCTTGCATGCGACTGACCTGGGTTTGATTCCTCCGTCCCTCTCAGAGAGACCATCAAGCTACTGAGAGTATCCCGCCCGCACAGCAGAGCCTGGCAAGCTACCCATGGCATATTCGATATGCCAAAAAAAGAAACAACGACTCTCACAATGCAGATATTACTGGTGCCTGTTCAAAGCAAATGATGGACAATGGGACAACAATTACACAGTGCTATGTGATTCCTGGAAAAAATAAAATTACGCAGTGATTTTATGTTGCAAAACACAGAACCATTTTAATCTTGAGAATTATAATTATCAAAGTTCTGAAGCAAATTTAAAGTTGCTCCCTTCCTGCAGTTCAGACCCAAAACTCTTAGAAAATTAGTCTATATTTCAAGAGTTTTAGCTAACTCTTTCTTTCTTCCTCACATATTTTACTTTACCATCAACTCGAATATCTGTCTGTATCTTCACCCCCAATTGTTTATGTTGAACTCAAACATCCAGCAAGGTGACAGAGAGTGGGGTATTGAAAGGCGATTGAGTCATAAACAAGGCAGCACATATATGTAATACATGTCCTTATAAAAGAAAATAAAGAATGTTTCCTTGCTACTTCAACTATGTGAGGTTACAGAGAGTAAGAGTAGATACTGGCTAAGGTCCAGGAAATGGGTTCTGACCAAACAACAAATATAGCAATACTCTGTCCTTTGAAATCCTCCTAGCCTCTATAACAGTGAGACATAAGTGCTGGTTATTTGCAAGTCACCCAGTTTATGGTCTGTTTGTTGTAGAATCTGGAATTAATTGAAATAAATTTTATTGACTTGTCTGCGCAGTTACTTCACCATCTTGCACACAAAGACCAATTGGTCAAGCAAACACCAATCTATATTCTTTCTATTCTCATTCTAAAATCAGATATGCTTGCCCCTCCAAAAAACATTGTTCAATAGAACAGTGATTATTACAACTTTCACTTTTTTCAAGCCTCATTATTAATTTCTCATCCCTGAGATTTACACTTCCTTTGCCCTGACCAAATTCTGACAATTTGGCTTCTCAGGCAAAGCAACAAACTCTCATTTCTGTCATCAGAGTAGGTAGCCAGTCACTCAGTGTTGCTTTTTTATTTGTTTGCTTTTTTTGTCTTTTGGAGTCATACCTGGCTATGCTCAGGGGTTACTCCTGGCTCTGCACACAGGAATTACCCCTGGTGGTGCTCATGGGACCATATGGGATGCTGGGGATCCATCCAGGTCACCCACATGCAAGACAAATGCCCTACCTGATATACTATTGCTCTGGCCCCTGTGTTCTTTAGGTTATGTTCAACTTTTATGTTCAACAGTCAAGTATTCTTCAAAATTCAGAAAGATGTTAACAACCCCACAGAATAGTCATCATACAGCTACCATATTGTAATTAAGAAAACTAAATTCACTAAAAATATCCCTCCTATCTCTAGCTCTGGAATTGATTTTTAAACTCTCAATTTGGATGAATAGTTTATATGTCATTTAACAAGGTTGTTCTTTAAAATTTCTTGTTTTGGATATATGCTTCAATGTTTTTGATAATGAAGCTTGACTTATGCAACAACAACCAGGCCAAATTTTAAAGCATTTATCATTCCAAAGAAACTGTGTATGCCTTCATAGCAGGACTCCCAGTCCTTCCACTGACTTTGACCAAGAGAACCCCTGATTTATTTACTCTACAGTTGTGGTTAAGTCCAGTCCTTTCACTTAAATCAATTCATAAAATAAGCTGCATTTGTAATATCTTTCTCTCACTTCATAATCTGTCTAAGGTTTATCTATGTTATATCACATTTTAACATTTCATTTATTTTCACTGTTACATTCATTTGTTACATGCTACTGTGTAATACTGCTTGAAAATATCTGTAGAATTTATGTATGGATATGTTTTCAGTTCTGGACAGATACAAAGGAGAGGGATTCTTAGGTGATATCATTACTAAGCCTAATATTTTGATGAGTCTTCAAAGTACTTTCATAAGGGGCTGTTTTATTTTTATTTTCTGATCTGTAGATCATTGAGGAAACTATTAAGATCCTAATATAATCAATCCTTCTAGCCAGGAACATGGAATATCTCTAAGTTAATAAGTCATTTTATTTCATTTAGAAATGATTTGACTTTTTGGTTTATACAATTAATTTGATTTTTCTTATTCAAAAAACCGTATTTTTTATTGAACTATAACAAGTAGTTCTGGAGTGGTGGGACCATGGGACCATCCCAGAGATATTCCTTCTGCTGGCTCTGGCCTGAGAGTTCAGTGTTTAGGCCAAGGGCTTCTGGAGTCACAACAGCAATGGTGGAAATATTCTGTGCCAAGGATCAAACTTAGGGCTGTGTGCAAACTAGGCCTGTGTCCTACCACTAGAGCCACAAACCCAATATTCTTAAAAAAGTTCTTTTTTCCCTTTTTTAATTTTGCTTTTGTTTTTTGTTTTGGGGTCACGCCCAGCAATGTTTGGAGCTTAATCCTGGCTCTTTGCTCAGGGATCATTGCTGGCTGCCTCAAGGGAACATATAGGGTACAGGGAACCTGACCAATATTCTACCCACGGTATTCTCACTTGGGCCCCATTCTTTTTTTTTTCTTTTTAGGTCACACCTGGAAATGCACAGGGGTTACTCCTGGCTCATGCACTTAGGAGTTACTCCTGGCAGTGCTCGGGGGACCATATGGGATGCTGGGAATCGAACCAGGGTCCGTCGCGTGCAAGGCAAATGCCCCAGACCCCTTAGGGCCCATTCTTAAGAATTTTCTATGTTCATCATTAGTCCTCAGCCAAAGAAATAGATTAGTATTTTATTTCCTGCCTGACTACCTTCAGTAGAACAACCTGTTAAATAGAACTGGTAAAAAATTACTGGGACAAGAGAGATAGTCCAAGCAGATAAGGCCTTTCTCTGCACACAGCTAACCAGGTTCATTTCCCTGCATCTTATATGGTCACCTGAGCACCATCAGGAGTTGATCTCAAGTGTAGTGGCAGGATTAAGCCCTCATCACAGCTGTGTGTGGCTGAAAAACAAAACAGAGCAAGCAAAAGAAGGCATCACAGCTTTGCTTTGTTCCTCGTCTTGGGGAAACCTAAACAGACTTTCATCTGAGCCTGTGTATAATACTAGCAGTGTGCATGGTTTGGGTTTTATTTTTTCTTTTTATTTCCTATATATGGTCTTTATTTGTTTGAGAACATTCTTTTTTTTTTTTTTTAATTTTATTGAATCACCATGTGGAGGGTTACATAGTTCTCAGGATTATGTCGGTTATACAATTCTCAAACACCCTTCCCTTCACCAGTGCCCATCCTCCATCACCAACCCCCCCAGTATACCTGCCGCCCCCTCCCACCTCCCCGGTCCCCACCCTTGTACTTGATAAGTTTCACTTCATTTATGCCTTATCTCGATTACATTCCATGTTTCAGCACACAACTCACTACCGTTGTTGGGGTTTCCCCCAAAAAAGAAAAGCAGTCCTATTGCCAAGGAGGCATTTGATAGTTCTCCACTGCTAAGAATATAGAGATATTAAGTCCCGCTGTTTGTTACATAACTTTTCTTTTTCCCCCTTGCCCCGCGCCACCGAGTTCACGCCTGTTTAGTAATCGCCACGCTGCCTGACAAGGGAAAAAAAAAAAAAACGAAAAAAACGAAAAGGATGGTTATTTCCCGTCATCAGCAGACGTGGGGCTCTGGCTTAGTTGATAGACTAGTAGAGTGTCTGGAAGCAGTTTCTGGAACCGAAGGTCTTGCGCTGGTATCGGCTCCGGCTCGAGATTCCACCAGCGTCCCACTGTTCCATGTACATAATTTTTCCCCTTATATCCCATTCCCACGCCACCAGGTCTGTTTGCTTAATGGACATCACACTGTAGTTGACGACACGCCGCGTTTCTTCCCGAGAAAGAAGAAAATTTCTTCTCAGCTGGCGTGGGGATATAGCTTAGTTTAGTCTAGAGAGATGGCTACCGTTTTGATTGCCTTCAATATTTCAGCAACAGACTTACTATTCTTGTTAGGATCTCCCACAAAAGTCCGACCCATTAAAAGCGAACCATTACATATTGCTGATGCTAAGATGGTTTTGGGTTTCTGTATAAAGTCCAGGGAAAGTACAACCAGAAATAACATCACTACAAACTTTTACCCTTTTATGGTGCTCATAAGATGGAGAAGTCCTGCGTTGTGCTCAGGAGGGAGGAGTTGAGAGAGAGAGACAGGTTAAAAGAATTGGGGGATGCCCGGGTCCCACTGTTTCAGCACACCGTGGGGTCTCTGGTCCCATGCCGGAATTAGTTCAGTGGGCTGCCTGGAGTCCAAGGGCGCTCCCTTGGGCTCTTCCATCATGTTCGCTCCGCAGCCAGATCCAAAGGGAAGCACACGTGGGGGAGGTGGGTTTAAATATCTATCTGCTGTGGGCGGGGGTCGCCGCCCCCGCCCCCTGGGGTCTCCCGCAAGCGCGCGAAAGCGTCCTGTTTCAGCTGGATCGCCAGCTCCATTTTGCGCTCAGGAAAGCCGCGGATCCTGCGCTGTGCTCAGGAGGGAGGAGTTGAGAGAGAGAGACAGGTTAAAAGAATTGGGGGATGCCCGGGTCCCACTGTTTCAGCGCACCGTGGGGTCTCTGGTCCCATGCCGGAATTAGTTCAGTGGGCTGCCTGGAGTCCAAGGGCGCTCCCTTGGGCTCTTCCATCATGTTCGCTCCGCAGCCGGATCCAAAGGGGAGAACATTCTTTTTACTCCAAATGCATTGAATATTTTAATCTTAAAATAGTATCAGACAAGCTTTTTGTTTTTATGAAATTTACTTTTTTTCTAGAAATATAATGTTATAATTAACTTTCAGATATTTAACAACTTTGCATTAGTGAGATAAATCCTACCTTTTCATAGAGTATTCTTCTTTATAGGTAATGCAACATTTGCTATGCTAGTATTTAATTTAGGATTATGCATATTTATTCATAAGGTCAGTAATTTTCAGTTTTGTTGATGTTCTTGGTTCGCTATCAAGACATTATCAATCTCATAGGTTTTTTTTCCTGAAAATTCCCTGGTATTATTATAGAAGTTCGTGGAATATGTATGTTAACTGCTCTTGAATAGTTTAATAGAATTTGTGGTGAAGGTTTTGGGTTCAGGATATGTCATATGGGAAATATTTTTTAAATCACTAATCTATCTCCTTCATAGTATGGGCCCATTCACAGTTTATATTTATTGATGAGTTGGTTGTGTAAATTTGTGTATTTCTGTTAATTTTCTATTAATTTTAATAAACCATCATCGTTATGTGAAATCTAGATATGATAGTCAACTAAATGGAGATCCAAATACTTTGCTCAATTCCGGTGTGGAATGTGAGCCTTTTTGAAGACATGGAGACAAACCAATTGCTCCTTGTGGAGCATAGCATGTTTAATGATACACTAACATTATTTCTGATCGGCAATGATTCTGAACCTACAGGAATTGCTTTAAAAAGGAAAGGTATTGCTTGGTGGACAGATAAAAACGTAAAATTTAGGAATCCTCCTGGAGAAGGAACCCTGGAAGAACGAATCAAAAGCACAACAAAGGCAGTAAACTGGGTTAAACCAGTAGATATTCTGTATAAGGATGGAGATAACAATGGATTCATTAATGAGAATTTTATTGTTTGGATGCGCACTGCAGCATTACCTACATTTCGTAAGTTGTATCGTCTTATAATGACTTACGAAAAAATGACTTACGCCCAACATTACCAGCTAGGACGATACTATTTGAATATCATATACAGTTACCTTGTACATTCTTTTGATGGATGAAAACGGATGATCTTGAGCACAATTTCATGGATGGGAGGAAAAAATCCATTTTTAGGGATTGCTTACATTGTTATTGGATCCATCTCCTTCCTTCTGGGAGTTGTACTATTAGTAATTAATCATAAGTATAGAAACAGTGGTAATACTGCTGACATTACCATTTAATTTTTTATTCTGAAAACAAATGTACTGCATGTGCATCAAGGCCAGCCATACTCAACCTAGCTTTCAAATGCTGATGTCTGGTTAGTATGTCATTTTTGAAGTTGGTACATAACTTTTTTTTTTAAACAGTCTGTGTCCTGTTCTTCTTTGTGGATGACTTATAAAAATACATGACAGGTATAAAGCAAATTAGATATATTGAGCATATCAACATTGTAACTGCTAAAATGGCATTCTAATGTGCGTGGTTTTTTTTGGTAGACAGATTCTATGATGCATAGAGCCTCTTTCATGTGAAATGCATTTACTGCTTAAATGTTTATGCTATGTTGATATTCTTATATTGGCATATGATGTATATGTGTGCCTGTTGTGTGAAGAAAGGGATTACAAAATGTATGAGTATAATGATTTGCTAATCTTTCAGGATTTAGAGTTATGAAAAGATGAAGAAGACCAAATCTAAATAAAACACTTCATCATTTGCATGTGTTGTGTGTAAGGGCTTAAAGTTAACACCTTTGTTGAGGTGGTTTATGTATTGAATTTAATGCAGTATAGTTGTCAAGCATAGCTTTGATTTCAAAGGATGCATCATTGTCTAGCATAGGAAATAATGCTATGTCAAGTAGTTCTCAGGTAGGAGAATTTAAAATTCCTTTTTTCTGTTTGGTTAATATGGTACAGCTGGGAACCCTGACTCACTTGATACATTTTTACATGTACGAATTTCCCTTGAAGTTTAGGAGAGGATGCGAAAATCTCAAGGCTGGGAGGAATAGAGACATTACTGGTGCCTGTTCAAGTAAATTGACAAACAACGGGATGACAGTGATATAGGTATGCATACATACATATATGTATACACCTCTCGAAGAGCCCGGCAGGCTACCAGGAGTATCCAGCCCGCATGGGCAGAGCCTGACAAGCTACCTGTGGTGTATTCAATATGTCAAAAATAGTAATGATAGGTCACATTCCCCTGACCCTGAAAGAACCTCCAATCATTGGGAAAGACAAGTAAGAAGAGGCTGCTAAAATCTCAGGACTGGGAGGAATAGAGATATTACTGGTGCCCGCTCAAGTAAATCAATGAACAACGGGATGATAGTGACACAGTGGTATAAAATTTAAAATATATAATAAACATAAAACATACATTTTCAAAATAAATGATTTGTCATATTTTTTAAATATTGCTTTAATTTTTTTAAATTTTCTTAAATTAATAATATTAAGTTCTTAAATTAAAAAATTAAATTGATATGGCAGCATGGGAAATTCAAAATACACTTAATATTACATTAAGATGCAACTACATGCGTATATTTTCAAACCTGGGTAGAAGAAATAAAATCAATGGTAAAAAAACTGTCAGAAATGTATTATTTTCAATACATCTCATCAGTTTGTGAAAACTAATTAGTTCACACCTAGGATAAATGAAACACTAGAATGTATAACAAATTATAAACTACACAAGTTAAAAACTGAAGAAAAATATAATTCTAAAATTTAGAGAATTAAAAATTCAATATCATAAATGAGAAAATATTATTTTTAATGAACTTATGCACATATGATTGGCAAATAAACTTACTAATAAAATATAGTACAGAATATAGAAAATAGGAACTTTTAGACACATGGAGATATTAAATTTTTTAAATATTTTTGAAAGCTAATCTGACATATCTATTCAAATTTAAATTGTGAGTATAATTTTTGCCACTCACTTTTGGAATTCAACCTAAGAAAAAAAAAGCATTAACTTTCTGTGGTGGAAAAAATTTTTTAAATAATAAATTATTTCATATGAGAACAACTGAATAAAATGTGTTACATGCACACTGTAAAATATAGCAGTGGTAAAAAATATAACACGTCATACTGATTTGGTGAGTATCAATATGGGGAACATTTGCCTCAGTAAGAACAGACAACTAAAGATACATGTTTATATATGTAATTTCACACTTTATCTCTGTCTGCTCTTTGTAAAATAATATTCACTTTCTATGGCATACATCATTCTGTATTTCCACAGTCCTTGAAGAAAAACATTCAGCATGTTAGAGGTATCAGGTCTAATCCTACTCTGAAAATTAAACATGTTAGCATTTGGTTTTTAAATTGGTCAATAGGTTTCCATTAGAGTAGAATATCATGGAAGCTAATTTGGTAGATGGTCATAAATCTCAATCTCATTAGATGTAGTCATCTTTGGATAATATTTTATAATCATGAAAGATCATTCTTTTTTGTATTAAAAATGGTAATGGCAATAAAGAAAGAAACAAGATATAGATTTAGTGTGCATTTATGCCCTGTGAAACATCTGCATACCACCAACAGCAAAATCAGTAAATCTATTTTATTCATCAAAACACACACACACACACACACACACACACACACACACTGCTAACAAGGAGCACTCTAAAATTTTTTTGCCTGGGTATCACTGTATCACTGTCATTCAGTTGCTCATCAATTTGCTGGAGTGGGCACCAGTAACATCTCCATTGTGAGATTTGTTGTTACTGTCTTGGGCATATCAAATACACCACAGGTAGCTTGCCTGGATCTGCCAGGCGAGTGATATACTGTCGCTAGCTTGCCGGTCTCTGAGAGGGATGAAGGAATAGAACCAGGGTCGGCTGCATGCAAGGCAAACACCCTACCCGATGTGCTAGCGCTCCAGTCTACTATGTATCAGCATAAATTAATGGAAAAACCTTTATCTAGAAAATGATTTTAGGTTTTATTGCTAGAAAAAATAACACCTTTTCTTTACTATAACTGTGCATACCACTATTAATAAATTTCTGCACACTAGTGTGTGATTTAATAATATCACAAATAAATTTTATTTCAGTATTTTTCAGAGTTCCTAGTAATTTTCCCTCAACCTATTATATGTATATATGTACATTTGTTTATATTTGTTTTAATATGTATGTATATCTTTTGTAAAAGATCTTTTAAATGTACATCTTGTGTTAAAATTCAAAGGTCTTATGCAAAGTTGAAAATTTTAGTAGGCATTATGTGTTGTGTTTTGCATTTTAATATACAAATATGTTTATACAAAATTAAACTTTATACTTTACATTATTTTTGCTCTTTACTGCTTACATATACTCTATTAAGTGCTGTGAGAAATAAAAATGATAATGGTAATATTTAGGAGAGTCACAAATAAATCTCAGAAGAGAGCAACACACACTGCAGAGATTAATCCTCACCCAGCGCCAGGCTGACTTCATCTAGATTACCATGGATGGGGGGATGAGCCCACAACCTGCCCCAACAGAGCAACAGCAGCCCCAAACCTAAAGAACCCAATCACCACCATGCTCACAGCGGATCTGTACAGGCTCAGGTGAAGCTCTCAGACATGAGAATGAATCCACTGGAAAAAAAAAAAAACAGATATGCGAGTTATGTGACTGAAATCTCCAGGATCCCACAAAGTCAAGGATGGGCACCTCCCCCTATCTCCATGTGTTTCCACCTGTCTGGCAGTCATGCCTACGAACTGCCTCTGGGCACCATATAAATTCATTAACAGCCGTGATCCAGAGGTTTACAAATAAATCTCTGAAGAGAGCAACACACTGCAGAGATGTCTTACCACCCTGAAATTACCATCGACATCTAATTAAAAACTTAACTCCAGCTCTATCACTCTGTTCAAAATTTTAGAATTCCTGGAGTAACTTCTCACACTCTACACTACTGATGTACCAAATGTAGCACACTACATTTGATGGGATGTAAGGTAGAAGGCAACTGATCTTGATTAACACACAAGGCTCAACCTACAACAAGATGGTATTTGGAGCCATAAAAGATCAATTTTCACAATTTTTAAAAATTTATTTATTAGTGAGTCACAGTGAGGGTACAGTTACAGATTTATACATTTTCATGCTCATTTTCCCCTCATACAAAGTTTGAGAACCCATCCCTTCACCAGTGCCCATTCTCCACCACAAATAAACCCAGCATCCCTCCCACCCCCCCAATCCCACCTCCCCCAACCCCACCCTGCCACTGTGGCAGGGTATTCCCTTTTGATATCTCTCTCTAATTAGGTGTTGTGGTTTGCAATAAAAGTGTTGAGTGAGGGGCTGGAACGATAGCACAGCAGGTAGGGCGTTTGCCTTGCACTCGGCCGACCCGGGTTCGAATCCCAGCATCCCATATGGTCCCCTGAGCACTGCCAGGGGTAATTCCTGAGTGCATGAGCCAGGAATGACCCCTGTGCATTGCCGGGTGTGACCCAAAAAGGAAAAAAAAAAAAGGTGCTGAGTGGCCATTGTGTTCAGTCTCTAGTCTATATTCAGCACGCATCACCCTTCCCCCAATTGGCCTCCAACCACATTTTACTTGGTGTTCCCTTCTCTATCTGAGTTGCCCTCTCCCCAGAATGTGAGGCCAGCTTCCAAGCCATGGAGTCAACCTCCTGGTACTTATTTCTACTATTCTTGGGTATTAGTCTCCTACTCTGTTATTCTATGTTTCACAGATGAATGCAATTTTTCTATGTCTGTCTCTCTCCTTCTGACTCATTTCACTTAGCATGATACTTTCCATGTTGATCCACTTATACGCAAAGTTCATGACCTCATTTTTTATAACAGCTGCATAGTATTCCATTGTATAGATGTACCAAAGTTTCTTCAACCAGTCATCTGTTCTAGGGCAATCAGGTTTTTTCCAGATTCTGGCTATTATAAATAGCGCTGCGATGAACGTATGAGTGCAGATGTCATTTCAACTATACATTTTTGCTTCTCTGGGATAAAAAGCTTCTGCACCACAAAAGATACAGTGACCAAAATACAAAGACAATCTACAGAATGGGAAAGTATATTCACCCAATACCCATCAGGTAAGGAGTTGATATCAAGGATATATAAAGCACTGGTTGAACTTTACAAGAAGAAAACATCCAACCCCATCAGAAAATGGGGCGAAGAAATGAACAGAAAACTTTCCCAAGGAAGAGATACGAATGGCAAAAGGCACATGAAAAAGTGCTCTACATCACTAATCATCAGGAAGATGCAGATCAAAACAACCATGAGATACCACCTCACACCACAGAGACTGGCACACATCCAAAAGAACAAAAGCAACCGCTGTTGGAGAGGATGTGGGGAGAAAGGGACCCTTCTACACTGCTGGTGGGAATGCCGACTGGTTCAGCCCTTTTGGAAAACAATATAGACAATTATCAAAAAATTAGAAATTGAGCTCCCATTTGACCCAGTAATTTTCACAATTTTCACACATTTTCCTCTAAGAAAACATTTTTGGATAATTCCTAGTGGATTATTCATAACAACCAGTATGAAATAAACTATTTAGCACCTGGTTTTGGGGCAGGCTTGTGTGGAGGTGGGAAAATTCAAAATAATGGTGGTGGAAAGGTGTAATGGTGTTGGGATTGGTGTTGAAATGCTGAATATAGTACATTATTGTGAACAACTTTATAAAAATAAAATTTTATAAAAATAGTATCATTAAGTTTACTATACATGTTTTAATGTACTTTAGTTTTCTAAGTCCAAATAATCCTTCTTCTGTACTTTAAGACCTATCTCGAATGCAGTCTTTCACCTACAGAGTTCTTGTTTTTCCATCTCCACACTTTACTATGTTGACGAAGGGTTATTTCTCCTACTTGGAGCTGTCTCTCAGGTGACATTCACAGGTAACATTGGTTGTTTTAACTCCATTCCTTATTAAGTATAGAGTAAATCATAGCTACTATTAGGCATAATTTCTTCTAAATATATGCTAGTTAATTCTCTGATACATCCATTTTTTCTTAAGTATATTTGTTTGTATGCACGTATATTCATATATGCACATATATCTAAGTATAATAACATTAACAAAATGTCTTAAAAAACATTAGTGTTAAGGATTATATATCAAATTTTCTGTGCACTGCCACATACAATGGCATTATGATAATTGGCAAATCACATAATTAAATAGAATAAAATTCTATCCTGAAAGGGAAATTAACCACTTGTTAAAAAGTACCAAATCTTCTCTGTAATGACTTCTAGCTTGTGACTGATCCTTTCATTTCCCACACTCTCTTGTGCATTTATTCTTCTTTTGGTGTACTTAGTAGCATTGATCCAAATGTCTGATCATGTTTTTAGACTTTTTCTATCTCTGTGTACTTTACTTTACTTATCATTTCTTCTACTTTAATAAAGAAATGATAATAGCATGTACTGAGCACTTCTTTTTGAAGTAAAAGATTTATTTGGAGGATCTTTGAAGGGAAGGAAGAAGAGAAAGTGGGAGAGAGTGGACAATAAGAGACAGAGTACCGCGCTCAAAGAGAGAAGCGGGCTTCTCCAAGGGTGGAGAGCCCCCTACACACACCCCAGCATTAGACAGGAAAGCAAGGAGATGTGGGTGACACATGCTCGGACACTGCATGTGCTCAGCTACAGAGGTGCAAGCAGCACACGGGCTCGGGCAGCATATGTGTCCTGAGCACTATTTTTGAGCCCATACAATTCTAAGTACTTGCTACTGACTACACTTTTTGTTATTTCCATTTTACAGATTAGATAGATTCTAATTCACGAAAAGACTGAGCAATTTATTCAAGCCACAGTTAAAAATCAAAAAACCTAACTCACACCTTGCAGAGGTTCCCAAATTCATTTGGTCTGCAATCTTCTAATAGGAAAAAGATTATTCAGCACCTCCTGAAAATCTATTTCTTTATGTAAATATTCAGATAGTTCCCACCATTTCACCCTAGGAAACTGTTGTCTCCAGTCACTTCAGCACCCCGTAGAAGAGCAATGCTCCAAAATTTCAGAAGCACTGCTCAAAAATTTCAATGGGTAGTAATTAATCTCTAATATATGAGGTGTATGAAATGTCTAGCATTAGAAATCATGAATTCTAGATGCTGACTGTGGCATAACATGATGACCCCGAACTTAGTCACTTGTATTTACAAATATTTTCTTATGAATTATCTGATTCAGGAAAACTGGAGTGACTCAGTTGATTCCATATCTCAGGTTTTATCAAAATCTTTCAAAAAGGTGTCTGCATGGCCTGTGATCTCAATCAAAGATTTATCTTAGGGAGAATCTTGTTTTAAATATTCACCAAGGCAAGTAACAAACTTCAGAAGAGTCAAACCCATTCATCAACTCTTGACAGATTTAAGGGTTCTTACTGGGTGTTGATTGGAGAAAAATGTCCTTACATTTAGATTGTTTTAAAGTGTGCTTACAAGATGGCAGCTGGGTTTCTCAGAGACATCAAATGAGCATGAAAAAAGTCATAATCTCTTTCTTACCGCAATGCAAGCAACACCTGTCACTCTAAGTATATGTGGTTTACTTAGAAATGAATTACTGGTTTAGCCCACCAAAACAGTGGAGTATGCATAAAGATGGAATGCCAAATGCTAAGAATCATTTGGTGATTCCTAGCCATCTTAGAAGCAGTTCACTAATCATGGGACCAATTTTTTGATCTAGACTAGTATAAACTAATTGTGTGACTTCAGTAAATCACAGCTACTAGTTTTGTTATCAGATATACGATGATAACTACCCACTTGATCAAAGTCATGAACTATTCAAGGTATAAAAGAAAAATTATGTATGTGAAATGTTAAGCACTTGATAAAACATGACTTTAAAATATGACAATTATCTTTCAAAGACAAAGGATTAAGGCTAAGTCATCATGACTAGACTAATCTGTCTTCCATTTTTCCACATCATATTGCACAACAATGCTAAATTACTCATTTTCATCTTATAGCCACAAATATGCAGGTCATTAACAAAATTGTGAAATGGCCGGAGGGGGAAAATAGTTTTTGTGGAGCATAAATCATGTGTTAATTTCTGTGCTGGGCACTTTGTATATTTGATGTCATGGTATCTTCTTAATTTCTTTTTTAGAGTACAGGGCTTCTGTTTGTTCTTGCTATAAGTATTGGCTCTAGAAGACGTGTAGTTAATAATCAGACAGGAAAGTTCTTTTTCCTTTTATTTGTCCTGTCCTCCAAGCCCAGGGCATTTGTATCTTTTATTGTGTCTCATTCTGAGAGTTTTAGAAACGTAGAGATGGTCATATGTTTGCCTTTTCTGTTTATTTTAACTCCAAAGATAACAACTAAAAAATCTATAAATACCCATCTACTCTTATCTTCATTCAGAAAATGAATCTTTTTTTTTGTTAAAAGTTTTTTTTTTTATTTAACTGTTTTTTGCTTAGCACCTGCAGTCCAGTAGCTCAACTTTGTTTGTACGTTGCTTTGTAAATATTTATGCCTGAATCTTTAACTTAGATCATAATCTTCAAAGGGGACCAGGGAGATGACTCAAATGATCAGAATATTTGCAAGACACTGGTTCAATTCCTGGCAATGCATGACTCACCGAGTACTGTTAGGTACAACCTACACACGCACCAAGATGTTGGTTGGTTGATTGGTTTTGCTTTGTGCTTAGAGGGCCATAATCAGTAGTGTCAAGGATTGGTACTAGTGGTGCTTGGTGGACCATGTGGTGCTAGAAACTTCTAAAAAATGAACTCGACTATCTTAAGCTATCTATTGCCGTTGAGCTAACCCAACACTTCCTTTTTCTCATTTCAGTCTTGATTAGTTGTATTTATCTAAAACTTTACCAAAAAATATCAAATTTGTTGGCACGTTGTTCTTTGTAGCAGTTTTTAAAAACTTTTTTAGTGTGGCATTGTTTGTCATTAATCCTCTTGTATTTCTGATTCTGCTTATTAGCGTTTTCTTGTTTCTTTTCTTTATAAACCTAGCTGAAGTTTTAACTTATTATTTGCAAAGTTGGCTCTTGGTTTCACTGATGTTTCCTTTGTGGCAGGGAGGCAAATTTGGTTGATATTTTTACTCTGATTTTTATTATTGCCTTTCTCCAACTAACGCTTGCCTTTGTTTGTCATTTTTATTTCTGATTCTATAGTAATAAAAATAAATAGTATGTGGTTACATGATTTTATTTATGCAGCACTATTATTTTCTCTCCAAATGATGTAGTGGGTGTAGATATTCAGGTTCTTGTTTCCAAGTAGTCAAAAATTAGGAAGGCTGGGACATAGGAAGGAAACTGGGAGCACTGGTGTTGGGAAGTTGACATTGGTGGCGGAATAAGCATCGGACTACTGTATGCCTGAAACTCAACTATGAATAACATTGTAAATAATTACACCTCAATTAAAAAGTTAACAAAAGTTTTAAACATTTCTTAAATAGAAAATGCAAAAATCAGGGGCTGGAGCAATAGCACAGCAGGTAGGGTGTTTGCCTTGTATGCGGCTGACCCGGGTTCGATTCCCAGCATTTTATATGGTCCCCTGAGCATCGCCAGGGGTGATTCCTGAGTACAGAGCCAGGAGTAACTCCTGTGCATTGCCGGGTGTGACCCAAAAAGCAAAAAAAAAAAAAAAAAAAAAAAAAATTGCAAAACCCAGAAGTGAATGTTTGCTTTGCAAAGATATTTTTCTCTAAATAAAAAGTTTCATCATAGAGCTTGTTAAAATAACCTGATTCTCAGGTATTTAAGGCAGCATTTACTTTTTTAAAAAAAATAAACTTGCTGATCATAATAAAATATAGCTGGAAATATTTTTTTAATGCTAGTTTCAAATACTAGGATATATATCATTATCTTAGAGCACTGAATGAATAATCAGGAACTTTCATATATTACTTAATGTAATACATTTAATAGTAATAAAACTGTGATTCAGCATAGATCTTGCTATTAGATGATAGTTATTAGGTTATAACCTCTTCCCTACAAGTATAATGGATTAATATACATAGTCTATGAGGAAAGCATGCCCAATTTTTTGAGTTTTTGTTTATTTGTCTTGGGAACACACCCTGTGATACTCAGGGCTTACGTTGGCTCTGTGTTCATGGATGACTCCTGGCAGTGCTCAGGTAACTATAGAAGTGATCAGGGATCAAAACCTGGTAGGTCAGATGCTAAGGAAACACAATAGTTGCTGTACTATTTCTCAGGTCCCTGCTATTTTTTTGTATGTATTCCTTGGCATTTCCAAATTTCAAAGCAGATTAAAAAATTAATAAGTAACACATAGTTAATTAGCATAAGTGATAATGTGTGAGTCATTAACTAATATCCTTATATATAGAATACACCAAAGTTAAAAAAATATTAGAACCATAATTGTGTGCTTAGTTATAAGGAGATATCCCTTTAAAGCATATCTTTTCATGACATTTCACCATATGGCTAATTCAATTACTTTTGCTGTCTTTAATGATTACTCGTAGTCCAGTGTAAGTAATAAATCATAATTGATGTTCTAGGTTAAGTTAAAGTAGCTCAGTTAAGACTTCTTGTCTATAAAATATCTCCTACAATATTTTATAATATATAGGCAATAGTTCTATTAAGATTGGCAGGTTGATGCAGCACCTCAGGACCCCAGGTTCCAGCCCCCTGCATGCTGCCCTAGCCTTACCGCTTTCCTCCCCAGGTGTGTGGGACTCCCCCATCCCTGCCCTGCCCTCCTGAGCTGCTCTGCCTGGATGGGCACAGGGGCTCACCTGCAGCATCTCAGGATCCCGGATTCTGGCCCCCTGCGCACTGCCCTAGCCCCACTTCTTTCTTTCCCTGTGGCTGGGGGAGTGACCTCTAAAGCATCAGGCGTGACCTCCGCAGAAGGAGAGCATGGCCTCCTGTGGTGCCGGCAGCCGCCTACATGGCCTGGGTATTTTTACCCCTTCCCAACACTCTGACTTACATCACAATCTCCATAACCTAATTCTGTGAAGAACACCCTGGCCTTCTCAATCACAATAGTCAATAGTCCAGTAGCCTACTCCAATTTCACCAAAACTATCAGTGAACTCAAGAAGCTTTACAAGCCAAATATAAAATAGCATATTCTCCAAAGCATCATTAGAGGCCTCACATAAGCCAGGGGGAGTGCTTGAGATTAAGGAAGTATTCTAGAAGGGGAAAAAAAGTGTCCACCATCGACTGAGCTTATCCAGAATCCATTTCCACAGCAAGAGTGAATAAGGATAGAGAACTGGAGGGTTCCATCTCAATAATTCTACAATATGAAGAAGCAGCAAAAGAACCTCACCATGAGGAGAGGATGAAGAAAAAATTCCAGAATCCCCAATAGGGGTTACCTGCAAATATGATCTCTCCAATGAAGAATTCAGAGATGAAATGTAGAAGATGTTCAATGAACTCAAAGTAACAGTGGAACAGACATTCAGTAAATTAATGAAGGTCATGAAAGAAATAGTGGAACGGTCAGCCAACAAAATACAGGAAGAAATGAGAGCAGAAATTTCAAAGATACAAACATAAGTGTCACAAATAAAAGATTTGGTAGATGAAATTAAAAAAAAACTCAGTGGGTTCCCTCAAGATAATGGCTACAGCTGAAGACAGAATCAGTGAGCTTGAAGATGAGCTGCAGAAACAGCTTACAGGCAACAACAAACAATGGGAAAAGACCTACAAAATAGCTCTAGGGTGAATCAGAGTCCTAGGGGATGATCTTAAGAGGAACAACATAAGAATCATCAGAGTACCAGAAGGACAGCGAGGTAACTCTAATGAAAAAGCCACAGTTAAAGACATCATTGCTGGGAAGTTCCCAGAGCTGGAGAATGTGGGCATCCAGATCCAATAAGCCCGAATAAAAGAGAGCAGCTAAAAGAGACCCTAATAAAAAGACTCCAAGTCATATCATAGTCAGAACGATGGATATCAAGGATAGAGGCACAATTCTGCAAGCAGAGAGATTAAAGAAGGAAATCACCCCTTAGATTTGCAGCAGACCTATCAGAGGAAACCCTACATAGAAAATGGTGGGATATAGTGGAAAAACTCAATGAAATGAGATGAACGCCTCAGCAAAAATACTCTATCCAGCTAAACTTTTACTCAAATCTGAAGGAACAATACACTATTTCATGAATAAAGAACAGCTTAGGAACTTCATGAACTTAAAACCAAGCTTAAAAAGAAGGGATAAAGGGGCTAAAGTACGACAAAAAAAAATTAAAAACCCTGCTAGTGCAACAACCTCCTACAGAAAGATGGCACAAAACCCCATGAAAGTAATCTCTCTCAATATCAGTGGTCTAAATGCACCAATTAAGAGACAGAGAATGGCAAAATAGATTCAGAAACTGAACCCAACATTCTGCTGCCTACAAGAAACACATTTGAACAGTCAGCAAACACAAACTCAAAGTAAAAGGACAGAAAACAATACTACAAGTAAACAACTCTCAAAAAAGTCAGAGTGGCCATACTAGTGTCAGAAAACATAGATTTCAGATTGAAAAAGATTAGGAGGAACAGTGAAGGCCATTTTTATTTATCAAGGGATATGTGCAGCAGGAAGAAATCACACTCCTAAACGTATATGCACCTAATGAGGGACCAGCTCAATACTAAAACAACAGCTAACAGATGTGAAGGAGGACATTGGGAGCAACACAGTAGTAGTTGGAGATGTCAACACTGCCTTATCACCCCTAGGTAGATCAACAAGAATAAAACTCAACAAGGAAACAGTGGCTTTGAAAGAAGAAATAGAAGAGAAAAGGCAAAGTTAAAAAAAAATACACATTCTTTTCCAGTGCACGTGAAACATTTTCCAAAATAGACCACAAGCTGGGTCACAAAACGTACCTCAATAGAATCAGCAAGATAGAAATTGTATCAACGATCTTTTCAGACCATGATACACTGAAGATAGAATTCAATCTCACACAGACACGGAGAACCAAATCAAATACCTGGAAGTTAAACAATTCAATGTTGAACAATGAGTGTGTTAGGAGGGAAATCAAGGAAGAAATAAAAAGATACCTGGAAACAAATGAGAATGAAGACACAGGTTACCAGAACCCATGGGATGCAGCTAAAGCCATATTAAGGAGAAAATTATAGCACTCTAAGTGTTTTTCAGGAAGGAAGAAAGGGCTTACAGAAATAACTTGACTTCATAGCTCAAGATCTTAGAAAAAGACCAACAAAAAAAGCCCAAGCCAGGCAGAAGGAAAGAAATAACAAAATTTAGAGAATAAATTGATGACATGAAAACCCAAAAAACAATCTGAAAGATCAATGAAAGCAAGAGCTGGTTCTCTGAGAAAATAAAGCAAGACTCACAAAGAAAGGCAGAAAGAGAACCCTAATAAACTGAATCAGAAATGAAAAGGGGGACATCACAACAACCAAAGAAATTCGAAAGATCATCAGAGACTACTTCAAAAGTCTGTATGCCACAAAACAAGAGAACTTAGAAGAAATGGATAAATTCCTTGATTCCTATAATCTCCCAAGACCAAACCAAGAAGATGTGGAATACCTGAGTAGACCTATCACTATGAAGGAAATTGAAATTGTAATCAAAAGTCTTCCCAAATATAAAAGTCTAGGTCAAAATCATTCACTAGTGAATACTTCTAAACATTTAAAGAGGACCTACTGCTAATGCTTCTCAAGCTTTTCAAGGAAATTGGAGAAACAGACACTCCCCTAAACAGTATTTTTTGACAGGGAATATCTCCCTAATGCCAAAAGCAAGCAAAGACACCACAAAAAAGGGGAACTACAAATCGATATCCGTGATGAACATGGATGCAAAGATCCTCAACAAAATATTAACAAATAGAATCCAACAAAGATCAAATAGAATCAAAAAGATCATACACCACCACCAAGTGGGGTTCATCCCGGGGATGCAAGGATGGCTTAACATTCAGAAATTAATCAATATAATCCGTCATATTAACAAAAGAAAAGATAAAAACCATATGATCATACCAATAGATACAGAGAAAGCATTTAACAAGATCCAGCACCCATTTATGAAGAAAATTCTCACCAAAATGGATTTTGAAGGAACTTTCCTCAATATAGTCAAAACCGTCTACTAAAAGCCTATGGCAAGCATTATCCTCAATTGGGAAGATCTAAGAGCCTTCCTTCTATGATCAGGGATAAGGTAAGGATGCTCACTCTCACTACTTCTTTTCAATATAGTACTAGAATTACTTGCAATAGCATTTAAGCAAGAAAAAGATATTAATGGCATCCAGATAGGAAAGGAAAAAATCAAGCTCTCACTATTCACAGATAATTTGATATTATACTTAGAGAAGCTGATAACCTCTATTGAGAAACTCCTAGAAACAATAGACTTGTATAGTAAAATCACAGGCTATAAAATCAATGTCCAAAAGTCCATGGCTTTCCTATACACAAACAATAAGAGAGAGGAAAGTGACATGAAAAAAATCAATCTCGTTCACAATCATGCCTCATAAAATTAAGTACCTCGAATCAGCTTAACTAAGGAGGTAAAGAACTTATACAAAGTAAACTACAAAATACTACTTCATGAAATAAAAGAGTACACAAGGAAATGGAAACATATCCCCTGCTCATGGATTGGGAGAATTAACATTGTCAAAATGGCAATACTCCCCAAAGCATTGTACACATTCAATGCGATCCCTATAAGAATACCCATGAAATTCTTCAAAGAAATGGATCAAACACTCCTGAAATTCATACGGAACAACATACTCTCATGAGTAGCTAAATAAATTCTTGGGAAAAAGAAGATGGGAGGCATCACCTTCCCCAATCTCAAACTTTACTACAAAGCAGTTATAATTAAAACAGCATGGCACTGGAACAAAGGCAGAGACACAGACCAATGGAACAGAGTAGAATATCCTGACACACACCCTCAAATATATCACCATCTAATCTTTTAAAAGGGAGCAAGAAATGTGAAGTGGAGCAGGGAAAGCCTCTTTAACAAGTGGTACTGCAAAACTGGACAGCTACATGCAAAAATTAGGCTCTGACAAAAGTCAGATCAAAATGGATTAAAGACTTCAACAACAAACCAGAATCCATTAGGTACATTGAAGACAATGTCCGCAAAACCCTCCACAAGACTGAAGCTAAAGGTATCTCCAAAGACGATATCCCACTGCCCAAGCAAGTGGAAACCGAGATAAACAAATGGGACTAACTTAGACTAAGAAGCTTCTGCACCTCAAAAGAAACAGTGACCAAAATACAAAGGCAGTCTACAGAGTGGGAAAGGATATTCACCCAATACCCATCTGATAAGAGATTGATATTAACGATATACAAGGTACTGCTGAACTCTACAAGAAGAAAACATCTAACCCCATAAGAAAATGGGGCAATGACACATCCAAAAGAACAAAAGCAACCGGTGTTGGCACGGATGTGGGGAGAAAGGGACTCTCCTTCACTGCTGGTGAAAATTCCGACTGGTTCTGCCCTTTTGGAAAACATTGAGACACATCTCAAGAATTAGAAATTTAGCTCCCATTTGATCCAGCAATACCACTTCTGGGAATATATCCCGGAGATGCAAAAAAGTATAGTAGAAATGACATCTGCACTTATACATTCAATGCAGCACTGTTTACAATAACCAGAATCTGGAAAAAACCCAAGTGCCCGAGAACAGATGACTGGTTAAAGAAACTTTGGTACATCTACACAATGGAATACTATGCAGCTGTTAGAAAAAATGAAATCATGAAATTTGCTTATAGGTGGATCAACATGGAAAGTATCATGTTAAGTGAAAGGATTCAGAAAGAGAGGGACAGACATAGAAAGATTGCACTCATTTGTGCAATATAAAGTAACAGAATGGGAGATTAGTACCCAAGAATAGTAGAGATAAATACCAGGAGGTTACTCCACAGCTTAGAATCCAGCCTCAAATGCTGGGGGAAAAGGCAGCTCAGAGAGAAAAGGAATCACCAAGTAAAGGGTGCTTGGAGGTGTCCATTTGGGATAGGAGATGCAGGCTGATAGTAGACTATAGACTGAACATGATGGCCACTTAACACCTGTATTGCAAACCACAACACCCAAAAGGAGAGATAGAGCAAAAGAGAATGCCCTGCCACAGAAGGGGGAAGGGTGGGGGGAGTGGGAAGTGGTGGTGGAAGGGATGCTGGGACCATTGGTGGTGGAAAATGGGCACTGGTGGAGGGATGGGCACTCAACCATTATATGACTGAAATGCAAGCATGAAAGTTTGTAATTATGTAAATGTACCTCACAGTGATTCACTAATAAAATTTAAAAGAAAACTGGGGCAATGAAATGAACAGAAAATTTCTGAAATAAGATATCCGAATGGCCAAAAGGCACATGAAAAAATACTCTTCATCATTAATAATCAGGGAGATGCAGATCAAAACAACAATGAGATATTATCTCACATCACAGAGACTGGCCCACATCAGAAGAACAAAATTAACCGGTGTTGGCACAGATGTGTCAAGAAAGGGACTCTCTTTCACTGCTAGTGGAAATGCCGACTGGTTCAACCCTACTGGAAAACAGTATAGACTCTTCTCAAAAAATTAGAAATTGAGCACCCATTTGACCCAGCAGTACCCCTTCTGGGAATATATCCCGGAGATGCAAAAACACATAGTAGAAATGACATCTGCACTTGTATGTTCATTGCAGCACTGTTTACAATAGCCAGAATCTGGAAAAAAACCAATTGCCCAAGGACAGATGACTGGTTAAAGAAACTTTGGAAGAAAAAAAAAAGAAACTTTGGTACATCTACACAATGGAATACTATGCAGTTGTTAGAAAGGATGAAGTAATGAAATTTGCATATATGGAGAGTATCATGCTTAGTGAAATGAATCAGAAAGAGAGGGAGACATAAAGAAAGATTGCACTCATTTGTGTAATATAAAGTATCAGAATGGGAGACTTACACCCAAAAATAGTAGAAATGAATTATCAGGAGGATTGCTCCATGGCTTGGAAGCTGGCCTCACATGCTGGGGGAAAAGGGCAGCTCAGATAGAGAAGAAACCACCAAGTAAATGGTGCTTGGAGGACCCAATCAGGATGGGAGATGCATGCTGAAAGTAGACTATAGACCGAATGATGGCTATTCAATACCTCAATTGCAAATCACAACACCCAAAAGGAGAGAGAGAGCAAAAGGGCACACAGAGGCAGAATGGGGTGAGGGGCATGGAGTGGGGTGGTGGGAGGAATGCTGGGAACATTGGTGGTGGAGAAGGGCACTGGTGGAGGGATGGGCACTCCATCATTGTATGACTGAAATGTAAGCATGAAAGTTTGTAAGTCTGTAACTGTACCCATGGTGATTCATTAAAAAAAAAATTAAAATAAAAAAACAGATTAGCAGGTTGACTTTTAAAAATAGAATGCTTACAGCACACTCCTCCTATGCCAAATTTATTGAGTATTTTTAATCATGATAGTATGTCAAATCCTGTAAAATGTTTTTCTACATCGAGTTGTCTCATTTAATTATTCATTTTTTATCTTCATTATTTCATTGAGAAAAATTACACTGATTCATTTCCATATGTTGAATCATTATTGAATTATAGAAATACATGCCATTAGGCCAAAATAGAAACATCCAAAAAATTAAAAACTAGGGACCATAAATTGAATGGTTGAGTTCAGGGGTAAAAAGTATTTCAGGAAAGAAAAGGGAGGAAAAATAAAGCAGAGAAGCTCCTTGATTGTGGTAGGAATCTCCTCTTCCTTTGTGTAGATTTTTTAAACAAATAGGAGGGTTTGAGTGTTTTTCTCTGAGTTTAAAATAAGTGGGCAGGTAAAAATGACTTATTCTGATATCCAGTCACCTAGGTTATTTGGGTCACAGAGCCTAGGTCATTCCAGCTACTGGATACCTTCTAAGCCTACACTTTGGACAATAATTGCTTTTCCAGTGGTCATATTACTCATCTCAACTTGCCTACTCCCATTTGCCCCTATCATTAAAATCATATATACAGTGCCCTAGAGCTTCTTGTGACTTGCCTTTTAATTTTCATTTATTTGTAGATATTTTTCAAATCCGGCTTAATTTGTTTATGGATACAGTAGTTACTGAGAAAAATGTTCCTTAGTCTCCTCATGCTTGAAGTTTTTCTATTTTTTAGGTGATTAAGTTCTAATTTTATAGCATTTTAATAAAAACATACTTGACATGATTTTAATTGTTATGTTTATTGATACCTGTTGTATGTCCCAACATATATGGGGTGTTCTTTAAAAAGTTATTTGTGAAAATAAATAAATAAATAAAAAGTTATTTGTGTGCTGAAAAATGTGTGTGCTGACAAATCTCTGTCCTGATTTGTCATTTAAAACTGTTATTTTCTTATTTATTCTGTGTGCATCTGCTCACTAGCTTTCCTGTCCCTTCTTTTTCCTATGCATTCCCTCCACCTCTTGTTTTTATTGCTGCTTTTGATTAAAGCCACCCTCACCAGTGTCAGGTTGTATGTCATTTAGTTCTTAATTTCCATGATGATCAGTGATGATGACTATTTTTGGATGGACCTATTGACCACAATATTGGAACTAATCTCGTTCTGTTTTTTTTTTTTTTCTCTATCTGAGCGAAGGCATTGTTCTATCCAAGATTGAGTACATTGTGTTCTTTATTGATTGATTTCAGGATGCACTGGGCAGACTTTTTTTGAAATCCAATCCTGTCTTTGGCTGGTGATGGTCTTTATTAGCTCCATTGTACTTTGAGTCCTCCCTTGGCATGGTAACTAGTGCCAGCTGTTCTGTTTGACTTTCCTTGGGCTCCTAAAGCAGCTGGCTTCAGAAAACTGTCAAATCACCTTCTGAAGACTCAATTACTGCTCCATCTATGTGACAATGTTCCATATCTCCAGCTCTTTCTTCTCTTAGTTTCTGTAATTAACATGGCATTCACTAACTTTAACTCTGTAACTATAGTATTTTAGCACTGTCAATTCTATTTTAATGTGTTTATTTTTCCTTTCTTTCATACGATGACCAAGGTTCATTCCTAGATAGCTTTGGATGGGATCGACCTCAGTGCTTGCCCAGGTTTGCTATGTTGCTCATACATGCTCACATGCTCCCAGTGCTCCCATGCATTTCTGGGGTTACACACTATAGTTGCAATCCATGCATACTTCTGGCTGCAATCAACTGGAAAATGCACTTTTTCCTAAATCTGCAGCTTTTCAACTGCATAATTGGGCACATTTTAGATTTTATAATTGTGTTGTAGAAACCGTTTTATATATAGATGTATATCTACATTTCTCTCATTATATAGAGAGAGGGAAAGAGAAGATGAGGAATGTAATGGTTTAAATTTTTCACCAAGATGTGATCCTATCATTTCTACTCCATGTCATTCATAATGTAATGATTTTGTGGTGGTGGTGGTGGCCATCTAGATGTTTTCTATCCAGGCCATGTTCAAGGGCCACAGGACCAAAGTGGAAGTACTATTGGGCTAAGTTGTGAATTGCTGGCATCAAACCTAGAGCTTATGTATGCAAGGTACCTGCTCTATCACTCAGACATATGGGTGCCATTCTGTCCCTGATAATATGACCTTGACCAGAGAGATTGATACGGCTTCCCTAACTTCTAAATAGTATATAAATATATTCTTTCCTATACCTAAATGTAGACAATGTAAAATGACTATGGAAAATAACTAGGACAGTAATCAGTAATTCAATAATTTCTTCTTCTTCTTCTTCTTCTTCTTCTTCTTCTTCTTCTTCTTCTTCTTCTTCTTCTTCTTCTTCTTCTTCTTCTTCTTCTTCTTCTTCTTCTTCTTCTTCTTCTTCTTCTTCTTCTTCTTCTTCTTCTTCTTCTTCTTCTTCTTCTTCTTCTTCTTCTTCTTCTTCTTCTTCTTCTTCTTCTTCTTCTTCTTCTTCTTCTTCTTCTTCTTCTTCTTCTTCTTCTTCTTCTTCTTCTTCTTCTTCTTCTTCTTCTTCTTCCTCCTCCTTTTATACAAGTGGTTCTCCTATTTTATCAGCACTATTTGTTGAGGAGGCTTCCCTTGTTCTACTTCATACAGGCAGCTCCTTTGTCATAGATTAACCATCCTGAAAGTGTCAGATTAGGGTCATGAATATTAAGGATAAAGGGAATAAATAGGTTCTGGGAAGTAACACAGGAGTGTAACTGTAGGGTCTTGAGTACATTGATGGTGGTAAGGGAGGTAGCAGCATGTACAAAAACCACAAATGTCAATTAACAAGTAATGGAAGCAGGTGGGATGAACAGAACATTGGGGAGTAAACCAATAGGATGGTAGGAGGGGCCTGAAAACTCTGGAGGGGGATATAAGCAGTATCTGTACATCAGTACCAAAAATTTGTAACCCTAGCACCTAAAATTATATATTTATATAATTCTTATATATAATCAGTTTTATATATAAAAATATACGGATATGTGGTTATATATTTATATATAATCAGTTATATACATATATATAATAAGTTATTTTGAAGATATTTTATAATGGATAAACATTTGATTAATAAAATCATTATTGAAAATAAAGTAATTATTAAAATAATAAAGTAATATAAACAAGAAAGCTATTTGGTAGCTCTGATAATATGTGAAGCTTCATAAACTAAGTAGACAGTATCCTATTATAATGTAAGGTATTTCTATAATAAGTCAAAGCAAATATCTTCAATCTTTTATACTTAAATAAAATAAACCCAATTGGCTCCTTTAGCCTCAGTTGCTTGACAGCTGTTATATCTCTTCATTTCTTAACCTTCTTAACCTATTTATGCTTTAATGTCATCATTTTACCATGGAAAAATAATCCCCATAATCGAATAGCTTTGTATGGTTACTAGGAAACTTAATGTGTTTAAATCTCAGTATCCACTTCTGTGCTATGTAGAAAGCAATCTCACAGTGCAATAAATTCAGGTGGTTATTCCATTAAATAACAATCTTCAGAGATTAAATGATAGCCTTAAGGATGTCAATTATATGCCAGGTACCATTCTGAGCCACAATTTGATAGCAATTGTCATTACTAAATCTAGTGCTGACATTGAGCATTGGTTAAGTTAGCAAAAAGAATATTCCTGTTTCTGTTATCATTACTAGGAAACAAAGTTTAAAATGATAAAAGTGTAATTGCATCTCACCAAATATTGTGGATCAAGAATTTAGTGCAGTGGGTAAAGCATTTGACTTGCATGTACAGTACCAGAGATCTATCTCAAAACACCCTAGAAACTACCCAGTTTTTGTGACTTTCCTTAAGAAAAAATAAAAATACGCTCTCTCTGGTGATAGTACATGAAATAGGATGCATGTAGAAATGTGTCTGACCAGATTCATTTCCTGGCACCTCATGATCCCCCTGGGCATTGCCACGTGCAGCGGTGGAGGCCTCCAGCATCAGTGAGGTCATCTTTGTATCCCCATGGAACCAAATCATATTACCTTCTCAAGCACTGAATGATCAGGATTGGCTAAGAATCTTTGGCTGAGTCATAGACCTATTGAACAGTTTGGAAATCCTCCCTGCCTCCCCCAAAAAGAAATTTAAAATGTGGTTTGTAAACATTTAAAATCATAAATAAGATAAGAATTATCACCTTGAAAATAATCTGACAAATAAAAGACTTCTTGTTTACACTTGACATTATTAATCAGTCTGAAATTAGGACATAGAAAAGAACATGAGTTGACTTTGTAAAATATTAATTGCACTATACTGAGCTCCATAATTATAAATATAATGTACTCTGATCTAATCATGAATATTTGTAAGAAATTATTATTTACTTGATTCTTTAAACTATGTTTACTCCATTGGTGGATATGGGGGATTTAATTTAATCCGAATAAGGTCAGATTTTAGAAAAAAATGTTTCATATAAGTACAATATACACTGGAGTACAAAAGTCAGTACTCTATGGTATTACTCAGTCTCTACTATTGGAATAGAGTTTATCTTCAAACACAGGGATTCTGATCACTTTTGTTTAGAATGAAGACGCATACACTAAAAATGTATTTTTAAGTGTATCTGCTTTCTCCTAGAGTAATAACTCTTGGGGGATTCATCACTTTGATTAAACCCATTGTCTAATTGAAAACTTACTGTGCTAATAACCAAATCAACTTCCCACAGCTCCTTTCTCACCTCACAGATTGGTCTTGATTTCCTGGATTGATGTACATTGTGATCAAGTCTTTTCACTTCAGTGGAACCTCTGACAACTTAACCTCTGTGCCACCATACATTATAAGCTGACACAGTGGATATTAAAGAAATTCTTGGATCCATTTGCCACAATAGTTGTTAGTGATAACACAACTATGAATGATAGAGAACTTCTATCAATATAAGTCTATCTTAACACACAAATTTGTTTATCACAGCCTCAGTTTTCCCTTTTGAGAACATTCTAATTTTCCTTTAATTTGGTGTCCCAAATGTTGGGGGGAGACTTTCTAACATAATTTGAATTAAAAATATGACAAAATGTGAGGAAGCTATATTCTTAACATACTGTGGTTAAAATCCTTATTGTTGAAATGTGCAAGTCATGTGGTTGCATAAGCTTGTCACTCTACCCCAAGCACAAGATCTTGAAAGAAGTTAGTGCAAGAGAGACCATAAAAGTTTGCATCATGTCATCATCAGAAATTATGCCCATGAAAATAAATCAGGAACTAGGCACCACAGCTTTAGCAAAGTCAATTTAAATTTCTGGAAATTGGCTTGGGAAAATAGAAATGGGTACTTTCTTCGTTTCTGTGAAAATTTTGCCCTTTTCAACTTTACCTTTTCTCTCCTCCATGTTTAATTAAAAAGAAAAAAGTTTATTAACTATTTTACAAGAAAGAAACAGAACTGGATAGATCATACAGGTGTTAAGATTGTTGCCTTGCATGCACTTCTGATCAGCGTTGATCAGGGTTCTGTCCCCGCACTGTGAATGGTCCCCTAAATACCATCAGTGGTCACTTCTAAGCACAGACCCAGGAATAGGCCCTGAGCACCATCATCCCAAACCCCAGTAAAAGGATAAAAACATTTTCTATTAATTGAATGAAAATTGAATTAATGAAAATTATCAGTTGTCACTTTAAAAGCAGGGAAAACAATGATTTCTATCTCTCAAATGGGCAAACTTTAAAAGATTGTACTCAATATCTGAAAAGAGCGATAGGAAACAGAAAGAGAAGATCTAGTAAGTCTTTCAGTGCTGAATTCAGATGCATATTGTTGATGATAAACATCATTGCTAATCACTGCTCTTAGCATTTTAATGTATCAAAACACAATACTTTATGCAAATTTTAAGGATGTTTATAATTACACAATTTATTAGTGCAATTATAAGCTTCTATTTACGTCTTTTTGAGGTTTGTTGTATTTTTATCCAGTATTTTGAGAACAATATTGAAAATTAGTCAAAAGAGATATGAACATAATAATTTTGAATACACAGAATTGTTACTGTTTTTCTGAGTGAAAGTATGCTAATAAAAGTCCCTCTGAAAGTATTAATTTTCCCCATTACTAGGACAGAGAAAAAGTTAGACTAGAACATGTTACTAATAGTAGCAATCACTAGGTATAAATTTCGATAGATTTTTAAAGAACTTTCTTTGCAGATAGGACTGCATTTGAATTTTATTGTCTAGTTGGTAACACTATCTACTTTAATTTGCAAAGTTCATCAAATAAGTGCTAAAACAGGTATCTTAACATACCATTACTTTACAAAGACAATGCGGGTTTGATATTTATTGACAGTTCCCAGATATTTGTTCTAATTCAGGTTAATGATCTGTTTGACTGAGAGAGTAAACCGAGAAATTTATCTTAAGCTATTCATGTTTCCCTTGGAAGTGAATTTAGCCTCCTCAATAATGACCCCACCTCTAGTTAGTGACTTGATCTAGCCACAAGGGGGCCAAGAAGTACAATCCTACCCTAAACCCTACATTTCGGACAAAAATTCGAAATACTTAGGTGCAGGTAGCAGCAATTACAATGTAAGGATCAAAACCTATCATTGGAAAACTAATTTATGCCAAAATAGTCAATCAAATTTACTATATCTCAACATTTCACATTTTATATTTTCTAAGTGTAGAGATTTAGTTTGGTTGAATAAGTTTTTACCTCTAGTATTGATAGTTAACATAAAAAGTGATCTAATTAACATAGGTTAACACAGTCAGGGGGAAAATCTTACTAAATTAATTCATGATGATTTTCAGCTGTTCTTGGTTTAAGCTAGGTAATTTATTAGGAAACTATATTTATATAACCCATTATAATTAGATTTTATCCCTAAATCCTAATATATTATTTGGGTTCCTAGCACATTCACATTTGACATATCCTGCCATGGCAATAAAGGAACACCAAATGTGTCTAATCCATGCTTCAAAGAATATTGGAAGGCTCCATTTTACTCTAGATACTGAGAGAGAGCAACTTTACAGAGCCACATGTAATGGAATTTGCTGATATGACCTATCAAGGATCTTCACCCCAAAAATCATCCAGATTTTTCAAAACATTATGTAGCTCTCCCAAGCAATTGTTGGAAATGTGCAGAAATCAATCTAAATTCAAGAAATTCCTTAAATGATCTTGCTTAGTAGAAGAGTGTATTACTCAGCTATGAATGTGTCTTTATATGTGTATAGATGTTGATCTACTGCATGCTGTTCATAATATTTCATGATCGGACTGCCTCACAAGTTATGCCCAGCACTTGGTGGGTTATTCGCGGTGATGCTTGCCCAAGCTGCCTGAGTATTCATTGCCGGGTCTGAGGATGTAGCGGCTCCCCAGAGCCACACTATAGTGCTGGAGGTGGGAGTGGGGACCTCCAGGGTGAAACAATGCTATACTAAGTTGCGTGGCAATGGTAGGGCAGGAAAAGAAGAAGGTAAGCACCTGTGAATCCCTAGGCTAACACTGGCTTTAAGGTAATGCATGTATGTATGTGTGTGTGTGTGTGTGTGTGTGTGTGTGTGTGTGTATAACAAATTGCACATTTGTGCTATGTTGTTTCTGTGTGGGCATTTAAAGCTTTAGAAAAAAAAAACTGTTAGTATGACTTAAGCCCAAAGTGGATGTGATCATCATTAAGAAGTGTCATTTCATTTTATTGTCATCGGCGGCAGCAAGTGCTGGAAGCTGTGGCCATTTTTAGGGCTGATCTTTGCAAAACTGAGGTTTTGTCCATTAGAAAACAGTCTGGCAGTTGCAAGGTACTAGAGCACAACAATCTGTTAGATCAGAAGTCACACAGTCTATGAATAATTATTAGGCACAAATTTTCAGTAAATAGCCTTGTAAGAATATATGTGTGCATATATATATATACCCATATATGCCATATATACAATAAGATCTTTTATTGATATGTTGAAATATATGGCTTTGACAAACACAATTTCATGATTTAAACAGCACAACTGGTTCTTTTTCTTGGCTGGAGACCAATTAAATGATAACTGATGCTAGCAGTTACCTGCCTAAAAGGAAATCTGTGGTTTCCTTATTTAAACTGCTGCGTTTTAATGTCCATCAAAAAGTCTGTTATAGCAATGAATAATTTAGTTATTTCAGTCTACTAGACATTTTAATACTATAAACATAGATTTAAGACTGCTCAATAAGGCTAACGTTTGTCGGAGTCCCAAGGCTCAGAACCCTACCTGCTATCTGACAGTTATGTTTACTATTTGAATTGATTAAATGTGAATCATTTCCAATAATTACCCAGAGAAAGAAAACTGAAATATCATATAAGTTTGGAGTTGGAGCAATGGATGTTTATGAAAGACTGAAAAACAGTCTACACCTACGAAGTGGGTGCAGGGACTTTTTTTTTAAAAGATGAAAGGTCAGTGGATTTGGAGGTGTCCGGGTGTCATTTCCTCTGCTTGTCCCTTGGTGGAGTTCTTGAGTCACTTTCTCCCTTCCTGTCAAACTGCGATTTCTTTCAAGAACCGGTTACCATGTTAAGAGTATTTAACCTTTTTTTCCTGTATTATTGTGAATACATCGCCTATAATAAATTAAAGCGCCTCCCTTTGTATCTCCGGCACCTTCTTTGTATTCTTAGCCGGAAACTTCTATAACCTTTTTTATTCTTCCTCTCTTGTCTTGAGGCTTCGACTACGTCATGGACACCGAATGCTATTTTTCAGCTCAGTCACTGAATTTTCTTAACCGCAAAGCAGTTTGAAGGAGGCAAAGTTAGGAAGCAAATTTTAAAAAGAGGGCGGGTATGGGAAACCTACCAAATACTTACGCATCGAATAGAATATTTTTTCTTTTAAAAAACGGAACCAATTATTCGCCTAGCTTATTCGCCTCTTAGGATGAAAGGTTATTTTTATAATGGGTTTTATTTGTAGGTCTCGATTTTAGAGAGCCTTTTCCTTTTAGAGAGACAATCCAAGAGATTGCCCTTGTTTAGAAAAATCGCTAAAAAGGAAATATCCAACATTTTATTATTCCCTCAAACATGTGGGTTCATTACTCTGATCAACACAGGCTTTGGGACTTTGATCTCATTTTTTTTTGTTTTGTTTTTTGGGTTTTTTTGTTTTGTTTTTGCCACGGCAACAGGGACGGCAGCGGCGGTAGGAGTTGTAGTAATAGTAGTACTAGTAGTAGCAGCTGCCGCCGCAAAAGCAGCGGCAGCGGGCTCTTTAATTTATTGCAGCCGCTTACACGTGCGATCCTATTTCCTTCCGAACCCAGTTTCTCTCGGGTTCAAAGATAAATGCTGCCGGGGGTCTGAAAAGCCCAGGCGGGGTTTGTGGGTGGGGGCAAAGCCGGATATCAAATTCCCTTGGTGCGATCTGGTACCGGGGGGGAATTAAGTCCCCGGGTTCCATTTAATGAAATTGCTGAGCACTTGTGACACTGGCTGGGAGACTGCGGAAATGGGGCGGGGGTGGGGGAGCGGCTTCTCGCCTCCATTCATCCTCGGGCTGGAGTGCCAGTCCCCAGACAGGGGGCGGAAGAGAATCGGGAGCTCCGGCCGCCGCCAGGGAGCGCAGAGGGCTCCCCTCCCCCGGCCGCTCCCCCGGCCCCCCGCCCCCCACCCCTATCCACCCTCTCCCCAGAACCGCGTCGCCGGGCAAAGCCCACCGCCGCTGCGGCTCTGCTGGCCCCGCGGAGAGGTCGGAGCTGCGGAGCGCTGGGGGAGGGGAGGGCGGGCAGGAGGCCACTTCGCCCCGGCTGTCTGGCCTCGCTGCTCTCCATGCAGCACACGTCGGACCCATTTCCCACGCTGGCTTGGCTGGGCGACCAAGTTGGTCGGGATGGGAGTAAGGGAGGGCGGGCGGGAGACGGAGCTCCCGCTCCCGGGGAGCGAGCACTCCACTGTGAAGGACGCTCGTACATCCCCGGGTCATCGGCGACGAAATCTGGCGCGCTCTGCAAAAAAAAAAAATATATATATATATATATATAGTAATTATAATAATAACAAGGGGGAGGGGGTTGCGTCTACTCCTTTTCAACCTGGCAAGTGTGTGCCTGGAGAGCGCGCGCTCGAGCTGTGGGCAAATGTTTCCAAGATGTGCTTGTTGAAGTTTCGGTGTCTGGTGAGGGGAGAGGGAGTGCACAGTGTCTCTGCGCACTCGACCGCTTGAAGTTTACAGAAATCTTGGGGAAGGCGACGAGGGGAGTGAGTGCACTGCACCATATTGCCAAGCATCGGAATGCACGGGCGCAAGGCCATGGAGGGAAGAAGGCTTCCCTCTTTCGTCTTGCACCCTGGGCGGAAAAAAAAAAAGATAACGGGGAGGGGGGAGGTTGGGTGTTGGAGGCGGACAGGCGTTCTGCTAAAGCAGCTTGCCAAATCGAAGGGGGACTTGGCTTTACTGCCACTTAGCTGGCCGCGAAGGCGCTGCGGCGACCGCCCCCGCCCCCCGGCTCCAGACTGCGGTGGTGCGCACTGAGTCTGCGCGACGGGCTTTTCTCGCTGATGCTGCAGATACGGAGCGGGGAGGCTCGGGGGTGGCGGCCGGGGCGCCCGGGTGGCTGGGGAGACCCTATTCCCCGCCGGGCCCCGGAGGTCGGGGAGCCGCTAGCCTGTGGGCGCCGCGCTTTAGCACCCTGGGAAAGGCTCGCCGGCTCGCGGGCGCAGACCACACACTCTTCCATCCTACGCGCCTCTGCGATCCCCGTTGGAAGAGCTGCAAAGTCTCGGCCACGTCTCCCCTTTTCACACCCCCCGCCCCCGACCATTGCTGCTGGCAGCGCTCGCCCAAACAACCGCGCGCCGCATCTGTTCCTAGACCTGACTGGGGTTAGGTTTGTTTCCATCACGCCGCTCCTCATCCAGGTCTCCCAAAGGCAGAGTACTCACTCGGGGTACATCCCCACCCCCTTCCCTTTAAATTTTTCTTTCAGGGGGTGGGCCTGTGGATCGGGCGGAATGACAACCAGCCATGGCCCAGTAGCAATTTCTTTTCAATTTCAGGGTGGTAAGAACTCAACAGAAACGTAGCCTGCTCGCCTCCACCGCCTTCATCCTAGCGGGGTTGCCGGGTTTAACAGTCACAGCAAATAAAAAGGGGATGGGGGGAGGGGGGATGAAAAGGCGACAGTTCCAAAACAACCAGAAGTGAGATCTCATCAGACGGGCTGCGGCGTGGCTGTGACAGGATTCCGGGGAAGCCTGAGCTGGGGGAATACCAAGTACAGTCGAGTGGCACAAAGTCAAAAGAAGGAGACAGCAATGGAGCTAGGGACACTTGGGTACACAAAGTTGCCATTGAAGTTTATTTCCCTTTTATCCAGATAGGTGACGCTACACTTTGCCAGTTACTAAAGGCTGCAGGTCTCTGCTCACAAAATAATATCGAGGCTTCCAACATGTGTTCACTCCCCAGGCGCGCGCGCGTGCACATGCACACGCGCGCACACACGCACACATACACATATCCTTGTAGGCAAGCTCGATAACGGAAATGCCAAGCATTTAAACAAAGACAGGCACCCTCTAACTGCCACAACCACCAACCACAGCGCTTCGAAGTCTGGGTCAGCCCCCCCGCCCCCCACAACCCCAAAGGCTCAGGCTCTTGTTCTCTCTAGAGTTCTCTCTTAGCCACTGCAGCCCACCATGGTTTCTCAGAACACCAGCGTGACTTCCCGGGCGCACGCAGGGTCTCCCAAGTCACCAGGATGCTAAAAATGCCCAAGATGCTCAAATCACGAACCCGGGACACTTGGAGGGTGACAGACATCGCCTGAGAAGGGGGGAGAAGGAGAAACGTTTCCGACTCGCCAGCTTCTGCCTTCTGGCACACGCACTCTGCCTTTGCCAAAGCGAGGAGGAAATTTACCAGTGCGAGGGCGGGAGAGCAAGAAGCTCTGAGCTGGCAGGAGCTGGATTCTGGGCTGGGGAGATGAGGGGGGGTCGGTTTGAGCTCGGCTAAGCCGGGGGCACACTCGGAGTGGCCCCCGCAGCTTGAGCTGGGGCTTTCGGGAGTGCTGCCGCGGGTGAGACTCGCGGGTCTCTCGCCTCCCCTCTCCCCTCCCCCGCAGCTAAGCTAGTGTGTAGTTTCAGCGGCGCTACGGCCGCCGCAGCGTCAGGGACAAGCTGGAGACACGGGGAAACCAGCAAGCTCTCTGAAACAACCGCCACTTTGGGCAAACTTGCGGGTTTCTAGCTCTGGGCTAGCGACCTCGAGCTTCCCGCTTGCCCTTCTGTGTATCGGAGTGTGGAAGCCCCAGGGGTGGCGGGAGCGCCCGCCGCCGACTCTCCCAGACGCTAAAGGGGACGGAGACAACTGCGGAATTCAACCGCCGTGCCAGGACACTTCCGAGGCAACAACTGACTGGCACTTTTTTCCCCTTGGCAAACTGGATTTCTTTCTTTCTTTTTTTTAAGCTACTTGGCAGCTGACTCTGACTCCACCTCCTCTCCACCTCCCTCCCCGATGCCTTTGGCTTTTCTTCGGAAATCCGGACAGAATTGGGCATCTTTGTTAATTGCCTTTGGGGGAGCCCGGCCGGGAGCTCTCGCCAGGCCCACGTAGCCAGTGCAGCGAGCCTGCTTGGCTCACCTTTGAACTGCCAAAGGGATCAAGTTCAGCACGAGTTGCCTGCATTGGGACTGACTGGCAGGAAGGAGAGGGAGCTTGCACGAAGAGAGTGGGAGAAGGGGAAAGGGGAAAGGAGAAGAGGGAGGAGAGAGGAGGAGGGGGGAGGAGAGAGGGAGGGAGGGGAGGGATCGAGAGAGAGAGAGAGCGCGCGCGGGAGAGGGAGAGAGAGGGAGGCTGCAATCTCCTCCCAGAATCGCGCACAGCGCTGCAGATCCCACAGCTCCGACATGCGGGCCGAATGCAGGTGAGCAAAGGCACGGACTCTGCGGCGGCGGAGCCAAACTTGGGCACCGCGCGGTGCGCACGGCTCAGCCTTCGCCCCCGCGGGCAAACGGCTGCTGCGGTTGCAGGCGGCGGCTTCGTGACTAATGACCTTGCGCAGAGTTGTTAAGAAAAAAAAAATCATAAAAGAGAAACACGAGCTCTCCGGAGGGTGAGAAGAGACCGACTCTCCGGGTGTCTCTGAAGATGGCTCGGGCTGCTCCTCCGAGGCGCACGGGGGGGATCCGGACGCGGACCGCTCAGTGACGCGAGGGGGGCTCCACGGCGCGGTGCCCGGAGCGACCTGCTGGAGATTTTTTTTTTTTAATCCTGCTGGATCAGTGCACGGGCTACACCCCACTAGCTGAGCGCGGTCGGAGTTGAGACTGGCTTGTTGCTGGCCCCGACAGGCACCCCGCGCGGGAAGCGACTCACGTTTTGCCGGGGCAAGGAGCTGGAGATCTACCGTGAGTGGCGGCAACGGGAATTTGGACTGGAGTAGCCGCGAAGACACAGCGCGCTGGGGCAGAAGGGGGAGGCTGCAGGCTCGCTCCTCGCCGCTTTCCCGGCTCCTCCGTGCGCTCACCCGAGCCGTGCGGGCCCCAGCCGGGAGCCGGGAGCCCGGGATCCTCGGGCCGCCGCTGCGGGAATGACTCTGGGCGGGGGGGCGCCGGGCCGGCGGCGCGCGGTGTCCCGTGAACTGTGAGTAGTGGGACTGGAACGGCGGCCGGCGAGCGGGAGAGTGGCACCCAGTGCATGCATTATCAGACAATAACTTTCGCAAGAAGCCGGCGGCCACAGAAGGAGCATCTCCGGCGGGGCCACCGCCACCGCCACCCCCTCCCTTCCCCGCCCCTGGCGGACTCTGCTCGCAGCCCGGCCCCCCTCCCTCCCTCCTCCTCTCCCTCTCGCTCCTTCCTTTCCCGGAGAGCGGAGAGGACTGAGAGGAGGGCGGGCGGCCGGCCCCGGAGGAGGGGGGCTCCGAGCGGGGACTGTGACTAGAAGGAGCAGTAGCAGCAGCAGCAGGAGAAGATGCTGAGGATGCGGACCACCGGGTGGGCGCGCGGCTGGTGCCTGAGCTGCTGCCTCCTCTTGCCGCTCTCGCTCAGCCTGGCGGCCGCCAAGCAACTCCTCCGGTACCGGCTGGCCGAGGAGGGCCCGGCCGACGTTCGCATCGGCAACGTCGCCTCGGACCTGGGCATCGTGACCGGCTCCGGGGAGGTGACTTTCAGCCTGGAATCGGGTTCGGAGTACCTGAAGATCGACAACCTCACGGGCGAGCTGAGCACGAGCGAGCGGCGCATCGACCGCGAGAAGTTGCCCCAGTGTCAGATGATCTTCGACGAGAACGAGTGCTTCTTGGACTTCGAGGTGTCGGTGATCGGGCCGTCGCAGAGCTGGGTGGACCTGTTCGAGGGTCGGGTCATCGTGCTGGATATCAACGACAACACGCCCACCTTCCCGTCGCCGGTGCTCACGCTCACGGTGGAGGAGAACCGGCCGGTGGGCACGCTCTACTTGCTGCCCACCGCCACCGACCGCGACTTCGGCCGCAACGGCATCGAGCGCTACGAGCTGCTCCAGGAGCCCGGGGGCGGCGGCGGCGGCGAGGGCCGGCGCCCCGGGGCTGCCGACAGCGCCCCCTACCCCGGGGGCGGCGGGAACGGCGGCGGCGGCGGCCCCAAGAGGCGGCTGGACTCGCCCGAGGGCGGCGGCGGCGGCGGCGGCACCAACCCCGGCGGCGGCGGCCGGAGCAGCGTGTTTGAACTGCAGGTGGCCGACACCCCGGATGGCGAGAAGCAGCCGCAGCTGATCGTGAAGGGGGCGCTGGACCGCGAGCAGCGCGACTCGTACGAGCTGACCCTGCGGGTGCGTGACGGCGGCGAGCCGCCCCGCTCCTCGCAGGCCATCCTGCGGGTGCTCATCACCGACGTGAACGACAACAGCCCCCGCTTCGAGAAGAGCGTGTACGAGGCCGACCTGGCGGAGAACAGCGCCCCGGGCACCCCCATCCTGCAGCTGCGGGCCGCCGATCTGGACGTGGGGGTCAACGGGCAGATCGAGTACGTGTTCGGCGCCGCCACCGAGTCGGTGCGGCGGCTGCTACGCCTCGACGAGACCTCGGGCTGGCTCAGCGTCCTGCACCGCATCGACCGCGAGGAGGTCAACCAGCTGCGCTTCACCGTCATGGCCCGCGACCGCGGGCAGCCCCCCAAGACGGACAAGGCCACGGTGGTGCTCAACATCAAGGACGAGAACGACAACGTGCCGTCCATCGAGATCCGCAAGATCGGCCGCATCCCCCTCAAGGACGGGGTGGCCAACGTGGCCGAGGACGTGCTGGTCGACACGCCCATCGCCCTGGTGCAGGTGTCGGACCGAGATCAAGGCGAGAATGGGGTGGTCACCTGCACCGTGGTGGGCGACGTGCCCTTCCAGCTCAAGCCGGCCAGCGACACCGAGGGCGACCAGAACAAGAAGAAGTACTTCCTGCACACTTCGGCCCCGCTGGACTATGAGACCACCCGGGAGTTCAATGTGGTCATCGTGGCGGTGGACTCGGGCAGCCCCAGCCTCTCCAGCAACAATTCCCTGATTGTCAAGGTGGGGGACACCAATGACAACCCGCCCGTCTTCGGCCAGTCCGTGGTAGAAGTGTACTTCCCCGAGAACAACATCCCCGGGGAGAGAGTGGCCACTGTGCTGGCCACCGACGCGGACAGCGGGAAGAACGCAGAGATCGCCTACTCGCTGGACTCCTCCGTGCTGGGGATCTTCACCATCGACCCTGATTCCGGGGACATCCTGGTCAACACCGTGCTGGACCGCGAGCAGACAGACAGGTATGAGTTTAAAGTGAATGCCAAAGACAAAGGCGTGCCTGTGCTGCAGGGCAGCACCAGGGTGATCGTGCAGGTGGCTGACAAGAATGACAATGACCCTAAGTTTATGCAGGACGTCTTTACCTTTTATGTGAAAGAAAACTTACAGCCCAACAGCCCCGTGGGCATGGTCACGGTGATGGATGCTGACAAGGGGCGCAACGCAGAGATGAGCTTGTATATAGAAGAGAACAGTAATATCTTTTCCATTGAAAATGACACTGGGACCATTTACTCCACCATGTCCTTTGACCGGGAACACCAGACCACCTACACGTTCCGAGTCAAAGCTGTGGATGGGGGAGATCCCCCTCGATCGGCCACTGCCACTGTTTCTCTCTTCGTGATGGATGAGAATGACAATGCCCCCACGGTCACCCTTCCAAGAAATATTTCCTACATTTTATTGCCACCTTCGAGTAACATCAGAACAGTAGTAGCTACAGTGCTGGCAACAGACAGTGATGATGGCATCAATGCAGATCTTAACTATAGCATTGTGGGAGGGAATCCCTTCAAGCTCTTTGAGATTGATGCCACTAGTGGTGTGGTTTCCTTAGTGGGCAAACTCACCCAGAAGCATTACGGCTTACACAGGTTGGTGGTGCAAGTGAATGACAGTGGGCAGCCTTCCCAGTCCACCACAACTCTAGTGCATGTGTTTGTCAATGAGAGTGTTTCCAATGCCACCGTGATTGACTCCCAGATAGCCAGAAGTTTGCACACTCCGCTCACCCAGGATATAGCTGGTGACCCCAGCTATGAAATGAGCAAACAGAGACTCAGTATCGTCATCGGGGTGGTAGCTGGAATTATGACGGTGATTCTCATCATCTTAATTGTAGTGATGGCAAGGTACTGCAGGTCCAAAAATAAAAATGGCTATGAAGCAGGCAAAAAAGATCACGAAGACTTTTTTACACCCCAACAGCATGATAAATCTAAAAAGCCTAAAAAAGACAAGAAAAACAAAAAGTCAAAGCAGCCTCTCTACAGCAGCATTGTCACTGTAGAAGCTTCTAAACCAAATGGACAGAGGTATGACAGTGTCAATGAGAAGCTCTCAGACAGCCCCAGCATGGGGCGGTACCGGTCAGTGAATGGTGGGCCTGGCAGTCCTGACCTGGCCAGGCATTACAAATCGAGTTCCCCATTGCCCACTGTCCAGCTTCACCCCCAGTCACCAACTGCAGGAAAAAAACACCAGGCCGTACAAGATCTACCACCAGCCAACACATTTGTGGGAGCAGGAGACAACATTTCGATTGGATCAGATCACTGCTCCGAATACAGCTGTCAAACCAATAACAAGTACAGCAAACAGGTAAGATGTATCCCAGATATATTGAACTATCCCAGAGAGAGCTAAGAGCTCAGAGCCAGAGAATAGTCTGTGAAGCATTGTTTTCTCAGTTTGAAAGCTATTATCTTAAAATGTAATAATGGCAGGGATTGAATGTTATTTCAGCACCTTTCACTTGGTCAAGGCTGCCTCTGCCAGGTGGGCCACTGTAGTCTGCAGCTTAGACCTCTCTTTACCAAACTGCCAAAGCAAACATTCAAAGTAAGCAGTGGTTTGCTCTTCTCTTTGTAGTTCACAGTCATAATTTGTCGTCCTGCACCTTCTGTTTTCTCAGTGACTGTATATATATTGTTTGGATGATTAGCTTTAACTTGCAATTCTTTTTATCTGTGTCTATGGAGTGGAGTAACTGCATCCAGACAGAAAATTTGTGACGTAATTGCAAGCATCTGTGCAAATTGAACACTATAAAAGTTTTAGCTGTGTTATGTATTATGCAAGATTTTATAGCTAAACCAAAGCTGAATCATGCAAATATGGAGCCAAATCTGAGATATTGAAGTATTGATTACTTTGACAAAATTGCAAGTTTAAGATAAATATTTGATGATATGCAAATTTCATGTAAAATTGTATTTTTAATACCTCAGTAGCTGTTGCAGTGAAATTTCTATAAGGATATGTAGCCATCATTTATATTCCTTGTGTTTAGTTTTGTAAGTTTATGAGGGAAAGCAAGTTGCAAGAATCATTCCTTATTTAAGGGGGCAACAAAATGTTCAAGTCTGAGATACTTGGTATGCATTGTGATATATTGAGACTATAAAGATACTATGGGATATTTGATACCTTAGTGAAATGTACTGTAAAACAGTGTTATATATAATGTATGCATATATATGCATATGCATGTGTATATTCTCAGATGTGCTTCCGAAAGTATATAATTCAATTTTGAAAATGTTGCTTGTATGAGACATGTAATATCAAAAAGTTAACTTCCTACATTCACCAAAGTTTGAAACATAGCAGAGAGCATGTTTTGGAAAGTTTTGTGTCTAACACCTTAACAACTTTGCTTATAAAAAAGTTTTTGCAAGAGTGATCTCAAAAAAAGATGTGTATGTGTACCAAATAATATCAAATAATAGCTTTTTTATAAAATATGCTTCATATGTGAAATGTGTAAACAGTATTTAGACATAGGAAGAGTTATATTATAGCCGCATTAAAACATTATTGATGGGATCATAAAGATAGTATTGAAATGAGGATAATTTTGTAGTTTTTATAATTTAAATATCTATCATTCTAAAGAAATGTTTGTCTATAGTAGTTTATTGTGGAAATTTAAATGTGGAAAAATGGAAAATAGATTAATATGCTTTTTTAGCTAAAAAATGAAAACGTAGCTTTGAACTATTTCTTTGAAGTAGAATTCAAATGCAAAGTATGTACCTGTTGTGTTATTGCTTTATCTGGAACTAGAGTCAGATTATTAGTTTATTTTATTTTCTTTACTTGTTGTTTGCTTTGTTTTTGATGCTTTCATCAATTTTGTAATCAAGCACCATTCCAGTTAAAATACCAGTACTTCTTATAAGACTACTTTTAAACCCCTACAATTAGGTTGAGATATGCAGAATTTTCCTTAGAAAATAGCTTGCAAAGAGACCTTCCGACAGAATGTTAATTTTTCATCTGTCATTATAATGGGACTGTTTTCCCTTTGGTTGAATGCCTTTGCATTCTAAATTTTGTCATATCAAACTTTAGAGTGGACATATAAAATGAAACTTTTTATATTTTATACAAGTATTTTTTTATGTCACTTCAGTTTTATTTGACTCATCAAATAGAATTAGATCTATATTCTTGAAAATTTAAGATAGCTAATATCAAGACTGTTGGCATCTGTACAGAAGACCAACCGATATGCCTAAAAATAACCTAATGTATGGTGTTAATCTCTTAACTGAGCAAGGAAATTCATACATCAAAAGAAAAAAACCTGCAGAGTAATTAGAATAAATCATGCAATTTGCTTAAAGTGATTCTGAGAAAACTTGTATGCCTTTGGGAATTCAAAAGATGCAGAGTTTTAACCACAATAAATAGCTGCAATGAATGAAATTGAGACAATGAAATAGAGACAATAAAACACATCACCCTTAATGTAATCAGTAACAGTAATTGATACCTTCATCTCCTCAATATTGCTGTTAGGGGATAAGGGATCCATTTTCAAAGTTGTCTTCTGTTTACACATGACATAATTAGAACGTCTTTTTTTGTTGTTCTGAGTTTTGTTCAACCATAAGTTGATGGCACTCTATTTTTATTTTTAACAAAAATGTCGCCTCACCCTTGACACTACTTCTCAACTGTATTTTATTTAAACATGTGCAAAAGAACACTGATGTTGTTTAAGCTCCTCACCCCACCCCCAACACAAGGCATTAACTCTCTATCTCTCTCTTTAGTTTCTTTATCTCTCTCTGTCTTTCTCTGTCTCTCTGTCTCTATCCCTGTCTCTCTGTCTCTCTCTGTCTCTGTCTCTCTCTGTCTCTCTCTCTCTCCCCTCTCTGTCTCTGTCTCTGTCTCTGTCTCTCTCTCTCTCTCTCTCTCACACACACACACACACACACACGCATGCACACACACACAGGATACTGAACTCATCTATGCAAAGCCTTGAGGATTTCTGTATTTTCAATTCCTTATATTAGAGATGAATTACAATTCTGAGATTTCATTTGATACAATTTATTTAACTTTTGATTTTTCTTCATTGCCGTATGTTAACTTCTTTACTTGTTAAGCAAATAATGTTATAGTGTTCTTATTTTTGTGAGAATTGGATATTTTGAAGTGTTCCCCTTTAGTCCTATTAAGGATATTTTCATAAGTAAAGTAACTTTGTCCAAATAAAAGTTTGTAAATGTGTTCCCACCCCCCCCCCTTTCTTTTTGGTTTGTTACTACAGGCTAGAGACTTTCAAATCCATTTTCTATAGTTACTGTTTGACAGAAAGTAGGTGATTTGTGCTGCAGAGTTGCTGAAATCATTTCTGAAATTCACACGAAAAGAAAACTAGTGGTGTAGCCCAGGTTTTCATAGTTCTGACCTTTGCAGTTCAAAAAAAAGCCTTTGCTCTCAACTAATTAATGTGTTCGTTGAGCAAAAGTGGATCATTGACAATATTAGTGAGAGTTAGTGCTCACCTTTCTATTCCATTCTCCATTTGCTTGGCAAAACAGGGCTTGTTGATTGTTACAGGTTTGTGACCTGGAAGTACAACTGTGCTTTTGTTTTGTAAAATAAAGTCAGAAGCATTCTGTATTGTTTCTATTTATTTTAAATTCCTTGGTGTTGATGCATTTGCTATTTTTAATTTTAAAAGATCCATAGACAGTATGAAGTGATCATATCTTTTTGCTTCTTACTCTCAAGTTGTGTTGAGCTTATCTTAGCCATGCTGTTATTTAGATAATGCTCTGGCAAGTAAATTTTTATTGTATTTTGTAAATGGAAAGTAAAGTACTTTATTTTTGGCAAGAATATTAAAGCTACAGCCTGAATAAACACTAATCTAAAATCCATTTGTACCTGATCCTGAAGTGCTGAAGGAACATTAATGTCAAATCCAGTTACAGGTTCCCTTATGCAAGGAACTGCTGAATGTAGTCTGAGTAACTTTCTCCTTAATTGATCAAATTGTGTTCAATACACTCATCCTATAATAGTAGAAATATAGCCAAAATTACTTACTAAATAACTTACATTTTATTTGCAAATTGATGACGTGCCATCTATTAGAGTCTTAAAAGCTAAAAAATTAAATAAGCAATTTATTTGCGTATGTATAGCATGCATGGATATAAAGCAGTAAAAATGCTTTGCCATGACGATGTCAGCCATAGCTTCCAGTTTAAATTCTTTAAGCATAATTTTTACTGTGTGGTCCTCCAGGCTTTAGCCAAGGATACTTTCAGGATACACAATTAATCTAACTTACTTTGGGATTTCTGTTGCATTTGACTTGATAGCATAGCCAGGATGATGAAAGTTAGGTCAATGACTTTAGTTATCTGCTAAAGCAGTATTACATGGATCTCTGGATGTCTGTGAAAGGAAGAGTGTTCTTATTTGAATATGCAAATTTTATGGAAGTCTTGTTTGACAGGGTTGACCTTATCCCAATTTTATCCTAATGAATGACTTAGATGTAAGACAATAGCCAATTTAAAGATTCCAAGTAAATCATGTAGCTGAATAAATATAGCAAAATCACTCTGATTATCTTTAACTAGAGTACATATTTCATGGGTAGAAAAGAATGTACATGATATGCATCAACAACCTCTTTCACAGTTTCCCTCGTGTTTCTATGATTCTCACTATCGCTCTCTTCACACATATAAACACAGATAAATCAAGGTTCCATATAAGTCAAATGTGGCTTCATGAGTTGGTTCCTACAATAATTCTGATATTCTCATACAAATATGTAAAAATATTTAAATTTTAAATGCATATAGACTAAACACAAGACACCAGAATCAACAACTTAGAGTCTTTTTCTTAATCTAAAGTATTTGAAGTCATCACTTTTAAGGATAAAAATCTAGTTTCCTCAGTTTATAGAAGAGGAGACTTGGCCATAGCCTGAAAAAGCAGTTTGATTAAAATCATATTATCAATGCTACCAGGATTATCAGGATTATGAGGATGACGTGTAGCAGGATTCTAAGTTGGGAGAAGCATTGTTCACTGTTCTTTTCTGCTTGCCAATCTACCCCTAGGGGGAAAATAAGAGTTCTCTAATTTTCTGTTTACATTTCATATAAGTAGCAACAGAGATCTGTTGAAATTTACTTGTGACTTTATAACTATATAGTATACTATAATGACTGAAATTTTTACAAGCCTACATTAAGTTCTATTTTAAACCATAAAAATCTGAGGAAATTATAGTTCATAGTTTAAAGAATTTAAGAATAAATTATTAGCTATTTGACCATTAAGTAAGACCAATTTATGTCATTCATTATAAAACAACAACATGGATTTGATCATATAATCAACAAGTTAATGGATATAATTTCTAATTTTTTCAGAACAACGACAACTCTGTAACCACCAATCGAGCATTGAGTATATTCTAAATTAAACATTTTAAGTGGAGATTTATAAAACCTCTCTATACATCATGTTTGAAACTTCATATTCATTTTAACTGGATCATTTTCACCTCTACATCAATACTGATCATTAGTTTTGGTTCCTAGCCAGCTTTGCATTTGTCACCCTTGTAGATATTCATTGCTGTAGTAGAATCCTTAATACAATTTTTATACCAGTTTTTCCTTAATATTTATTTTTCAGCAAATGTTTTAGAAGAATGTAACATTGCATTATTTTTTAGTTTTGTGACTACCTTGTCCAGGAACTGTCAGTCAAGGGTATTTGAGCTGAAATTTACAAGTTGAGAAAAACATAGTTAATTTCATGAATTTCAAAATGTACCTGAGCTATTTTAAGAAACTAAATATAATGTGATAAAATCATTGTTTCATCAAAGTCACCAATGCTATGATTAGACATTCTAACAGTGTTCCCAAGAGAAGGGTGGTTGTGAAATTTCCGTAGAATTATTTAGTAAAATAATTGTTTTAAATATTTATGTTTAAACTGTACATAATCAGTTTCTAGACTAAGTAAGGCTCCTTGTTCATTTATTTACTATGACTCTATAGGCATAGTAAGATCTGTGCACATATATCTTGAGTCAGCTTTGCTTTTCTATCTTATTTATTTTAAAAGCCCTTAGAATCTTTTTCTAAAGCAGGGACTCTGTTTCGGAACATTACACAGTGCTTTATTTAGCATTAGTGTTGTGGGAGAAATCACATTTCAAGAAGAATTGAGCTGAAACCACTAAAACTAATCTTAATTATCACTTCTGGTGAATTAATGTTTTAAAGGCAGAATAAAGGTTTATTTTCAGGAATGTAGCGATGTTTGTATTGAACTCTAATCCTATGTACAAACAAAAAACTATTAAGGCTTCCGATTAGAATTCTTCTGACAAGTTAACTCCCCCCCCCCACTTCTGCTCATATTTATTATTTACAAACACATAATTTGCAAATAAAAAGTCTCAAACTCCAAATCCTCTACCACTGAATTCCAATTGGGTGTAAAACATTTGCGATAATTTCTTCATTGCATTTTTTTGACGTGTATAAATTTTTATTTTGCTTCTTTCAGATGCGTCTACATCCATACATAACTGTGTTTGGCTGAATTCCACTCTAATATGATGCACCATTATGCACCATATGAGATGACCTTGCTACTTCGAAAGCTGCTGGAGCCTACCCTTGGCCGTGGGGTGTCAGCCAATCACTGCTTCCTCCACTTGTTGTGCATTTGATTTTTTTCTTTCTCATTTCAGAAAGATTAGTATTGAAATAAACGTATAAAGGAAACAGTATTAATAAAGAAATATGTTACTAACAGATATATAAGTATCAGGAATTTTATTCTCAAAGAGGTGGTTAGTAAAAACAAAGTAGAGAAAAAAATATGATCCAAAAGCATGCTTAGGAATATTTTTAAGGTGTTGGCCTTGTGTGAATCAAAGGAAATTAAATCTTTTAACTTTGTCTACACTAAATACCACTTTGAATAAAAATCCTAAATTGATCACTATGTTTGCAGTGTTAAACTAACAACAGCCCATTCGGTCTAGAGTATCCTGCTATTGTGAGGAAGACTGTGCCTTACTCGTGTTGTATGTGTATACCTAATACCACTGTGTGTGTCTGTTTGTGTTGTGAATGCAAGGAGTTGCGGTAATAGTTTTGAAGAATATTTTCTATAGGGGCAGGAGAGATAGTACAGCTGATAGGGTGCTCGCCTTGTATGCAAGCCACCCACTCTGGTGCCATGCTTGGCAGCCCAAATGGTTCCCTTCCCCTCCAGGATGATTCCTGAGTACAGAGTCAGAGGAAAGCCCCGAACACTGTCAAGTGCGCTATATATATGTAGATATATATATTGTGTATATATATATATATACACACACACATAATATATCACTGTATCACTATCATCCCATTGCTCATTGATTTGCTTGATCAAGCACCAGTAACATCATCAGTGTGAGACTTGTTGTTACAGTTTTTGGCATATCAAATACGCCACGGGTAGCTTGCCAGGCTCTGCCATGTGGACGAGATGCTCTCGGAAGCTTGCCAGGCTCACATGTAAACAAATTTTGGTTTTGTTTTATATACATATATATATATATATATTCAATGTTGAAAAATCAATCAATATGTAGAATTTTCAAGGTCTTTACTTTTTCTCTAACAAGGGGATGTTAATTTTTAAGAGAAAATTTACATTCTTTTAGGTATATTTACTAAAGTTACCATCCTTCATATTCAGAAGGAATATGTCACATACTATTTTGATGGATCGTGCTTATGTCCATTTTTTTCCTATTTTATGGCAGATAGCATAAACTAAAGAACTTCTGAGAATTTTAGCTTTTTGAATGTTTTTGAGCGTATGGCTGAAATTTAGTTATAGCTTATCTGTGTCAGAAATTGATTTGGATGATATAATTTTGTTTGTATATTTGTATATTTATGTCTTCATCTGTTATGTTGTATGTGTTTATGTTCCTAAAATAAATATTATATTATATATTTTAATAATTTTATCATATATTACCATATTATCTACACTATTAAAGCTTGCTCCAAGCTTTGAAATACTGATAAAAATGCCAAATCCTCACATTTATATAGTTACTATTAATACAAAACTCTGTAAGAAGAGGAAATAAATAGAACACATGGTGTAATGAGATATAAAATATAATCTAACAGATGTAGATATGTATATATACATAGATTTGGATATATTTATATATTTCAAGATTTAAATTTCGCCAAAAGGAATTTTTTAAACTATTATTGACACTATAATAAAATTCCGGAATAAAGCTTAATTAGTTTTCACTTCTCATTTTGTTTTGAGCAAAATGATGGCAGTAAGAAACCAGTAAAAAGAATTCTTTCTACTTTCTGCTTCTTGGAAAAGTCATTTCTTCATCCCGATTAGTAAATCTCCTTTGAAAAACGATCAATCTTATAACAAATCACATCAACTCAAACACAAACTATAGACAAAATGTGCCATATCTTAAGACAGTTTAATGTAGGGCTGCATGGAAAAGGATAGTTGGGAATGATCTGACAAGAAAGAACACTGGAAACTGTTGGCATACTTAGGTTTGACACATGTCTTTACAGAAGTAGAAAGATAGGAAAGAAAATGGAAAATCTCACCCATAAGAAAGAGTAAATAATATCTTGTACCATCATTCTTTTAGAGGTGTTTGCGTGCATGTACGTGTTCCTGTCCTTGGTTGCTATGTGAAAAATGGATCTTCTGGTAGAAGCCATCGAAAGGGATGAGAACCACCATCTAGGTTGCTGGAGTGGGACATTATGACTTTATGATTATGAACGGAAAACAGTGAATCAAAACAAATAATGCTAGCTTTCCCACTGATTTTACTGAAACAGAATCATCAACAACATACCATCCCCGTACTTTCCCACAGTAGAAAGGTCTTGAAAATTATTAACAATTTAATTATTAAAATTCCTCTGCTTTAATTGTTTTTAAAGGAAAACATCTAAAACTAGTGTGATTGTTTCCTTATCCAGTCACAGATTTCTCTACTTTCTTCTTACCTCCCACTCATCTTTTTCCACCTCATAGGTCATTATTGATATTCTTTCTATAATCAGAATTTTCTATTTGGGAGAGATTGCTTATGGATCAATGGAGACAAAACAAATTACCCTCTACCATATACATTTTACATTCAGTTATTTTATCTTAGCAACAATAAAATAATTTATTCACTATTACAAAAACTAAAGAGGAATGTGAAAATGTTAGAGATTTCTTTTAATATAGTTATTATCAACACTAGTACCGAGTATGCAAAAAGTAGTGAAATTCTGCATCATCCTGAAATTGTATCATAGATTAGAGGCAGAAAAATGGTAGATGATATTTGCATCATCGTCTTAAATTTCAAAGCTTGAGTGTGCTTGCTCATTTGGTCATCATAGCAATATCTATAAAGGAAAGCACAGTTATTATTCCTGAGATGAGGGAACTGAAGTAATGAAAGCTTTTTCAGCTTCTGATAGTGCTATCTTATAAAGTCTTTGATGAAATTTCAGGTCAAAATTAAAAGAAAGCACTGGAGGAAGTTATGAGATTTATCCTTTTAAATGCACTATTTTCAGACTTACACGGGTGAATTTTTTCCAAAAGAATTCCTCAAAACAGACCCTGCTTTACAACCTTTTTTGGTAGTTACACACTTCACTTTATCCAAAACCAATTGCTGTGAGTGTAATTTAGAGTTCTAATTAATTAACCTGTCTTGTAAACAACTCCTTTTGACCCTCACTTTATTTTTAAGGCTATTCAAGGAAAAACTACCAAGTTCCTTTTGAAGAGTCCCACAGTCTAAAACCTCTCTCTGGGAATGATTTTCTATCAGTAACATTGCAAAAACACTTTTCTTTGATGTGTGCGATTGTTCTTATCCATCTAATTTAATAGGGAATGTGCTGATTTTCTATATCTTTACTGCTCCATGCAAGGCTTTGGGTGTAATTAAAGTAATTAGTAGAACAAGGCTTTTAGTTTCACTGAGAGCCGTGCAAAAATAATATATATATATAAAGCGAAGGATATTTGAAACTCTCAAAGATTGGTTCAAAATCGGCCTTGTTCATCAGGGAACTCCTGGTTCTTACTAGAGCACCCAGCATTTAAGATGTTCATAAATATTCAGTAAGCAAATGATAGAAGAATCTGGGTTTTGGCAGTGGGTATCAAAAAAATCCACCTCGGGGATCACAGGAATCCAGTGTGGACACCCTTTATCAGACACTGATAGCCTTCTAATTGTTATTTTCTTTCCTTGCTGGGTAGATGTCTCCGTGATGAAAAGTGACCTGCTGGTTTGTTAGAGACCCTGCCTTCTCTGTGTGCCCTGTGACTTGTTTCAGAGTAAATGAGCAATTCTCTGATTTCCCCTCCTTGCTTGTCTTTGGTGGTGCCGTGAACATAGCTCAAACTCAACTGAAGCAAACGTGGAGGGCAAGGACCAGAGGCTTTGATCACATCTAGATTTATGATGTATTTGGAGTAGAGATGAAGAAGCCTGTGAAGATCAGGGGCTTTAGTATTTCGTGGAAGATCTTTAGCTAAGGACAAAAATGATACTTAGGTTCAAATGTAGCTATGTGTTTCTGTGCTAGTTAATTCACATACTTTCACAGGTGTTAGAGATTCATGATTCAATTCATGCTTGGGGATAATGTCTAAGTTTTCCTTTTATTCTGACTGCTTGTGGCAAGCGTTTTTGTGTGTTTTTGTGTTTTGAGCCACACCTGGCTGTGCTCAGGGCTTACTACTGATTGCAATCAGGGGTTCAGGGGACTATGTTAGGTGCAGGGATTGTGAGGGGAAAATCCAACCATAATTGACAGCATGCAAGGCGTGCAAAACATATCTTACCCTATAGCAAGCTTTATAAAACTAATATATATGTATATATACATATATATATATATATATATATATATATATATTTAACTATTTGGCTGCCACATGCATGGGTGCTCAGGTTTATTCCTGGCTCTGCATTCAGGAATCACTCCTGGTTTTGCTCTGTAGGCCATCTAGGCATGCTGGGGATTAAACCCAAGTGGCCTCACAATGGACTGCCCACTGTTCTGCTCTGGACTGAGCATTTTTTAAGGCAGAACCTCAGCTTTTCTATGAAGAGAGCAAAGACTCAGTCAACTAGGTAAGAGTTCCTTTAGCTAAGGAAAAGTAGAAATAGTAGTAGGTAAATCTGCCCTTACTTGGAAAAAACTGGACTGTAAAATTAGAAATAATTCACAGCCCCAAAGCACTCCTTAGGAGCCCAGATAGTCTAAGGAGCTCCTCTTTTAAATTGCATATGACCTCTGAAGTAGTTCTATTCAGTCCTTGGCACTCCTGGGTATAAATTGCTTTAAGCAGATAACTAGGTCAACACCTCCCTAAAATCAATAGTCCTTAAGAAACAAGGATTTTGATTAGGGCCTTCAGGGAAGATGAGCAGCGTTCAGCAGCTCTGAAGACTGAGAACTCTGTTAAGGCACCAAGTGTGCAACTCCAGCTAAAAGCAATGGAGATAGAGAGAGATTGTATCAGAAAGGGGATACTCAGGCCTGACAAAGCAAAGGCCTGTGGTCTGAATTTGGCCCAGAGCCCCAGGTGACCAGAATAGGATCCCACTAAATGCCAGGGATTCATGATAGCATGATTAGCATCAAAAGGTGGTCACCATCCACTTCCTCCCATTTTCTCAAGGGCTCCCACTTGGTGTTTTCTTTCTAGAATGTCTGACTCACCTTTTCTGTCTTCACTCATTTTTCTGTTCATGTACTTTTTGGGGGAACAAAAGGAAAGAAAAGAAAGAAAACAATAGTGCCCACCTGATGGCAATATACTTGCATCTCTATTAGTAATAATATTGTTTCAATAAATAGTGGCTACATTTTCCCATGTGGCTGATTTTTCAAACTACTGAAGACCTGAGTTCTAAACCTAGTTCAGAAATCTGAATTTTTCCCATCTGTCCCTGCTTCAATTCTGAAGGCATAGGGTAGATTAAGCTACAAAATTTCAAAATGGGAGTTCCCCTTTCCAATTTCTACTTTTTCCTTGTTGGTTCACTCCCCCAGGGTCTCTGGCCAAAAAAAAAAAAAAGTAACAGAGAAAGGCTGCCAGAAAAAAAAGTATTTTCTTGACCACTTGTTTGAAATCTCTAAATTATCTTATTCTGGTAGTTATCTTTCATATCTCTATGGTGAGAAAGGAGAGAAAATAGCTTCTTGCCACAAGGCAAATCATTTAGGGAAGTTTCTCAACAATCTGACATTACCCGGTCAACACTTAGAAAAATAAGGTCCATCACTTTATAACTGCTGTTTCTTCTGCCATGAGCTCTTTCCCGGGAATTTTAGTTTCCCACTTCTTGCCTGATCTTGAACATTAACAACTATCGATTGAGCTCTGTCACTGTTCTAAGGGACCTGATGCATTTCCTCGTGCACTGCCTCAGGAACGTGCGGCTATCACCACTGTCGTACTACGGGAAAACCACAGAAGCTCGCTTACCACAGGGGACTGACACTCCGAGAGGACGAAGCCCTTCCAAGCCTGAGACTCCCTATTAGTATAATAGTTTAATAGCTTAGAATTTCATATTTATATATTTTGGCTTTTGCATGCATATAGACCTAATAAACTATAACCGAACCGATATGTGTTTCCAGTAAGGTCTAAAGGGTCTGGAGTTGTGTGGTAGGACTGGCCGTAACAACACTAGCCACTGTGTTGCATAGAGAACAGGAGAACTTCTTTCTTTTCCCACCGCTCTGAAGTGTAGAAATGCTAGATCAAATTGCAATTTTGTTTCTAATGAAGAGTTCTTTTCCTGCCTTGTCCTCGGCTGCCTCTTAGCTCACAACAGTTCTTCCTCTTTCTGCTATCTTTACCTCTTTTCTTTAGCAAACCGTGTTACCTCTTCTTTAGACACCAAGTCCTATGTGTGATTAATTAGACAATTAACAATTAATTACGATGCATTTGTTTCAACATAATTGTCCCTATAAAGGTACTATCTCCAAATGCATTCACATTTGAAACTGGGCCATCATCTTTGAGGACACACAATTCAGTTCATATAAAAACGGTCCATCCTTGGTCTGAGCAAAAATCGGATCCTCCCTTTGCTCTAAACATAGCAGTAAATTATTATATAAAAGTACAGTGGTAACTTACATGATTATATGCATATTTAATCTTAAATTTCTGTATTTTCAGTATCCAAATCCAAATGAAAAGCAGTAGGAGTTAAATGGGGAAGAAATCAGTTAAGCAGCATATGTTTACTAATCTCTCTTTCCAAGGACAGTGTATAAGGATGTGTATGCATAGAGGTGTAATTGGTCTGATGATATAGGGTGTCTCTGATTTCTCACAATATGGGGAAACTGTCAAGATGTAAAGGCTGGTACCAAAATCTGAGAAGTTCAACATTTATTTTGCATGTTTGCAATAAACTTCACATGGAGACACAAATAAACACAAGCAGAATATGTTTTCCAAAGTATTCTTTTGTAAAGCTATGCCTTTTAATTTTCTTTTTTTTTTTTTTTTTTTTTTTTTTTTTTTTTTTTGCTTTTTTGGGTCACACCTGGCGATGCACAGGGGTTACTCCTGGCTCTGCACTCAGGAATTACCCCTGGCGGTGCTCAGGGGACCATATGGGATGCTGGGATTTGAACCCGGGTCGGCCGCGTGCAAGGCAAACGCCCTACCCGCTGTGCTATCTCTCCAGCCCCGCCTTTTAATTTTCTTAATAAACTTTTAAATTCATGTCACAAGATATACACTGAGTAACTTAGAGACTAGGTACGTATCCATTCCAGTGCAAAAAGAAAATAAAGCTTTTGTTAGGATAATATAGGATAAAATTCTATCCTGTATAAAAACTATATGTACATAAACTATATATATATAAATGAATTTTTTCCTATCGGTCAGAATTTTTAAGCAACAAAGAACAACAGTATTTTCCTAGTAGCCTTTCTAAGCATCTAGAGCTAATTTTACACTGACCTCTGTGTTATGAATGGCAAGTTTTTTTTTTTTCAGAAAAATGGTAATTATTATGGCATAAATTTAATTGTTAAGTTTTCTTTTTATTGGTACATCTAAATTTTCTTCACAGTGCATTTAACTATTGAATTCAGAGAAATTTTAAGTAAAGATATTATTTCTATAAAGCTTAGGGAAAGAAAAAGCAATGTCTGCTTTTGCCAAACCAACACATATTTTGGTTAGGTTTATTAAAATTTCTTTTGTATAAAGGTTGTTTTTTCTTTGGTGGGGTGGTTCATCTGGCAGTGCTCAGGGACTTTTCCCAGCTGCTCTCTGCTGTTTCTCATGACCTTTACTTGGGATCAGGTAATGCCAGAGATAGAACACAGGACCCCAAAATGCAAAGCATGGACTTATGCATTGTGCTTTATTACCAACCATAGTACACAGTTCTTCACTTGATTTTTGATAAAAGTTTTTATCAAAATTTATCAAAAAATTTTCCTTTTGATGAAAGTATAGTGTTTTTCCATGTGTGTATAAAATATGTGCCTATATCCATATACAATGCACACAGATGAGTGGCTATTGAACACCAATTATATTATTGTATATAAAGAACTAATCTAAACATAGGAGAAACATCAGTAACATAAACAGATGTTTATCACTTACCAAATGAAATTTCAATTTCACGAGTCAAAACATATATAATAGTACCTAAGCTTATATTGCAACTTATATTGTATGCTGCATTCTAGGCACTAGTCAACAGAGGAGTTTGCTCATTTAATAAGTATAACAATGCTATGAAGTAATAACTAGATGGTTTATTATCTTGTAGATAGAGAAAGTGTGCACAGTGTTGTTGATTAACTGGTTTATGGTCACACAATCCCTAATGTAACTGAATTGAGATTCAAAGGCAGAGAATCTGGCTACCAAAAACACTTTCTCAAACCATCCTGCATATACACAGTGGAGGGCAAACAACTATTGGATAGCCTCCAGGGTCTAGGAGAATACACTGAATTCACATGCTTTGAATACATCAGGGATATGCCAGGCTTCCTCTTTTAATAATTTTTAGATTCTTGAAATTAGATCATTTGATCCAGCCCTTAATATTAACACCTTAAACTATAATCAAAGTGCAAATTGAAGATTAGCATTACCATACTAGTTGGTTCTTCTCTTTTATCCCACTTCCAACCTTACTTCTCCTTATGAACTTTTCCCTTTGTTATTTGATTTTCTCCTAATTTCATTCATTAAATGAAAAAGTTTGTATAAATTTCATTTATCAAATGCATCCATTTGATGCATGTTATTAATATAAATAGGAAAGTTTATTATGCTTTGGGAATTGCCATTTTATTGAGGACAAAAATTTATTTTGCATAGATGAACTTTATAAGAGTTTTATCTTTTTTGTTTTGCTTTGGGGTATTTTGTTTGTTTTAGGGTCACATGCAGTGTCTATGAATCACTCCTGATGATATTCTGAGGAGATCATGGGGGAATCAAACTGAGGCCAGCTGTATGCCAGTAAAGTGCCTTAACCCCTGGTACCCCTTGCAATCTCCTGCCCCTCCAGAAGATTTTAAAAACTATAAAGCTTTTGTACTTTTTTTAATGTGCCAGCTACTAAAGATTATAAATGAGCAGAAGATGCAAAAGCTCTGATCTCTGCACTAACATCTGTGTGTACACACCTCTGATATTTTTACCTCTATTTTTCTAAGCAGTTATAGCATTTGTAAAAAATTAAAGTTAAATTGACCTTTTTATAAAAGATTTTCTGTAATTTATATTTATTTTCCTGAATTCAGGTGCTTAATGTTAAAGACTCATTTAAAATACAACCTGTATAATCTTAGTTTTTATGTTCACATATTCCTTTCACTATTTAAATGTTTTATCTGCTCTTACAAGACAATTTTTTCAAAAATGATGAAGAGTACCACCAAAGACCATTTGAAGTAAATTTTGAAGTAAACAAAGTGCTAATTGTTTGCTTTGACAGCCTTTTCTTCAGGTACTTTTCATCTTCAGATATTTACTCAACTAGCAGATGTTCTAAAATATGTATCTTTCCAATATAGCTTTTTGTTCTGTCCTTATAATTATAGTATATTGAGATCAGAGTTGATTATATTATTTTGGATGTATATTTTTAAATGAGCTTCAAAACTGGTGAATAAAACTGTTGTTTATAAATTCTGCTTTAAGATTTACTTAAAATTTTGCTTCCTTCGTAATAGTATTAAAATATTGTCTACATTATTACCATCATGCAGTTGGTAAAGTGGTAAGGAACTCAAGTAACCTTTTTTGGGACACATGCCAATTCTCGCAGAGGCAGACAAACCACTTCTTTAACATTCACTTAGAATTTCTATTCCCCAAGAAAACAACATGTCTAATACCAAAATTTGCTGAAAAAGAGTCAACATTGGTTTTGACTTAGTATGTACAACATATACATACATTTGAAAATTACTAGGGCAATAGCATATGAGCAAAGTAGGACATGAGGCACTTTTTTCCCCTTTAGTTAGAAAGCTAATTCAGATTTAATGTCTGAAAATAGACAATTCCCTATGAATCGCTATGCTTCATGTACACATGCAGAAAGGAATGCAATGTGTTTTGCAAAACCACATGGTAAAAAGTTATCAAAAATCCAGGATTCTGTCTATATATTATCATAACTCAAGCAAAAATTTTTCCTGGATGTACCTGCCTACTTACCATTTTAGTCACTGAAACCAGTGGAATTTTTTTTCAGTCCCTAGTAATAAATTATAGGAATATTATAAATACTAAGAAAATATTAACAATGCGTAAACACATGCCTATATCTTCTGGGAAATTCATAGTGATTGATTTTGCTACTCTTCTGGTTTTGTTTGTTTGCCATAAGTAATGAAACTCAGGTCTAGTCCCAGCTCCGTACCCAGGGGACCATGTGCTACCATGGATCAATCCAGAAAAGCATGAACTTCAACCCATTGAGTTATATCTTATTAATTTTTTCCTTTTTATTTAATTACATCACTTAGTTTTGTTATTTTAGGTGAGTGGTAGGGAGGACTCCCGCCAGTGCTCAGGAAACCTCTGGACCCCTCTCAGCAGTTCCTGCTCATACTGGCCAATTGTCTTATTGCTGTAGTCCATAATGTGGTGCTGCTCTGGCCCGGTAATACTCTGGGGCCTCCACGGCTCCACGAGGCTCTACTCAGCAGAGAGGGGGGCAATGCCTTACTCACACGGCCAAGTACAATCTCCAGCCGTTTGAGTTCTCTGCCTGCTCCGTCTTTGGTCATTGATTTTGAACTCTTTAAATGTTCTCTTAGACACGAAAATAATTTTCAATAAAACACAAGGCAGGTGCTATTAATGACAAACAATCTTTTATAATCATAACATGCTCTCTTTAGGCAACTATGTGGTTTGATGGAGAAGTAATTTTGGGTCTTCTCTGGAAGATTCTCATGTATCTCAAACTGAAAGGTATATTTTTTGGCTCTCTCCCCTCTGGAGAAGTCTAGATTCTTAAATATGTAACCCTTCCCTCTCTATTTTGTTCTCTCTTTCACATATCTCCAAATAATAGTGTCTCGGGTCATTAAAAACAAATTTACTGTGTTTTCATTTTTAAATATCATCTATCTCTTAAGTTATTGTTCCTAGTTACTGGATGATGTTTTAACCTGAGTCTTATCCTTGAGTTTTACCCTTGACTAATGTCACCATAGTGCCCTATGTCAGTTAAAAGAATTTTTTTTGCATATTGAAAAAAGTGAGCAGGCATGGCTTGTGAAAAATTCATGTCTATATCATATTTTTCTACTCCACACAGCTTTGTCCCCATATATATAGTACTCTAATTGACCTCAGAAATACTCAGTTCTAAGTTTTAGGTTACAGAGATGTTATGCAATGAAAATGAGAATGATTTATGTGAATTCTAAACAAAAGAGATCTAACAACAGTTATGGCCTTTAATCATTGTGTCGTGAATACATGTGCAACTTACCCTGTATTCAGAGTTGACCTATGCGATGCTTTTTTGATCTCTAACATTAGTGAGGACTGCAAGAGTGCTGCCACTTCAGCTATAATTTTTTGTTTGTTTAATATTAGGAAGGAATTGTTCATTACGGTCTGTTTCTTAAAATGATATATTGAAATGGAGAACAATCCTCACATTTTAAAAGCATAACATCATATAATATGCCTATGCGTTAGTGGGCACAGTCCTGGCTGTGAGGCAGATGCAAATTATATCAGATTTATTTTGGTCTTGATCTCTGATGTAGAGCAGATCACTCAACTTTTCTTAATTTCATTAATCTCAGTACTTAACAATCCATGGGGAAATGAAAGAAAATGCAAAATCAAACAGTGAAGCATTGGCCATTGACGAATATAATTTCTGTTATGTATTATATTAAACAAACTATCTCTGGGGAAAGTATTGAGAGGATTACATACAAATGAAGTAATGATGCCAAAAGCTAAAGCTAAGTATTTACTTAGAAGAATTAGTTTGTTTTTTTGTTTTTCAAGAATATCTTGTTACCAAAATAGAAGAGTTATGTTGTCATTTTATTTCTAGCACTCATCTGCGGAGGAGAATTGTAGACATTATTTTATCACTCTGGGTAGAAGCAGAAGTTCATTATTGAAGAAAGGAGAAAAATATGCTTCAGAACTAGAGAGGAAAGTCTGGGTTTACAAAAGAAAATATAACCAAGAAATTTTCTTAGGGAGTCTAAGGTATGTTTGAGATACTGTTTTGAATCATGTAAGCTGGCTTATTGCTATGTCTTTGTATTTAAAAATTGAAGAAAAATGGGTGGAAGAGAAACTATTTCATCAAAAGCAAAATATACTTTAAAAATAAAAAAAACTAAAGGGAATAGGCATAGAAAGTTTTATTTTTCTGTATTTTCATGACTGCCTATACAGCACTGTAGCACTGTCATCCCATTCTTCATCAATTTGCTCGAGCAAGCACCAGTAACATCTCCATTGTGAGACTTGTTCTTGCTGATTTTGGCATATCAAATATGCCACTGGTAGCTTCCCAGGCTCTTCTGTGTGGTGGGGATACACTAGGTAGCTTGCCGCGCTCTCCGAGAGTAATGGAAGAATCGAACCTGGGTTGGCCATGTGCAAGGCAAAAGCCCTACCCGCTGTACATATGCAGATGCATATGCTCCAATACATACCCCATAAATTTGTAGTTGAACATATCTGGAAAAGAATCAAACTGTATGGGAGATATTAGAGAATAAAACATATATTCTGCATTCCTTCAACCTTTCTCTCTCTCCTCTTTCTCTTTCTCTCTTTTTCTTTCTTTCTATTATAAGTTTCAAAGCAGTTACACATTTAGCTCTGCAAACTGAAGGAAATGATTTAGCAGACATTAGAATTTTGGGTGCACATTGACAATGCTGAAATCTGCTTTCAGAGAAATCAAGTAACCATCTCACGAATTTCATGTTGTGGCAGAAGATGGCAGGAATAAGGGCTATTAGAAAGAGGGCATTCTGAGCTTGGCAAGATTCCTGAGATTTGGATTTGTTAACTAACCAAACCTCCCTGGATGTTTCAGCATTGTCTCCAGCAGTCTGTTGGGGTAGTCTAAAGTGTCCCCCTTTCATTTCCTCGAGGCATCCTGTAAACTTATCCACTTGCTCTAGATTCATTCCTTCCAAACAGACTGAATTTTCAACTGTTTCAGAGAAAGTCAGATGTCAATAAGTATCAACAAGTAGGCAAGCAGTCAATGATAAGAATTTTTAAACGCAGTATTCTGTTTTCATGTTTCTCTGGTTTCATTGAGAAAATTATCACATTTAGGATTTTCTATTTTATCAGCAAGTTTACAGTTACTTGATCACATAACTGTCAGTGAAAGTAAAAATAGAAGTCAGTTTGCCGAAGTTATTCTACAGCAACAGCAACCTTTCTGCATGTAAGAAAGCAAATTCCATAAGACTATGAGAATTGCATGTCCAAATACATTTCCTTCATTTATTTGATGTCAGTTGTCCATGTCTCATTGTAATTGTGGTGTGAAGCAGCATTTATAATTCTTGGGCAGGAGAGAGACTTATAAAGAATTAATTCGGGGGCCAGAAAGATAATACAGTGTGTAGGGTGCTTGCCTTGCAGGCCACCGACTCGGGTTTGATTCCCAGAACCACACGTGGTTTCCTAAGCACTGCTTGGATTGGTGTCTGAGCATAGAGTTAGGGGTAAGCACAGGTAGGTATGGCCCTGATTTTTTTTTTAAATGATACTGTGTGTATTATAGTGTGAACCCTAAGACCATCTTCTAACAAGACAGTCATTTCTAGCAAGGTTGGCAAATGACAATTGCCTCACATGGCACAATGTGGCTTTTAGTTCCTTTTCCATTGTGTGTCAGTCCACACCAATCTGACAACTTTGATCTAAGACCTCTTAGTCCTCTCCTGGGCCCTGAATTGGAATGTCTGATTGGAATCCTTTCTACAGCCCATCCTGCTTTACGTTTCAACAGGCTTTTGATTTTTTTTCTGCACTTCTAATGAAACTTTCTTTGATTTCTTAATACGTGGGGCCAGTTAATGAGCAATTCAGTGAACTTCACTGCTTTTTTAGCCTTGTTGATATTTTTGACCGAAAAAACGAAAACTGAGCTTCTTCACATTCTGAATTCTTCACACTTGGCTCCGGATGAGTAATTTCTTTCAGTAATTTTCTGATGTCAAGCTTTCTTCAAATGGGAACTATTACTATCACTGAGGAGATTGGAAAGAAAAAACAACAACAACAACAACTGAACAGAGGCCACATGCTGGGAAGTGATTTCCGAAAGAGGACTTACATAGATGCTCTTAATCACGGCAACATTACGGGAATGTTTATACTAGCTCAAGGCAACTTCTTCAAAAAACACAATTTATGTAACTCGGAAATTACATTTTCCTAAATATAGAAAGCCATGAAATCTTTTCTTTTTGCAGCATATATTTGTTTTAGCCATCGTTTATAGAAACTGTTCTATTCTTTTCATGTCTTTAGAAATAGGTGATATTTTTAAGATTTTTTATTGTGTTTGTCGTTTTGGCATTTCTGCTAGTGCACTCTCCTTTCTCCCCCGAACACCTCTTATGTGTTCTATTAATACTGGCGTTTGATATCAATTGCCTCTCCGATAACTCTGTTTAAGTGACTGGTTGATGACAAATTCTAAGATATTGCCTCTTTGAGTTATACTCGACTCCTGGAAGATTTTGGAAATACAAAAAGCCCAGTTGTGAGGCTCTCTGATGAAGGGACACATAGAGAAAAACATGTTGACAATATAAGTCTGGCCTGCTATATTTCTATCACTCCTGCTCCTCTTAAATGTGTCAGTCACTTCACAATAGACCTCTAGGCTGAGGGGCTGAGAGGGTGATTCAGTGGTAGAGCACTTGACCTGCATGCCAGAGAGTCTGGGCTAGATTCCCCACACAGAAAAAAAAAGTAAAAAAGAGGAGGAAAAGGAGAAGGGAGAGGAGGTGGAGGAGGAGGAAGAGGAGGAGGAGGAGGAGGAGGAGGAAGTAAAGGAGCAGTAGGATGAGATGGAGGAGGGGAAAGATGAAGGGGAAAGGGAAGGGGAGGAAGAAGAAAGAAAAAATTATGGAGGAGGGAGTCTGATACTCCATTTTTTGTGGGGTGTGACACCAGCGATGCACAGGGGTTACTCCTGGCTGTGCACTCAGAAATTCCTCCTGGCAGTGCTCGGGGGACCATGTGGGATGCTAGGAATCGAACCCAAGTCGGCCACGTGCAAGGCAAACACCCTACCCATTGTGCTATCACTCCAGCCCCTAAACTCCTTATTGATTGACTGTGCCACTAGGTCAAATTCACTCTGTCTATGTAATAAGATTCCCCCTAAAGATATAGTAATCTTTTAATTATTTTTCAAACTTTAGGGTAGTTTGGTAATTTAGGATCTAAAAGCCTCTAGACCAGAGGAAATAAGAGAGTCTAATAACACTAACCAAAAGATTGATGAAGTGTTGCTTTTATCGTTTCTGAAATTTATGAAAAAGGAACAGAAGGCAGAAAGGCTGTATTTTAAACATATCTATTTTTCAGCTTCATGGTAAAAGAGAGCAAAGCCCCCCAAGTTAGGTTATTTATTGGAACAGCAACCAGATTGGTTTTCTAGAATGAGTCATAATGTAACTATCTCTAAGGGTGCTAAGTACTGCCCTTGTGTGTTTAGATTTCCATTTGTGACCCAAGACAATTGTTGATGGTTGCAATATGATTTTAATTGGGGGAAACAAAGTTTATATCACAATGGTATGAGCATACATTTTTAGCAGCAGTAGAGGTGAAAGGAATTAATGAACCCTCCCTTCAAGAAGGCTGATGCGACAGGCTCGCTCACAAAGCACTGTGGAGCTCTGGGGAATTCTTCACATCTATCCTTCAGTAAATAGAAGTGGCTTCTCCAGAGGGTCATGGTTGATCATTGCTAGAAAATAATTCATGTTCTTGGAGATGGAGTTCAGAAGATGTCTCAAATGTGGTTAAGTTTTATGTCCAAATGTATTCTGTATTTCACAGGGGTGTGATTCAGGTCATGTATCCATTTTAATTTGTATGGTACTTCTTTCACAGACAGGTTTTGTCAGCTCTTGCCTCTGAAGACCTGTCTATATTGGCAGCAGATGTCATTTTCACCAATCAGGTCCCATTCCATCCCAGTGAATCCCACCTTTTCATCAACATAGACATTACAAAGATAAAATACTCAACAGTTTGACCTGTCAGGACCATTATAATATCAGCACATACAACATCCGCCTCAGCTCTAAAGGTCTTGCAACAAAAAGGAAAGCAAATTGGTGATTGCTCTGGAAGTAATGTCATAGTGCAGCTGGCTTTGGTTTTGTCACCTCCGTTTCCTTGTTCTTTTTACAGCCAACATTTTTCTGAGTCCTTATTTTCAGCAACTCTTCCTGAAACCTTGCAGAGTCTCTGATTTTCAGTGGTTTGAATTAATACATTTGTTGGGTTATTCTACCTTGCCTCCATGAGTGAAAATTGGCTCTTCAATATGTTGATTAATATTCCTAGCCATTGTTAGTAGGAATTGTAAGTTGAGCTGATGCAATAAATTTTTAGCTAACAATAATTATTTTAACTGAATCTGGCTGATGAAAGAAGAAACTTTGACCTTTCCTTTCCATCATTGTGTTTTTCACCTTTCTTTATTTATTTTCAAATTTTCAATAGCTTGAGTGTACTAAACCTGAAATACTCTTTACTTTTACACTCTGGCTTTAAGAACCTAGTAATCCATGTAATTTTTTATCACATGCTCCTTGATATCACTGTTATAGTTATTTCATTCATGACTCAAAATAAAGCAGTATAATTAATCATTTGAACAAGATACATGATGCATCTATATACTTTAAGTATTTTAATGCATTTTTAAATTATTCTCCATTGCAGAAATTTATATTATGGCTTTTTAAAAGGTATTGGCTAAGCAATCTTTGTGATAAAATGTCTTAATAAACTTTATCTAGTTATATAGTTAATATTGAACTGCATCTTAAAAACTGGGGCATCATAGCACTATGCAACTAAGAAGTTTCAATTCATCATCTATGGATATTACTTTAACCCATTTAACCAAAATTCTCAAGGTATCTTCCAAGCTGGACTTCAGTATCATGTTAATATATTGTTTTCATAGCATGTTGTCATTAACATAGTGCTTTAAAAAAGCATTTGTTATTTAAATTTATTACAATTTAGGAAGTTATAATTGTGTCATAATGTATAATTTGGGGAGACAAACCCACTACACCTCACCATCATCAAAGTGACCAATGACCCTCCACCATGGTCCATAACTTTGGTTATTGTCCCTTCCATGTTATCTGTACCCTCCCATTTGGTGATCCAATGTCAAAAATTTGCCATGGTTCAGTTCTAGATTCTTACTTTGGCTGTATTACACAGATGAATGAGATCATCCAGTATTTGTCCATCTCTCTCTCTAACTTATTTCACTTTAAATAATACCTTACAATGCCTTCTATGTTGCCCCAAAATTTATTTCATGTAGCTATGCTGGTTAAAGTTCAAAATGGGCCTCACTAGTCATAATCAACTTGTCAGGAGTATTATATTTCTCTGGGAAAGTTGAGGGAAGAATCCATCATATTTTCCAGATGCCTATATTTTTAATCTTTCGAACATTTTTTAACCTTCAAAACCAGCAGTGATGGGTTATGGCATTGTATCATCTTAACTTCCTTTTTCTGCCTCTTTATCATACATTTAAGAACTCCATGATTCCACTAGAATTGATTTGGATACACTAGAATTCCCTGCATTAAAAATAATTTCTTATAAATGTTTCTCTAGGTCTTGGAAGTGTTGCTTAGGAATTCCAGGGCCCTTGGCACCTATTCTTGGCCACTCAAGCCTATAGTTCTATATGACGGTCCAGAAGTTTGCAAGGCCCCCAGAGTGCCACCCAAGAGAGCATGGGGCCTAGGTGATTTAAATTTATTATAATTTATATTTGGACTGGAGTGGTAGTACAGCGAGTAGGGCATTTGCCTGCACGAGGCTGACCTGGGTTTGATTCCTCTGTTCCTCTCAGAGAGTCCAGCCAGCTACTGAGAGTATCCCGCCCGCACGGCAGAGCCTGGCAAGCTACCCATGGCATATTCGATATGCTAAAAACAGTAACAAGTCTCACAATGGAGACATTACTTGTGTGCGGTCAAGTAAATCGATGAACAATGGATAGTGCAGTGCAACAGCTTTATATTTTTATAAATGTATATTTATATTTAATACATTTATATTTTTACAGTTTTATAAATTTATATTTATAATGTGACCCCATTAAACTCAATCAGCCAAATTCGAGACAAGTGTCTTAACTTCTTGTACTTGATCTCGAGCCCTGAAGAAAAAGTTAATTTTTTTGATAACTGAATAGATGCTTTTATTTCATCTACACTATTTAATTCTCCTTTTCCACATAACAAATATTCACAAATTTTCAACTTTAGCATATGAAGATCACTGAGAAACTGCTCTGCTCATTACTGGCAAACATGCCCCCAAATTGATACACATCTCCTAGACCAAAAATGTTGCTAGGAATATCTCCATTCTAGCCATATTGTAATTAAAGTCAGAATTTTATTTTTATTACCAAATGGATGTTTTATTAGTATAGCTATTCTATTTTACTTTTTTGTAAAATAAGTTTTTGATCTTTGAAAAAATTAGGGGAACAAATATTGAAAGTGATCATATTTTTATCACTGTTAAATGAGTTATTTACATCCATTTATAAAAGCAGCATATGGCCATTGGTATGGTTGCTGATTTAGTGATCTCACTAATTTTAATAGGAGCATGAGATTGGAACACTTTTTAGAAACTTTATTGAATTTGTAAAGTATGCCTACGTACGCATCCTCTGAATATTTCTGAAAGACTTCTTCAACTACAAGCAGAGAAGGGGTGAACTTAGATTTGAAGCAAAATTTATCAGATTTATTTTGGGGGGTTCAATATTATAATATGTAAATTTGGAATAGTAAGGATTGTCCTATAAGTAAATCTTTGAGAAGTAAATGAGATCATGGCTGTAAAGATCCTAGGACATCGAGTAACTCAAGCAAAGATGGTGCCTTCACTCTCTAGATGGATGGCAGAGATGGCAGTAAAGGGAGACATACTGGCAAAGTCACCTTGAGAGCAGTATGCTGTAACTATATCTGAACACTATTCATGATCCCTCTTTTTAGCTTTTGGCTGCAGAAGCCCATAGTATGTATGACTGAACACACAAGTTATCAAGAGAATGAAAGGGTATGTTTGAACTAGAAGAATCATCTAGTTATAACTCTCTTCTTCACTTCAGGGATAGAGAATTGAAAATGGTGGCCCAATTCAAAAGGAAAAAATAGGAAAATATAAAGAAATATTAAATATGAGTAAAAGATTCTATCTCACCAATTTTAAACAATTTTATTTTTCTATTGTAATCATCAGCAGCGATAATTACAATTGGACTGGAGCGATAGCACAGTGAGTAGGGCGTTTGCCTTGCATGTGGCTGACCCGGGTTTGATTCCTCCATTCCTCTCGGAGATCCCGGCAAGCTACTAAGAGTATCATACCTGCACAGCGAAGCCTGGCAAGCTACACGTGGCATATTCGATATGCCAAAAACAGTTAACAACAAGTCTCACAATGAAGACGTTATTGGTGCCCACTCTAGCAAATTGATGAACAACTGGATGACAGTGCTACAATGCTAATCATAAGCAGCATATATAATTTTTGCTGTTATCCTTGGGGCTAGGGAGATGGTCCATGGAACTGAGGCACATGATTGTCATCTGGGAGCTTTAAGAAACAAGCTTTAAGATGATATGGTCCAGTGGTCACTCCTGTGAGAAACAATTCAATGAAAACTAGACTACAGTAGCAGTATCTTTGAAGAATGCAATGTTAATGCAGTACATCCGCTGCATGGTTATTATTGTATAAGAAGAAAGAGAGATATTAGATGCATGACAATGCCGCTTATTTTATGTAATGCCCAGTAACTCTACTATGATTATATATGACCTATAGAAAACACTAGCCCTTTTGATGAGACACCGGAATTATTGCGTTTTGTAATGGAGGGAAGATGAGTTTACTAAGTTTTCCATGGCCAGTATAAAATGAATTTTATGACTTGAGTTTTTAAAGTTCCATGAGCATAATAATTGTTTAATAGAACTTTTTTTAAGTTTTTAGGTTTATTATTTGCTATATCTATGGGTTTCATTTTCTCATCTGCAAAAATAAGTATTCTAATAATATCTATTTATAGAATTCTGGTGCTCAGTGAGATTAGAGAGGTGAAAGTAATCTATAAATTGCAAATTACTTTCCAAGTGCTATTTATATCTATTAGGCAGATGCTAGGAATGCTGCTAAACATCCTACAGGGCACAGGGCACCTTCTCACAACATAAAATTATGCTTCCTGAAATATCAATAATGGCAAGGTGGAGCAGCCTCGATCTGTGCTGAATAATAGCCACTCTGTCTTGCCACTAGACCAAAGGAGAGAGAGGGGCAGGGACAAGTTCATAGAGTGAGAATACAGCATCTTTTGGGGAGTTTTGCCCCAAGTGACCTCGAAGTCTAGGGGTTGGGGAATAAATTCTATGTTTTCTTCCTCCTTGTGTTTTATATAGTTGGTGCCAGGGTTTCCAACTGACTAAACACAAGCAGAGAGAAAGGAACTCCTAATGTAATCCTTATTGATCAGCCTTCTGAGCATGGACGGAGAACACAATGGATTAGGGTGAGCTAGAACAATGAATTGTCAGAGAGAGAAATGTTCACTATCCAGTCTCAACCCGGCTCTGCATCTCAAGTTAGCATTCATTTCTGTGTGCTCATGAGGAAATTATGTCTGTGGATAGTTTAATCTATATGCAAAAGGAAAAGCCAACCATGGGTATAATTTGAAGAGAAGAAAGATCCAGAAATGCATCCGTAAATTAATTCTTCCCTGGAGAGCCTCTGTGTTTGGTCATATTAAGACATAGTAAGCATCCAAGCATCCTTTCCCTTTGTTTTTTGCTACTGTATGTATTTAGGTTCAGTCATTTACTCATTTACCAAGTTACTGAAAACGTGCTACATGCTTAGCAAAGTACAGAGTTTCAAGAAATGGGCATGAAATTGTACCTACTCTAAAAGAAGCTTTGGCCATAGCAGGGAAGACAGTCTTAAAAACTAACTTCAGCAACACTTGAAACATTTTAGAGAATTGAAGAAAAGGGAAGGACTGATTTTTCCTGGGTTGTAGAAACACCATGCAGAGTAGGAATGCCAGTGCAAACTGTTTTAATTTAAAAAGCGTTTTCAACTTCTATCCCCTTGTGAGCTATGAGCCATTCAGATTTTTGTCTTTAATTTAAAATCTTTTAAAACAATATCTTGAAATAAGTGTTCTACAGATTCAATTATTTCTGAATGAGCATAATTTGATGAAGGCTTTGCTGAGGCATTTTGATGTTATAAAGTGATCATACTTAACAAATGTCCTTTACTCTTCTTTTCTGATTAGAGTGCTAACGTAACAAAGGAATTCCACAGTATTTCGAGAATGCATGTTTCTTTTCTATTTTTTAACTACTTACAATTCTTAAATCTTCAACACATATTGGAAAATATTTGTCATACTATTGCATAACAGACTTAAAGAAAATCTTCACTTTATATACTAAAGTTTTAATATATACGTGCTTCTAAATTTGATGCTATATTAAATTTAGCACATTATATGTGTATATATATATTTATAAAATTATTAATTGCTACTTCCACACAGACAAAAGCACCTACTTTTTAGAGACTTAATTTTTAATTGACAGTTTGAACTAGAACAGTGTTTCCCAAAGTGTGAATACTGCTGCACTCAGGGGGCCTTCACAATGCCCTGCAAGTGTAGTAGCTTCCTGTGCTATTGGCACTCACTCTGTTTGTTCTCTCGAAAAGGTTAGATTTTTGGTGGATACTGAATATATATATATATATATATGTATATATATAATCTAAAAAGGGGGCAACAAGCCAAATATGTTTGGGAACCTCTGAGCTAGAAAATTAGCTTTCAAAGAAGTTTCATTTCAATAAATATCTATCTATATGACTATATTTTCCCCACAGGATATTTACTTCTATATCTTTTATTTATCATAGCAAAAATCTGAGTAATAAAGTTAAAAGACATATTTTTGCATATAAACATTCCCACCTATGACTATTAGTAAGATGAAGGGTTTTTTTCTTTTTCTTTATGAAATAGCTCATCTGTGGCCATGATGATTCTTTTTTTTAGGGTAAAAGGGGGAGCATTGGACCCTACCCAGGGCTTAATTCTGGCTCTGTGCTTAGGGATAATTTCTGGGATCATATGGGATGCTGGGGATTGAACTTGGTTGGTTGGGGGCAGGGCGTGTACCCTACCCAGTATACTATTAGTCCAACCCCACCACAATGATTTGTGAGGTTTTGAATGCAAAACGAAAACAAAATGTGGTTTGATTTATAATTCATGATAGCAATATCATGGAAATAACTAGGTTGCTGTTTGAAAGAAGTAGGGAGTTAGGTTTGGACTATATTTCACAGTGCTCAGGAGCTACTCCTGGCTCTTTGCTCAGGGAACCAGAGGATGTGCCAAGAGTCAAACCAGGGTCAGCTGCAGGCAAGGCAATCCCTTTAAGCTCAAAACTAGCTCTCTGGCTCAATGTGATTGTTTTTGAAAAAAATGAATATTTCCACAAAATTTCTACTCTTTCTCAGTTTCTTTTTATCCCCCCAATTTTCATTCTGCTCATCTCTTCTGGCCCCAAAGATCAGAGTGGTGGATTATTTCTAAAAGATATCCAGAGTAAGAGATCAATGCCATGTATGAGGCAGTAGCAGCAACTACCTGCTGTTTCTTCTCTCTGTTCTTGCATCTGAAGCTTGAAGAACAATTTTATTATAATTGAAGACTTAACCTCAATACTTTCTCTTCTCAAAACAGTAGATATGCTAAAGCGATTCTTTGATTGGAATGTCAAGCACGTTGTAAATGCAAGTGAACATTAGAAAACATGGCTTCTTTGGCTGTTGACATGTTGTTAACCCTCCCTGAGTCATTGACCTTCAGGGAAGGTCAGAATAGCAGTGACTATTTGTAAAGACAGAAGCTTATAACAGAAATTTGACCTTCATGCTTGCAGCAATCAGTCCCCTGTTTTCTTGTAGGGGGTGAAATATACCTAGAAAATGGTATTTTTTATGGTACCATTTTATAAATAAATGTCCTTGATATAGATAAACATCTTTGATATTGAAATATGCAGCAATTCATTCTCAACGAGGGAAGTGAATAATACATTACTGTCCTTCAATTAAAATTTTAGGTTTCAAAATGGAAGCATTTGAACTTGGTGTTACGAATTTTGGGAAGTTCTGAAAGGACCAAGAAGAATTACAATTCCAGGAATCTTTGATTTAAACATATTAATGAATGTGATAGCTCTAAGCTATCTAGTATGTGAGATAAAATGCCATAAATGTTAGTAGAATGCCTGAGCAACTCTTAAGTTGTTATAAGTAATAATGGGCACTAATAGAGACAGGGTCAGGGCATTTCTCTTAATTTTTGTACACAGATTATTTCTATTTCTGGGATATATCTTAGTTCCTCTCAAGTTTCTTTAAATGTAGAAAGAGAGATAACCTTTAGAACTCTCTTTCATTAATAAGGAAACAAAGCAAAAGTATCTCAAATTATATACTGTTGATTTAATCTAGGAATAGTTTATTTTAATGGATAATATTATTGAATAATCAAAATTATAGAAGTCTATTTTTCACTATCACTATCACTATCACTATCACTATCATCACTATCATCCCATTGATCGTCAATTTGCTGCAGCAGGCCCCGTAACATCTCCATTCGTCCTAGCTCTGAGATTTTAGAAGCCTGTCTTTACTCCTCCTTCCCAATGCTGCTGCATTAGAGGCTCTTTCAGGGTCAGGGGAATGAGACCCATCATTGTCACTGTATTTGGCAAATGAATACACCAAGGGGAGCTTGCCAGGATCTCCTGTGTGGGCAGGAAGCTCTCGGTAGCTTGCCAGATTCTCCAAGAGGGAGAACTAGGCTATAAGATGTCCCTTGGCTGCAAAGCGGCCATGCTTTTGGGAGCTTGGTTTTATAATCTCTGGATGTTGGCAGTTGATGGGATTACAGGGTGCCAGGGGCAGTTTGTGGGTGTGGCTGCCAAGCTACTGGAAATTGGGGCATCTGGGTAGAAGAGGCCCAGTCCCGATCAAGCAGGTTTGAGAATCTCAGCCCCAGGTCCTGCACACCTGGGTTCCTCTGCCGGTTCCTTCATGCGTGAGGCTTGTTCAAGCATGTGGAGAGGGGCCTTGAGCATGGCTGTGTCTGGGTTCTGGAGGTGTTTTCACACACAACACAATATTGTTTTGAAAGGACAGTCACACCCTGCAGTGCTCAGAACTTACTCCTGGCTGGTGGTGCTCAGTGCTCACTTCAAGTGACCGTGCTCAGGGGACAATATGGGTGCTGATGATCAAACCCGTGTTGGCTGTGTGCAAGTAAGCTGCCATGTCTACCCACTGTCTTGTTTTTCTGGACCCACATCATTATTTTTGATGAGTTGTTACATTAAGGTTTCAGGTAACTAAACCGAAGCCATTCTTTTGAAGATGTTATTTATCAGTTTCATACAGATTTGAAGCACCCCATCAAGTCTCACTTCTCATATATCAAGTGTCCTGTGGATTTTTGATGCAGAACTAAAACTAAAATGCAGAGCCTCGACAGTTGAGGACCTCCGGAACCCAGCCACGGCCATGCTCAGGGCCTCTCTCCACACGTTGAGGGGCAGCCGGTGGAGGAACCTAGGTGTGTGGGACCCGGGGACAAATCTCCAAGGCTGCTTGGATCTGGACTTGGCCTCTTCCACCCAGATCCCTCATTTTCTAGTAGCTAGGCAGTTACACTCAGAAACTGCCCCCGTAATCCCATCAAGGCCAACATCCAGAGACTATAAAACCAAGCTCCTGGAAGTGTGCAGCCGCATTGTGGTTATTGTGGTTGCACAACATTTAATAGCCTCGTTCTCCCTCTTGGAGATCCTGACAAGCTACCAAGAGTCTATTGTCCCAGTAACAGTAACAGTAACAGTAACAGGTATATACATACCTCTCAGAGAGCCCAGCAAGCTACCGAGAGTATTCAACCCGAATGGCAGAGCCTGGCAAGCTACCTGTGGCATATTTGATATGCCAAAAACAGTAGTGATAAGTCTCATTTCCCTGACCCTGAAAGAACCTCCAATAATTGGGAGAGACGAGTAAGAGAGGCTGTTAAAATATCAGGGCTGAGTGTAATAAAGATGTTACTGGTGCCTGCTTGAGTAAATGGACAAACAACGAGATGACAGTGATACAGTGAACTAAGTTTTACCTTGCTCCTTAAAAAAAAACTACTACATGACTCTCAGAAGGCAAATTGCTTCTTCTTTCTTTCAAACAATGGTTATAAGACATGTATTTCTTTTAGGTCTGCTACTATTCTCATGTCCCTTACAATTTCATTGAGAATGAAAATCTAAATTTCATTACATATGTTGATACATTAAAAAAAGAAATAGCTGCTTTCAAATACTCAAAAAAAGAAAGGGCATTTGACTCCTTTTATTTTTAATTTTTGCACACACATATGAAGAAGCTAAGTCATGAATCTATCATCTTAAATAAGACCAAGATCTTTGAGTATCTTGACATTTACTAATAAAAAACATTAGTTAATTACGAAGTGTGGCTGGCCATAAAAACGGGCATATGACAGAGCACTATGTGTTTTCAAAGAGCATTGTCATGTGAAATATTGAATCCTTCTCCTGGCTGGGCAGTCACGTTAACTGAAATTTAAATCTGTGGGAAGAAGCTAGATCCTTTTTACCAATGCAGACACTCCACCGATATTTTGTGGAGGTAGGAGCCAGTAACAGAAAGTGTTACCATTAGCCTCTACCATGTCTCATTAGGATAGGTTCTGAAATGAGTTCAGTTTCCCATCAATCTAGCAGCAGAGATTCTCAAGTCATTTATCAAGTGAAAGGAAGGAACTTGTCATATTTAAACAGCCCCAGCGATGTGAGCAGAAATGTATCACTTTATTATTTTCCCTTTCCTCTGCAGAAAACATGATATATTGCTTTAGTTTAGATTGTTTAGGGCCTAAAGGTGTTTTAAGCTTATAAAAGTTATGAATTAAAGGTCCTAAGCTGTGAGGTGTTAATGAGAATGAAATTCACACCCAAATGTGGGAGATGTTCCTTGGAAACAATAAATCTTGTCAGGCTCAAGGTACTTTTATTGCTATTAAAAAATGAAGGTCACAAGATAATACTATTCAGAAAAGTATGTAAGATATTTAAAGAGATTCATCATTTTTTATATGGCATACAGATACTATTTTATAGGGTTTCAGTGTTATACTTCAAATTTGATTTGTATTTAAATGTTTTAATTCCTTTAAAAATCCTGGTGTCTTCTCTTTTTACATTGTCTAATTGTAAAAATTAGACATTGTTTAACAAGTAGTAATTGGTGCTCAAAATTTCTAATTAGTTACCAGAATCCTTTGCTGATATTTCAATGGTTTCAATAATTTCAACATGAGAAATGTTTTAATGAGGTCTAAGAGAACCTACAATGATTGAAAATCCAGGAGGTAGGGAGTTAGCTTAAGTGGTAGAGCACATGATTAAATGCCAGGAGGCCCAGAGGTTGATTCTCAGATAGTTCTCTGACCACTGCTGGAAGTGGCCCCTATAAAAACAAAACAAAACAACAACAAAATACTCTTTATTTCATTGGACCATCTCTATGCACAAGATACTGAGTCAGGTGTGTCTAGTCAGGTTCAATCAATTGTTTTCATATGGTTTTGATGGATATTATTTTTAATACTGCCTTTCACAGATGAAGAAACTGGCATCAAGTAATTTGTTTTAGATCATATAGTCAAAAAGGAGTAGAACAGGAATAAAACCCAGTTCCCTGTGATTTTGTTTCCTTTCTAAGATGAAGTCACAGACCGCATCTAGCATTTTACAGAATATTCACATAACTGTAATATTAATGGAAGGATAATGCTCAGGGGGACTTTGATCTTAGAAATGTGAATGACTAAAGAGTTTTAAATTTTCTAAGTTCTTGGGTGAATGATTTGCATGCAGTAGGCCAAGGTTCGATCCCAGGTTTGATCTATCATCTCCTGAGCACTGCCAGGAATGACAGTGAGCACTGGACTGGGAAGGGCCCCTGCTCATCACTCAGTCTCGTCCAGAAGTAATACAAAATAATTTAAGATACATCTCATTTTTTGCATAAATAAAATTCTGAAAACTGTGTGTATGTGTGTATTATGTGTGTGCCTGTATGTGTATATATTTGTGTGTATATATGTATATATATATATATACATGCATATATATGTATGTGTTACTGTTACTGAAACAGTAACACTGAATGACCTGGCACCTGAGCTGCGCAGGAGGAAGACAGCAGCATGGACCACCTTCAAGAGCATCGAAAAAGTGGTTAAGAGGATGAAGAACTTCTGGCTCTGGGCACGTCTTTTCAACTCCACCATTCTTCCTGCACTAACATACGCCTCAGAGACGTGGGCCCTACGAAAACAGGATGGAATGCTATTCGGGTCTCCTGAAAAGGAATTGAAAGAGCTATGCTTGGAATAGCACATTTCACTCAATTGAAAGAGTTCCGACCAGAGTTCAGGGTTCCAACCTCCGTCGATGATTGAGAATCAGGGACACTGGCTCGTTTGCCAAGGCATTGAAAATCAAATGGGCCAGACATGTAATGCGATTTGGAGACCGCTGGACTAAAGCTGTTACAGACTGGATTCCACGGCATGTTGAAAGAAAGCATGGCCGCCCACCTACGAGATGGTCAGTCTTCCTCAAGTTCCTGAATGAATGGTTTGAGACTCTTTGTGTTCCTGGAGCAAGCAAATGCAATTGGGCTACACTAGCACACGACAGGGACAAATGGAGATGTCCTTCTGGCACCTTCTTGAGAAAATCGATGAGTAACGGGATGACAAGTGATACAAGTGATATCTGTATATATATACATACATATATATATATATATTGAATATTGAATATCAAATATGCCACGGGTAGCTTGCCAGGCTCTGTAGTGGGGGCGTGATACTCTCTGTAGCTTGCCAGGCTCTCCAAGAGGGGCAGAGGAATCAAACCCGGGTCGGCTGTGTGCAAGGCAAATGCCCTACCCACTTTTTGTAGATAGATCAATGCATGACTTCTCCTTAAAACTGTATGAACATTTCCTCTTTTCTCCAATTTTCAGACCAGAGCACTGCAGGTGATTGCTCAGTGCTGACTTTTGCTATAATTGTTTTTTTATCTCCAGACTCTACCCATAAAAGCCTGTGAGCAAAATGCTTCTCAGTGGATTCTGAAATCTGAGCTCCCCTTGCTCTCCTCTTTCCTCATCACACCTCTCAGAAAAAGAGGGGCATCTTGGCCTGAATCTTTAATATTCCTTTGACTCCCCTAATTCATTTCTTTTTTGTTGTGTCTAAGTAGTACAAACAAGTCCCAAGAGCCTTTCAAGAAAGGAAATCTGTGTGTGGATTCCTTCCCAAATCTTTACGAATAGGAATTCTTACCACTTCTGTGAGCAGATGAACAGAATGAAGCTTTTCAAGTGATTTGCCCAAAGTCTTGGACTCTGTAACTCCACAGATGGTATTTGAATGTCTGATGCTGTGACCTTGAGCCAACCTTTACTTTGTGTAGCCCCATGCTTTGTGTTATTTTTCGCATTTGGTGTCAGATTCTATAAATGTTGTTCAGGCGAGTCTTTTTCCATGTACATGGTGTCAACCCCTCTAATTTCTCCTAAGACATCACTGTATTTTTCATTCTCTACCTCTCCTGGTATATACCTTTCTCCTACTAGTTCTTTTCCGTCTATTTATAAATATGAGCAGATCCCTAACATCCTTAAAAAGTACAAAGTTCTTAGTAACCTTCTCTTTATAATAATGGAACATTTAACCATCTGCATTCCTGTCTTCATTTTCCTCTTGTGTGCTGGCTCACTGCTCTGTGACTTATGCCCTAACCTCCTTTTCAACTGTGCTTACTAAGTTGCCTGTGAAGGAGAGAGAGACTTGACTTTTCAGCTTTGCCTTTCGTATTTATGCTAACAGCTGTCACACTTCCTAGCTGCCCCCCTACCTCTTTGAACAGGTCCCCGCATTTTAACCCTTTCCTGCTCAACTTCTTAAGCTCCTATCAAAAGCTGCTAACCATAGTGTTATGCTTTATTTTAGAAGTCATTGCCTAGCAGAATAGCTATTTTCAGATGGCAGTTGGTTTCCGGGTTTCTGTGTCTCTCAAATCCCAGTGTAATATGTGTAAAACTAAACTCAGTATCTTTCCACTGCCTGGGCCTGAACTCTGTCTGCTCCTCTCTCTGGTTTCCATCTGCAGAACATTGGCTACTCACACAGCGTTCAGAGGGGCCAAAAAGTGAGACCTTGCTTTCTAGACCATCTAGCCTATTCCTGTGTGTAAAACATTTCAGTAGAATCCCATAGGATAAAGACCCAGGAGAAGAAGAAAAAGAATTTTTATCATTTGAATGAACCCATCATGTTTCCTCAAAGCATTCCACGCTCCAGCCACGCTAAACTATTTGCTATTTGCCCGGTGGAACTTTTGCTTTATCTGCTTTATGCCTTTGCACATTCCTTTTTCTCTGCATGAAATGTCCTTTGATCCTTCGCCGTTCCTCAGAAACAAACTTACATTTCATGACTCAGTGACTCAGCTCATATGTCACTCCTATGTAATGGTTTCCCTGCCTCCCACACTGGCTAAATGACTTGTTCTCTACTTTTGGTCTTTATTCATTATACACTAATCACTTTGCATTGCGATTATGTTCTTTGAAGCCTCTTCCTGCAGTAACGTGACAGTCTCAGGTAAAAGGATTTTTATCTATCATTGAGTACCCAATATCCTCCACACACAAGGCTCTCAATGGAAGCTTATAAATTTGCATGTGTGATCAAATTAATGAACACAAATGATCATCTTTTAGTATTTATTTGACATGCTTTGTGTTAGGCAGTGCTTAAGACACTAGAGTACAGCAAAGAACAGCATAAACAAAAAATATTGCTGTCACAGGATGCTTACACTCCAGTGGAGACAGCTAATACAAATTTAAACATTCAAAGTGTACATTTAGTTGGTGGCAAAAAATGGGGGAAAATGCAGAGACACGCCATAAAAAATGTTAAAGAACAATGAGGACTTCAGTTTTAAATGCCTGACCGTATAGCTTTTAGCAAGAAGGTGATTTTGGACAAGAAGGACCTAATGCAGATCAGAGAGAAGAGCATTTTTGGAGTTGAGGGCTCAGATCAATGAAAAGATCAAGGGTAAGAATTCAAAATCATGGAACCAAAGATCAGATTGACAGGGAAGAAAGTAGTGGGGTGGCAACCCCTTTCTATATAACTATAAATAATCAGTTAATAGAGAAGAGAGTTTAGATTATGATTTTTTGTGACACCAGAAGAAGGCAAATGCAGTATTATATAGAACTGAAAACATTTGTATGCTGTACCTCATAGTGGACAGTAATGGTTGATAAATTTGTGACACTGGCTTTGAAAGTTGCATTCAAGTCTTTGATTACTGTGTCAAATTTTCTTATATATGTGTGTGTGTGTATAAGTATATACACACATGCATAGGAAAAATGGACAAGTTGGAATAAGTGGACAAGAAGAAAGTAAAAACATGGCTGGGAGGGGCATGGCCCAGCCCTTGGAGGACCAAAATCTACAGATTGTTTATAGCTCAGACATAGGCTGTTTTATTTTAATGAAGAGAGGATGAGAAAATAATGATGTACACATTTTTAGAATAATTATCAGTCTTCAAATTTGCATTTACATTTATGGGAACAAGCACAATCACAGTTTCTTTTAGTCTCTTTGTTACTCTCCTGTTTCATTATTAGGCAGGGGTTTTTAAAATGATCCTATCAGAATTTTAGTTTTCTTTACGGATAAGTACAGAAGCAATCCTGTTTATGCTCCCTCCTGTTTTCTTATTGCTACTGTACAGTTACTTAAATATTGAGTTTCCTGGAATTGAATGGATCAGTTTTAGGTAATTGTGTAAATAAAGACCTTTGAAAAACAAAAGAAACTCAATTATCAGCAAACAAACTTAATGCTTACCTATATTCTCACAGAAATAGAAAATTTTTGTTTTCTAGGAAGTCAAGAAATGGAACTAGAATATTAAAGTAAATGGATGTTTAGCTTTATTTCAGAGGGAAAACATTAAATGCTGATTTTATTTAGAATCAATGCTTACATTAAAACATATACATACATGGACTAGTGAAAACTTACATTTTTATAATAGTATGACATAATTTAAGTTAAACACTTATAAATGGCTTACGAAGTAAATGATATATTACTTAAGTAAGTCTAATTTATTTATTTTGTATGTATACATAAATCTGCATTCTGGGTATGGACTGATAATACAGAGATAAGGCAGTTGTCTTGCACATCCCTGATCCCAGATTTATCACTGCCCTGAAAATGGTCCTTGAGTACCAAAATAAGCCCCAAGCACTGCAGATTATCACCCACACACCAGAACACAAGCAAAAGGAATAGATTAAGGCAACAAACAAATTTTTGGTCAATAATGCATGGCACCTATGTTAGGGGTTAATTAGGGGTTAATTTCTTATTGTTTAATCTTTACTGTCCCCAAACCCTTCCCCTAATGAAATTTAGACTTTTTTCCCTTTTAATTAAATCATGCTATGAAGTCATTAGTGGACCCCAGTGGCAAAAGCTCCTGCCTTGCGAGTGTGAGGCCTCAGGTTCACTTCCTGTCGTCATCCACACGCACCCAGGATGAACCCAGAGACTCTGCTCTTGGGATTCCCAGTACCACCATGCAGTGTGTAATATCAGTTGTCTGTAGCCAAGTGTGTGCAGACACCACAACTAAAATGTTCTCCCCCTCCCCCCCCACCGTGATCACAGGAGCCCAGCGTGTTTGTGACACCTGTTCCCTGAAACAACAGCACGAAGGAAAGGGAAATGGGAATGAAAACAGTGAATCATATAAAACAGAAAAAGAAAGAGATATGAGCACTACTTCTCTCCAGGAGGGATGGATGGACACAGACGCACAGCCACATACGAACACGTTTTGTGGCTGAAAAAGAAAATGAAAAGAAGTCTTAAGTCTGACCCTTAAAGTTCAAATTCCATTGCTTTCCTTTTCAAGGAGTTTCTCAACATTTCCATGTATTTGTGACTTTTACCTCACTAACATCTCCCTCACCAATCTGTTTCAGAGATCTTCCCAAAGTTATGAAAAGTTAATGGAAAGAAAAGAGAAAAGGAAGAAGATAATCATTTTACTACTTTTAAAGAGTTAGCTTCAGCTTCCTGCTTTCTCTACTGTTCCTCTTCCTCTAGCACAGAGTTCTCAGAATAAAGATGGGACACTCATTTTTTCCTCTCAAGACTCAGCTTACTTTTTCCTAGCTCTTTTTCTCTTTTTCAGGAACCTAAACCATTCTTAATCACTGTTCCTTTTCATCAGCCCCAAATCTACTATTTTCTCTCTTGATCAGTGGCAGTTCTCTTATTGATGGATGGTACTTCTGATTGTATATAGAAATTAGACTGAAACATTCTGTATCTAAAGTGACACACTGAACATTTTTTTCAATGTAGTGCAAAAATAGAATTAATGCAGATATTTTCTTCATTTTAAGTTTCTATCCTATACATTTATTTAGAGTGTTTGTTCAATATAAACATTATTAGTTAAACTATATTCTATAGAAGTTTATGTTCCTGCTACTTTTTCTACTTTGCTGGTTCTGGTATATGACAGAATTGCACATGTAAAATGAATAAATGAGCAATCAATCCAAATTTTATTATAATGTTCTTTTTCTTTTTGGGTCACACCCAGGGATGCTCAGGGGTTACTCCTGGCTCTGCACTCAGGAATTACTCCTGGCGGTGCCTGGCGAACCATATGGGGTGCCATGGATCCAACTTGGGTCAGCTGCATGCAAGGCAAACTCCCTACCTGCTGTGCTATTGCTCCGGCCCCCAAATTTTATTATAATCTTAATGGAATTATTGAGCCTTCATTTCTGGTTGGCACATATGCTTGTTAAATAAAATTTACTAAGCAAGTCAATATATTTAATTTTTCTATTTAGAGAAATGGCTCCTTTTTATTTATTCCTATCTAGATCAAATTCACTAATAATTCACTGAACCGTGATAGTCCTCACAAGGTAACGGCATCAGTGATGCTTCCCCCCCCCCAAATATTTGTGGACACATTTGAGAACTAAATCTCAGTTGATACCTTTTTTGACTCTTACGGGGCTTTAGAGAATGCTTTCTTCCCAACATCCTCTTTAAAATCCTGTTTCCACCTCATCGCATGCTTCAATTCCACCTGTAAGATGAAGTGTCTGCAAATTTCCTTTGGCTCTCAAATTAGAATTTTGCTTGGGTACCTGCCTAAAAGAACCTTTTAATTATATCATACAGCATATCATTAAACACTGTAGCACTGTCGTCCTGTTGTTCATTGACTTGCTGGAGCAGGCACCAGTAATATCTCCATTGTGAGACTTGTTGCTACTGTTTTTTGGCATATCAAATATGCCACAGGTAACTTGCCAGGCTCTGCCAAGCGGATGGGATACTCTTGGTAGCTTGACAGACTCTCCGAGAGAGACCCAGGAATCTAACCCTGGTTGGCCTTGTGCAAGGAAAACGCCCTATCCGCTGTGCTATTGCTCCAGCCCAATTAGACACTAAGTACAAATATTCAGATATTTCAGATAAAATAGTCAATTTTTCTACAGATAAAGGACAAAGTGAGACTGGATTTTGGGCAATGTCAATGATTGAAGATTAAAAAAAATATCATTTCTCAAAGTTATACCTGCAAAAGACTCACAAGGGAAGTTTGTTAGGAAGTATATTTTCAAATGGCCTCTTGAGTAATTATTATTTTCACGTGGAGATCACCCTTGCTTATTCCTAATTCTGTGCTTGGGGGTCACTCCTGCAGAGTTCAGGTCACTCCTCTGTGCTGCAAGAGATTGGACTAGAGTCTATCTTATCTTGTAATGAAGGTGACTTAAGCCCAGTACTGTCTCTCTCATCCCCCAGAGTGATTCTTTGGTGAATTGTCTAATATAAAGTTTTATCCAAACTATGAATTTATTATTTTCCATGACTGCATTAATTCAGTAAAAATGAAACTTAAGAATTGAGCTCAAATACTTTTTATTTGCAGGGAGGTGGGGGTACAACCACTTATGCTCAGGGCTTGATCTGGATCTGTGTTCAGGGATTATTTGTGGCAGGACTTGGGGGACCACATGCAATATTATTGCTCCAACCTTTAAATTGTATTTCAGCTACTTCTGTCTAAAGTATCAACATTTAATCAATATGTAATTATTAATGTGATACAATTTATTTTTAAAAAATGATGCCTTCAGAATCTGTAGTGTATTCTGTAATGATGGTATATTAGTTCAATTCAGGCTTGATATACTGACTTCACTTAGTAACTCATATGCAACTACTGACTATGATAGCAGACATGATAGCATTAGGGAATTGCTTTTAGATCAACTAAGTAATCCTGCACTGTAAAATAAGAATATGCTTTCTTTTGTGTTTCCGATGAGCTTTGGCACTACATGCCAAATTTAAGCTAAATTTTTAAAATAGATTGTATTATGAAATCCAGGCAATAGCACTATAAGGTAGGTATAATATTTTGCCTACTTGGCAATAAAAAACTCAGACACGTAGAATGTGAATTGTCTGAAATTGTAAAGGAAGAGAGAGACAGAGCTATTTTGACATGATCTCATAGCATATCTGTCATTCACCCTTGAGTATCTTTTTTGACACTGAGCTTGTTTCTTGCACAATTCAAATAAAATCATGTTTCTTCTTAATGTTAAGAAGACATACATATTCAAGGAATCGTGTCATCTGAATACAACATAAAATAGGATTGAGATAAATGGATTACATTACATATTATATATGTAATGCATTTACGCTTTTATGCGTTTACTCTTCCTGAATTGGAATAAGCATTCTTTGGAATAGCATGCTTTGCAAAAACTGCACATAACACTGTGTAAGTTTGTATTATATAAAAAATGTTAATCTGGGCCAGATGACTTAGCGAGCTGGGGCACATATCTTGAAGGGAGGACATTTGGGCTCCACCTACTGGTCCCTTGAGCACCATTGGAAGTGATCCATAAGCACCAAACACTCATCACAGCTGGGTGTGACCTAAAAGCCAAAACAAAATCAAAGTGAGTGGTTGTTTTAAAATTTTTATATATTTTTTAAGATATAGTTTTGAATTATTTTGTCCCTCTAAGGCACTAGGGAAGATGCTGGCTTATAATATAACAACTGTTTCTCGATGCGTTTTCACTGCTTTAAGTATATTAATGCAGATAGGCGTAGAGAGCTCAATGAGTTGGGAGATGTGTCTTGTGCACAAAAGACCCTGAGGCAGAGTCTCAGAACAGCACACCCCATAGGATGTAGCCAGGCTCTCTGGGCTTGAGCACTGTAACTTCTGGCTTTTACATCTGGACTCAGTATACCTGGAAGGGCCTGCAGGCCCACTGAGTACAGCTTGAGAGGCTATCAAATCTGCATATGCACATAGTCGTGCATTCACACACACGTGCAAGAAAACTAAAACTGCAGTCTTCTAAAGGTAAAATTTCCTAAATCTTCATTTATTCAAAGAGCGTTCTTTATCAAAAGTTATTTACTCTTTTACTCCTTGCTTCTTGAAATCATGATACGGACATCTTCATTTATTCTGACTCTAAGTTGGTTGATTAAAAAAGGAGTACTTTCTTTGCTTTTAATATTGCTGAATATTTGAAGATCAATTGTAGCTATTAAATTAAAACAGTTTACCCCTGGAGGACTTTCAAAGACCAAAGAAAATATTATTTTTAATGGAAAACATTAGTCTTCTATTATTACTGTCTTGGACTGGATTGCATTAGATCTTCTGATTAAGGCATCAAGAGTTTTGAAAATTTAAAGCCAGTTGTACAATGTGGAATTACAGTAAACACAAAATCAAATAAACATGCTATTTCTCTCAGTCATTATAAGCAAAATCAACTTACTGGATCTGTATTTATACTTCATTAGACTGAATCTACATACAATCAGAATATTCTAAACCTGATTACTCCCTATAATGAGAAGAGCATAGATAAATGGCAAACAACAATTTTAATATATTATATTTGGCTTAAAATTGGTATTTTGTTTTTAAGTATTCCTTTTCTAATTCTAGTTTTTAGTGACTTGTCAATGAATAAGATTTCTTATAAGGATTCTGTAGTACAGTCAAATTGGCACCAATTTAATTGTAATTTGTTATAATGATTCCTAATTAAAGCGAAACCATTGCTAATACGTAGACCATGCAATGTAAATGCATTTTGAATATCAAAACTCCTTCAAATTCGTGAAGTAAGAATCACCTGCCCAAATTTATGATGGATGTAGAGGTTTAAGAAGAGTCTCTCAATATCGAGGGTGCATTTGTGACAAATTTGATAAATCAGTATTACATCAAGTACAGCTGTCACCTCCTGGGTATAGCTGTCTAGTCAGAGCAGGAAATGTAATCCCAGAGTGCTCTGTTAGTCTGGGATTTCAGTATCAGTTTTGTTTTTGATTCCAGTATTTCTCAAGTCCCTTTTAATTAATGATGAAATAGGGTCTCAATATCTTAGGGCACCAGTTAGAAAAAAAAAAAAAACAATGCTACACTTATGTTAAATGTTAGATGTATAACTTTCTTCTTGTTTCATTATTATCATTCGCTTGTATTTTGATAAGTGTACATATTTCATTTTACCTTCATCCCTATGTTGATATTTGCAATGAAAAAAAGTGACACACATATGATTTTAGTGTTCTCCGATATGTTCTTGTTTGGTGTGGCTGTCTTTGTTTGTACCTTCGCTATTGGTCTGTTGTGTCCTTAGTTTTGCTGCCTCGTATATATCTCATACACATTTTTGTATTTTCTAATCTTTGTGGTTGTACAGACCCGCCTATGGCCCAGGTTTTTGGTGGTGGCAGCACTGGAGATTTACCTTGAACCTGTGCTTTACAAATCAGGCTCTTTTGCCTCTGAGCTAAATTTTATACATTTTCAGTATTCATTTACTGAATGATCTTTGCTGTTTGGAAGATGATACATAAGGCAAAAATGAGCATTTAATAACTTTAAAAAAGGTGTTACCAAATATATTTGGGGAAAGTGCTGCTTCTTATTTAACCCATGATTGTACCATTTAAGTGTATTTATTCCACTCCAAATTTGATTGTAGCATATAATTTTAACGCAAATTATTGTACAATTATATCATGCTTATATTCTGTTATCAATAGTAGATAACAACTAGATGTTAGAAAGGACCTATTTAGATGCAAATCTTTTTTTAAGTCTAAAAAGCTACACATACTTATCTCAGATTATACAAACCAGACAGTATAGCTAGTATGTACAATAATGAAGCTTTTACATATCATTATTGAAATCAGATCATATGAAACATATTATGGGATATTTCCATCCAAAATGGTTAAATATGTGCTCAGTGGATTTACCATCTCCTTTGAAATTCTCTTCGACTTTGGAGAGACTATCCCCCAAAACTGGTTTTAGTAGCAGTGATCCACCCTTATATACAAAGATATAAAATGAGTCAATATTTTAGTAGCGTGATATATTTGTAGATTATAGTTTATATTAACAATTTTTTAAATGTAACAATGCCCAATTAATTAATGACTATACCACCTGTTTAAAGATTTAGAAAGAACTATTAAATATATTTAAATCATATATATTTAGATATCTCTAAGATATTCAAAGGATTAAAGAGTGTAAATGAAATATGTTATCCTGAAAATATCAGCCTTTGTTTTTATTTATTTGTTTGTTTGTTTTTGGGTCACACCTGGCGATGCACAGGGGTTACTCCTGGCTCTGCACTCAGGAATCACCCCTGGCGATTCTCAGGGGACCATAGGGATGCTGGGAATCGAACCCGGGTCGGCCTCATACAAGGCAAACACCCTACCCACTGTGCTATTGCTCCAGCCCCATCAGCCTTTGTTTTTATCATAACTTTATTGTTACATCATGGTATCACTGTCATCCAGTTGCTCATTAATTTGCTCAAGCAGGCACCAGTAACATCTCCATTGTGAGGCTTGTTGTTACTGTTTTTGGCATATCAAATATGCCAAGGGGGAGCTGGCCATGCTCTGCCATGTGGGTGAGATACTCTCTGTAGCTTGCTGAGCTCTCTGAGAGAGGCAGAGGAATCAAACCCAGGCCCGGCGCGTGCAAGGCAAATGCCCTACCCCTGCGCTATCGCTTCTTGTAATCATGTTTCAAATCTAAATGTATGCAACTGACTTTACTCAAAAATGTCTTTCAGTGGATCTTTATTCTTGCACATAAGATCTGTTTGAGAGATATCTTTTTGTGTTTAGGTAGAGGTGACATATAGGAAACTGGAATACATCAGAGGAGGAATTTAAATTTATGTGTTTGTTTAGTATTGGGGGGTAAATCTGGGTGTGCTGAGGAATCTGCTCTTAGGAATCACTTCTGATTGTCTTAGTAAATCATATGGGGTGCTTAGGATTGAACCCAGGCTGCCTGCATGCAAGGCATGTGCCCTACCCACTGTACTATATCTAAGGCTCAAGAGTATGGAAGCAGAGTGGATTCAGGTACTTGAATCTAAGTGAGGCAGAAAGCAAAGTAGAATTTACATGTTAAAATATCTCATTTCCTGTACTGTCCCAGAAAGCTACTTGGAGGATGAATGTCAAGCCACAGTCTGGCAATGGATCACAAACCTGAAAAATATCATACTTTATATATAAGTCCTATGTTTCCTCCTTAAATCTAGAGAAAAGGCCTCTTCTCATCAATGGCATCTAGTGTCCTGGACTTTATATTACAGTGTCTGTATCATAAGGTGTGAAATAGAATGTTGGAGGTATCTCACAGAGAAAAATTTTTAAATCATTCTTAACATTTTGTAATATAACTGAATTTTTTTTGATGGAGGGGTAATGTGTGCCATTCGGCCATTGCTCCACGAGGTATTTTTTGAACTTCTGATATTTTGCCTTTATGGATTTCTAATAGCACATTTAGTGGCGTCATTAGTGCGGATATTTACTTTCTGTGCCAAGTACATAGGGTTTTTTCCTATTTTTTTCCACAATTGTATTTTTTTGATTTTGCAACTTTATTTTTAAGGATCTAACTGCAAAATTTGGGAGGCCAAAGAGGGGGGGAATGTCAGTTTCAATACATATTTATACATCTGTATAATATTTGGAAGTTCTGTGCAGTACATAAATCCTTTATGATCTCTCTGTTGAGAGGTGAGGTGTGCAGGTGGGTGAGAGGGTGGGGTGTTTTGATAGTTGAGAGTTGAAAATGGTATCAAAGGATTTGAGTTAATAACGGCTTCAGAAATTCAGTTGATTAATTAGTACTTCCTGTTCTACCTGTCGGTGGTGGTTTACTAGAAGGCCCCTCTTTAATTCATTTAGAAAACACATCAGTCAATGGACTGAGACAATTATCTAACCTTCATATTGATAATTGGGATGGAGTGGGGAGAAGCCAAACTCCCTTAAGACTGAGTAAGGAACCAAGTAACACCTGTAAGAGACACAAGTGGGCTTGAAAAAGACGTCACAGGAAAGAGACCCTGGGGATTCTGTACCACTGGGATCTTCTCTTTACATATAGAGAAAAGGGAGAAAGATGATTTTCATGAAAACTTTATCCTCCATAATCAGAAGAGTTTATTGTGTTACAAATGAAATTTAGTATTACAGCTATCTAAAATTTCAGAGAATGATTATATGTGTCTGAAAGCTAAGGTCTTCTTCATTCTTTGTTATTCTTTGTTTCTTTTTTCTTTGTTATTCATTCTTTGTTCCTCTTCCTTGACACCTCCTCCTCTTCTTCTTCCCTCTAAAAAATTGCCAACAGTATATTTATTTGTGACTTTCAAAAGAAAAAAAACCAAAATATTTATTTGTGACTTTCATATATGAAACTGCATTAGAATGTGAAGGAAAAATGTGCTCTAAATCCCTTCAGCTGAGGTACAACTGTGTTAATTAGTGTATATTAATGTGTTCTTTGTAGAAATGCTATATCATATGAAATTTAAAACATGCACTGCAAATTTGTTTAAAAACTTGAGACCAATAGCCCATTTTATAGGAAAATATAAAATATATTATATTATATTATATTATATTATATAAAATATATTGTTTATATATTGTTTTTTGAAATATAACTGGCAGTCCTCAGGTGCTAGTGCCAGCTAAGTGCTAGGAGTTGTCTCCTAGGGATATTGCTGACTGGCAGTGCCAGGGATCAAACCTGGGACTCTTAATTTTAAAGCATACACTCACCTTTGAATTATCTCTCCGGGCCTGTATTAATATTTTCTATGAAATTAAAAAAATGTTTGATACAGTTCTTAATATTTTCATCATGTTTTCTTCAGATTAAAATATTTTAAAATTAATTAGTACAGTTTTACTTCACTGCTATATATCAGAAAGGTTTCATAGGGCAAGTTTACTCTTGGGAAAGAAATGCAAGAAGCATTTTATCCCTATCAATCACTCAAATTAATTTTAAGTGTTCTTTGGCTCTGTTTGCCTGATAATCCTTGGTTTGTGGTGTAGAATTGCATCTGATGTCACATTAATTTGGGGGGTTTGTTTTGTTTCATTTTAGGCCACACCCGAAGTATTCATGGGCTCCTCTTCCTCTGTGCTCTGGGATTACTCCTGGTGGTGATGCTTTGGGGACCATGTAGTTCTGGGGATTGAACAAAGGCCTCACACACTCAAAGCATGCACTCAGGTTGTTGAACTATCTCTGTGGCCCTGCCACATCAACTTTTAAAATTAGCAATGCGCTGTAAATAACTTAGCCATTATCAATTCCCATGGTAATATCATGTGGCCACTGAAGTCTTATTAGTATCTTTTCCCTGAACAGCTATGCTCGACATGGTTTCACAATTCATAATACAACACCCAGGTATGGATTGGTGAGGAGAAGAGATAAAACATATTCTTTGAATATATAGTCTTTGTTCATTGTGTTGTCAGGTAAGAATTAGCAGTCTGCAATCAACCACTTTAAACTATGATCTAATCGGAACTCAAGAGCTAAATAAGAACAGGGGTGATTAGCCCTTAGTTAGTAGGACGCCCCAGGGAAAACTTCAGTGCTACAGGAAGTGATGCTAATGATTTATCAAGTGGCAAATGTGCTCTGAAAAAAAAATACTCAATGGGCAACTTCACATAAGGTGAAGTATATTGGATATTCTTGTCACCGTGGGACCTTTTACAGACAGAAGTTCAAGGCATCTTTTTAGAAAGGGGGAAACGGTGAAGGTTTGTTTGTAAAAATCCTGATGAAAATCTTCTTTTCACTGGGGCTAAGAATCTTTAGTAGTTCTGCTAACAATCAGGCAACCTTTAGTCTCTCAGAGGTTCTGTGTGAAGAGAGGTGTTTAGAATTTAAGTACAACAGCAAAATCAGATCTGACGAATAAAGCAGATTTTGGCATCTACCTTGCAATTTAGAACACTGAACTGGACACTTGAGAAAATCAGGCTACTCAGAAAACTCATATTGCTTTCTATGAAATAAGCCTGAGCTGAAAGGGAGAAAAAAAAAAAAAAAAACCAAGCCCCATTGCACTGAAACCATCAAAGGCGCTGGTAAAATTCCAATTTGGGTAACTCATTTCCTGCCCTGCTTTGTTATAACTGTGTCAGTGAATATGAAATTCACTTTTGCTTCTTCGGAAAAGGTTGTGTAATAATCTTTGTCATTTCCCCTTAATGTAAGGATACTTAGAATCAAAAATATTATACAGAATAATTAATAATCAGTGAATCTTATAATTTTTCTCAATGAAACATTCTTGATAGGGAAAAATGGTGTGGCTGCCGTTCTAAACCTGATGGCCTGGTAAAATTGAGGAAATTTTAAAAATGTAGCAACTGTATGTGATCCCTGCTCTGAATCTACTGCTCAATTTTGCAATTGGGGTTTAGTATTCCTGAATTGATGGGCTACCACAATGCATTTTATTAACAGGATCAAGTTACATTTGCTTCTTACTGAAAGTGTCAAAACTTTTTAAAATAGATAAAATCATGTCACCAAGAGAAGGGGAGAATGGAAACAGTCTGAGTTGTGAAACATTTGGTTCTTTTTCAACTTTCCCAGGAAGCTCTGTTTGCAAAAGTAGACACGAACAGGAAGATCTCAGTCAGCTTGAATCAGAGAATTACTCTCTGAAACTCAGTCCCACTAAGGCAGGAAATTGACCTCACTAAATATTGTAAGTTAATGAAGGTTTTAGGACAGGAGTTTTTTAAGTAAGAAAAGATCTTAACAAACATGCTTTTGTCATTTATGTTGTCAGTGGGGATTCATATCAGATGCCAGTGGGTATATATATATATACATATAAATGTATACATATATTTAATATGTGCATATTTTGCAGTTTATGCATGATTTGATTTTCAATTTCTGTTACTCTATTCTTTCCCATGTATCTTTACATATCGACTTGCACATTCTCTTAGTAAGATTAGTATTTACAACACAAAAAATAAGGATAAATAGATGATGCTTGCTATGGACCCAATTTGAAATAAAGAATCATGTTACACTAACTCTCTAAAGTTAGATAACAGGGGTAAATTAATACAGTTTCAGAGGTGACCATCATATTTAGGTCACTTTATAAGAATGTCACTTTGTTTTACAACCATGTCAATCTAATATTGATTAGTGATGATTTCTGATTCCACTTTCATACATTACTTAAAAGAATTAAAGTTGGCGAGTCAAATGGATGAGAGTGGAATGAATATTTTTATAGGAATGATTGGCAGGCATTTCCTTCTGATAGGTATTCTTCCAATGAAGTAGAATGTGCAGCAAGTTGGGTGTCCATGAAGATGGAGAATGAGTTTTGATTTTCATGTATATAGTTTTTGAGGCTCCACTTGCAGAGTTACAGGCGTGCCAGCATCAGTTCTGGACATGGCTTCCAGGGCAGAACCACATCTGCCTGAAGGATCCGGTGGACTTGGCTGCAGTGTAGCCCCCTTAGGCCCTGGCTGCCAGATCAGGTGCGGAGATACTGCCGAGCTGTCACTCCGGATGGTTTCCTGCAAGTCAGCTATCTCGTTCCCATCTGTGTGGATATTCTTTCATGCTTTTTTTTTTTTTTCACTGCTCGCCTGGCATGCATATCTTTGTCTGATAAGCTTCAATTTGGCTTTAAGTCTTCCTTCCTAGGGCTTGTCTCAAAATAAAATTCGCCTTTGTGTGTGTGTGTGTGTGTGTGTGTGTGTGTGTGTGTGTGTGTGTTTTCCCATGAATTGAGCTTATTATTCTGTAATTTCTCCTTTAAGCTTATTAGTGTCATTTTAGATGTTCTCTGTCTTGTTTTTGAGGCACTTATTGTGTTAAGATCCACAATGTTGTAAGTTTGTTTGCTTTAAAGTTTAAACAATAACAAAACTATGCTATTTAAGTAGAGAACTTCTTTTTTAATTTTCATTTTATCTTACTTTTTTTTCTTAAACTAAGAGGTCAGTTTTCATTTTCTAGCAGGAATGTAATTGAGTAGCTTTGATTGTTAATTTTCTGGTGAGCTATCCAGCAAAGTCAGGGACAGATTACATAGGTGATATTTTTAGTTCATAAAGGGCTTTTCTATAGCTAAGGCTTGATTATTTGTGCTTTGCTCCGTTAATTGGCGTTTTCAGCTATATTCTTGATTATACAGCTGAAATTTAGTCTGAAGTGTCCAATCCCACAGGCTTTGTACTGCAAAACACCCATTGAATTTATTAAGAGTGGTGTATTCATAATGGCTGCTGCAGCAAGCTCAGTGGGTATTCTGAGTTGAAAAATGAAAGGGCGGATGATTCAAGTACACCATTCTCTGATTAAAGAGCCATGAACAGCTTCCTTCACTTAAAGATTAACATCATTCCAGGCTCTGTTTTCAAACAAGCAATATTTGTTCTAAAAGTAGATCCCGCAGATATTGCTAATGTACCCAGTTCCAGTTGTACTCACTTGAAATAGTCCATCAGTTGTTTTTTTTTTCCCCTTTCAAGAGATAAATCATTATTGCCTTCATGTGTTTTGGCTGATTCCCTTAGTTAGGGGATTATGGTTTGACATTGGTTTATGACTTCCTGCTTCTTAAAAATAAGAAATAACGTTGCTACCCAATGTGTTTGTTATGGAAACAGTTTGGAGTGAAGTAAATGGAAAGAGAAATATGAAACTCAGGTGGGAATAGAGTCTTCGGGAATAGTAGATTGTTTCTTTTCTGATACGATCCTTCACTCCTAGAGTACTAATTGAATGTCAGCCTCATGATAATAACTCTGCTAGCATCAAAGTTATAACCAGAACTATAATCTGAGCTCTGGATGATTCTAAACTATAAAAGCATCAACATTCTACTAAATAAGTATGAAGTTCAAGTGGTTCCCTTATTGAAAAATGTCACAAAAGACTCATTAAATAATTATCACATGATTCCATTGGTTATTGTGGAAGTTTAACAATGGTTGAAACTGTGAGGACTTGAAGAAATAGTTTGTCTTTATGAAAAGTTTATCAGCATACACTTCATGGTTTCCTATTAGGAAGCTTCAGATATGACCTTAATGGCTTATTTTATTTATTTATTTTTTGTTTTTCCACTGAATCCAACAATTTAGCAGGTGGCTCAAATCTGAGCAATGGCAGTTTAGTATACAGACAAAATAACATGTGTCATCTCTTTTTGGGGGAAGGTCATATCACAAAGCTTCATTTGAAGCTAATATATCACTGGCAAAATAAGTTGCCCATATTTGTAAATATATCAAAAATGTTACTTGGTCTTCCTATTGCTACCAGATGAAAATATCCCTTTATATTTCATCTATGTAACTGAAGCTTCTTACTTTGTATAGGTTCATAGTTTTGTCTTAGCTTAATACACTTGACTGTATTCAAACACTTCTACATCTGAAAAATGACCATTGTTAAATTAGGATTATAGTGAAATCCAGGAGTTTTTCGTCACTGTCAGCACTACAAAACAAGGCCATACAGGTAGTCCTTCGCATTCTGGGATTTAATCCAAAAGCACTTTACAATTTGGCTAGTTCCCTTTTCAGAAAGACTACTTGGATTCCAGGTCTGAGTACCAATATGTTCTCAGAGAAGTCTAGTATTCACTGAATTGTTGGAGGATCGGATATTAGTCAGTTATGACTACCTGGTATCTAAAGCCTATATTTAATTTATTTATGTTTATATATTTAGATAATACCCAGTTATACTGAGGGGTTACTCCTGTCTCTGTACTCAGGAATTACTCCTGGAAGTACTCAGGGTGTCATATAGGATGTTGGGGATGAAACTCAGGTTGGCCGCATGCAAGTTAAACACCTTAACCACTGTACTATTGCTCAGACCCCAAGGTCTTCATTTTACATAGACTATTTTGTTCTTCCTGGGAGAGAAACCTGGAAAACCTATACACATTAATGTGATTTTCACTTATTTTGCAGAATACATTCAAGGTATAATCAAGAAAATATTTTGTAGTTGCAGAATTTTAACTATTCTCACTTTCCATCACTAAGAATTAGAAGGAAATAGATGACTATTTTTTTATTTGAAGATCTATATCATTGTATAAAAGAGAATTTTATAAAATAAATTCTCTTTTTTTACAGGAGAAGTCACCTCCCTTGTTGTTATCAGGCAGCCTGGAGGTGCCACAAGAGATTCTCAGCCAACTGAGCTGCTGTTTTAGAAAATTCTTAGTACAAATTTGCTTTTCATATAGAGTTCACATAACAGTATGAAAACAGAGGTTATTGGGCTTTTGGGGAGGGGGATAAAATTTCATAGATTAAAATTTTTTATATCCAAGTTTACAATACGTTGCATTGTTAAACCTCAAATAAATATTTAGTTAGCCCTCTGGTTGTAGTAAGAGAAGTGAAAAATATATTCTCTGAAATGGAAAACCCATGGAACTGAGTCTTCGGGAATGGACTATAAACTCTAAAGCACAGTGGGGAGAGGGAAGAGAAAGTAGCACTGTGCTTTTCAGTTTAGGTTTAGCAATGCAACGTGTTGTAAACTTGGATATAGAAAATGACTCCAATTTCTTTTAGGGATTACTTTCTAACATTTCTCTGACTTATAGCATGATTTTCCTTTATTTTTTCTTAATCCATATCTTTACACTTACCCAAGAAGGTATGGACCTACTTATTTCCCAAATGAATACTGTCTCCCATTTCTCCCCATTATGCATTGTATCACGTATCACTGTCATCCCGTTGTTCATCAATTTGCTCTAGTGGGCACCAGAAACGTTTCCATTCATCCTTGTCACAGGCTAGTGCAGCCCGATGGCAAATTTGGGACTCTTTCAGGTCAGGGCAATGAGGACCATCATTGTTACTATTTTTGGCATATCGAGTACGCCACAGGTATCTTGCCGGGCTTTGCTGTGAGGGCTGGATATTTTCGGTAGCTTGCCTGGCTCTCTGAGAGGAACGAAGGTTTTTGGGGTGGCCTCTAGTCGCATTGTAGAGGATTGGAACATTGTTAAGAAAGAAAAGTTTGCATTGCAAATAAGAAAACCCAAGCTCGATGCCTTATGGATCTTATGCTTCACTTCTTTTTTCTTCTATGCATTACCAAATAATCCGTCTTTGTATTTAGATATGCATGGAAATCTAGAATAATATAAACCTGGTATGTCAAACCTGTATAGTATTGAGTATAAATTGAGATCAACACTCAATCATTTCAGTTCTACAGAGTGCTAAAAATTGATTAGTGAAACAGAAGCCGTTCTTAAATCCAAGTCAGCAGATGTTTGCTGAGTGCCTGCCATGGCACTTGCTTATGGAAGTCAGGCTTCCCCAGTGGAGCCAAGCAAGAGGAACCACTTTCTCGCACAGAGTTTGTCTTCCACATTATGCTTCACTCATGCAGTAATAGTTTTATTCATTAACCAAAAATTCTTAATAACCAACTCTCAATCATGGACTAGTCTCAGTACTGGATATATAAAGACAAAAGCAAGACTCCTATTCTCACCAAGCAGTGAGACCGAACACTGTGTTGTTCTCTATGGATATATTCAGACTATTATCTCTCCCTAAGGGCTGGAGTGATAGCACAGCGGTTGGGCGTTTGCCTTTCACGCGGCCAACCCAAGTTTGATTCCTCTGCCCCTCTTGGAGAGCCCGGCAAGCTACCGAGAGTATCGAGCCCGCGCGGCAGAGCCTGGCAAGCTACCTGTGCATATTGGATATGCCAAAAACACTAACTAACTAGTGCCCGCTCGAACAAATCGATGAGCAATGGGATGACAGTGATCACAATGATCTCTCCCTATAGCTTATTCACGAATGTCACAAAAGAAATACACAAACATTGATAGTATTACATAAGCTGGCAAGTGAATTTCCTTCAGGCTTATTTTAACTTTTATATATGCCTTTTGGCTGGGCTCACAAGTTACATGGATTTTTAAAAGGATCAAAATTTAAGTGTAAATTTATTAGACAGAGTCTAGTAAATTTGACAATCTCTACCTTTATTCTTTTGTTTTATTGACTTTAACTTGAATGAAATCATTTTTACTTGTCTAAGTCTGTTTCTGTCTAGTAAGGAAGTTGAAATTGATCATGCCTTGACTTTGTGGGCCATCAGAGAACCATGACATTCCAGTGTATTGATTTTGTGGTGTTAAAGGGTGACAGATCTAGTGTTAAAGTGCCAAGAGAGAATTGGGTTTCAGATTGTACACCATAAGCAGTCTTGGCTTTTGCTGAGGCATGACTAGCTTTTTAAAGTAATGGAAGGAATTGCAAGTGTTAGGTAATTTTTACTGCATAAACTTGGGAATATTACTTTCAGCTAGAACTGTGCAACCATGCAAATAGGGGGAAAGTCAATTTCACATGTAGTAAACACAGATAATACACATGTGCACACATGTATACATATTGTAAGGTATGTATGTACCGGGGCTGAGATCTCCAAGCCTGCTTGGATTGGGACTGGGCCTCTTCCACCTAGATTCACCATTTCCCAGTAGCAAGGTGGTCACACCCAGAAACTGCCCCCGGTGCCGTGTAATTACATCAATGACCAACATCCAGAGACTATAAAACCAAGTTCCCGAAAGACATCTTATAGCCTAGTTCTCCCTCTTGGAGAACCTGGCAAGCTATCGAGAGTTTACTGCCCGCATGGGAGAGCCTGGCAAACTCCCCGTGGCATATTCATATGCCAAATACAGTAACAATGATGGGTCACATTCTCCTGACCCTGAAAGAGTCTCTAATGGGGCACCATTGGGAAGGAGGAGTAAAGAGAAGCTGCTAAATTATCAGAGCTAAGACGAATGGAGACATTACTGGGCCTGCTCGAGAAAATCGAGGATCAACGGGATGATAGTGATAGTGATAGTGATAGTGATGTAAGTATATATGTATTTCAAAAAAGTATGAATATTGAATAATACTTCAAGTCTAGGACTGAACCTGTCAAGAGATATGTCATTTCATGTTTTGTATGTTTCTTGTAAATAGCTGAGATTTTGTTGTCTTTCACACTATTTTTTATGATCAATATTTTGCACATTTTCTGTGTGCTTCCATTCAGAACATGCTGCAGGATATGAGTTATAATACCCACAATTCAGAAAGGCCAGAGGTCTACAAGTGTAATGCTGGGTGTTTTTTGCTACCCTTTGGGACATAGACTGCTTGACAAGCACATTCTAATAGCTTCTATAGACATGAACTGAAGAAGAGCAACTGTGGTGATTTTTCAGTGTCCCATTTTCCTCAGGATTTATTCTTTTTTTATTTAATGACCTTTAGTGAATGCATTGAAAATAGCATTTTGATTATATGATTATTGTGTGGGAAACCTCTACTGAGCTAAGTCCAAGTACGTCTTTGGAAACTAATCAGAGGTGCACCCAATTCATTGACTCCAACCGATCCATCATACTCATCTTTTAATTTATTTCCACACTTTATGCCAAGTCCTTATTCTTAAAAAAGACTCTTACCTGCATGGAAGAATAGAATGTATCTTATAATGTATGTTTGTTCCATTTTTTAACAACATAAGTATTTTGCTTAAGCAGATTTTCTAGGAAGTGACAGCTTTGAAAAATTGGACACAGGAGTCGCTGGAAGCATTTCAGTTCCAGGCAATCTAAATAGTGCAGAAGGGGAAAATGAAATATCACCATGCTTTAAAGATGACAGTTTTGTCAAAGATTCCCTTTCATTCTTTGTCTTAAAACAAATGGAGTAAATCAAGTATATCTATTCAAAATATGCATGTGCACTCACGGAGAAGCACACCTTTGTGGAAGTGTTTTTTTTTTCAAAGACAAACAAGAGAAATTTCTTTTAAAAAAAGGTATTGTAGGTCAAAAATATGGCATTTTCTAGGCTCCCTGTTAGTTTTGAAGATTTTGAATTTACAGAATTTTACAAGAACATGGAGGAGTAAACCAGCTTCAGCCTTTATTGCCATCTAAATTTATCATTATGTAGATACATTAGTTAGATATCATAAAGTTCTTGGGAAATCAATAATACAATTATGAGCTTGATCTACATGTATGTGAGAGAGGTAACAAGACTTTGCTGCCTTTTTGAAAATTACTAAGAAAGTTGTTGTGTGTTCAAAGTTATCCCAAGAAGAAATATTCATAACTATGTATGTTCACATGTTAGAAGCTCTTTGTAGCCAGGACTCCACAATGTATAAAAATATCAAATCATTAATTGTAAATCATTATTGAGACCAAATAATGTTACATGTCAATCTGACCCCACTGAAAAATACATGAATTGTATCTCCACACTGAAAAAATGCTGAGGGGTGTTGGAAAATATAAAGTATGTTTGGATAACCCTCCTTTGAAGAATGGTTTTATAGCTAACTGAAGTAGAGGAAAGTCTTGTTAAAAGTACAGACACTTTAACAGCCCTGTGATGAAACTCTAAGCTTATAATCAAAGCTGCTATTATTCAGAATTTTGATTTAGAGCAAATTTAGAGCAAATTTCTCAGTTCTAGGGTCCCTTCTTTGTTAGTTGGGCTAATGAAAGTATTTACTTCCTGGGAACTATTGAACCTAAACTGAGAGCTCATAAACACTCAATAGAACGTCAATTATTATGAGTAACTGGAAACACACATTAAATTTCCAGTTAGAGAAGAAATTTTAAAAAGCAACAATGGTGGTAATTAAGAAGATGAACTAAAAACTCAACACTTGTAGCTCATCTGTAATATATCATCCTTTTTATGTTAGAAAGTGATGGTATTCTTTAAAAAAAATCATAGCAAAAATACAGATTCAACAGGACTGAAGACATCAGATCTAAGCAGCAACCACTGAAACTTTGTAATGTGTCTGTCACGTTGACAGATAGGCATGGAGTGGGGGTGGGGGTGGGGAGGGAATCTGGGAATACTGGTGGAGAGAAGTAACACTGGTGGAGGATTGATGTTGAATTGTTGTATGCTAAAATGCAACTATGTAATTTTGTAAATCATCACTCTTTAATACAAATTTCAAATAAAAGAAAATACTCTGGAAAAAATAATGAGGGAGTTGGCAAATCAAAAAAATGAATGCTGCTGATTATTATTACATGTTTTATATGTTCTAAGACGTATTTTAGGGGTTATACCACAAGGAAATAACTGATAGTTTTTGCCTGTTAAGTTCCACAAAATAATATTTTGACTTACTTCTTGTTCTCAAGTTATTTTATTTAGGTAATTCTACTGTCCAAACAAAGTAATATTACCCAAACATAGACAGCAATATCCTGGAGACAAATGTTTCTTTTCATCATAATTTGTTCAGCATTGTCTTTTGCAAGAGTGATTATAATAGCAGTGGTACCTTCAGAATCATCTTTCATTTGATATTCTGCATCCATCAACCCCACATTAACATGTTTTATGATTTTTTCTCTTATCAGAGTTGTGTTACATATGCTATCTTTGAATCATTTGAATCATACTGCAAATCCATCCCATGTAAAGGATTCATTTGTTTTATATATATTTTTTCTTTTTGGGTCACACCTGGTGACGCCTAGGGGTTACTCTTGAGAATCAGGAAGCACTTTCGGCAGTGCTTTGGGGCCAAATATAGGATGCTAGGGATCAAAACCCGCTGCGTACAAGGCAAACACACTACCCACCAGTACTATCTCTCCTTCTCCTGGTTCATAGTTTCTAAAGTGTTATCTATTTATATATGTTTCTTCATTTTGGGTATTATTAACTTAATTATTAAGAGCATTGTCATTTTTATCAATGCTAATGGGTATAATAGTTTGACTTTAAATCTTAATATTCCTCATTATTACCTATTTTTTTAATTCTTGGAAACTGACTTATTTTCATTGTCTTAGTGAAGCTTTAACTTTATGTCATGTCTAATATGACAAAGGCCACTTCATTAAGCTCTTCATTTGCCTTCCTCTGTAATTTTCTGGTGTCTCATAATATGTATCATAAAAGAAATATTCTGGTTCCATTAACAGGAAGTGAGCAGAGAACTAAAAGCCACTTATTTGCAGCACATAAAATCCTTATGATAATTTGGTAGACTTTAATTAAACTAATACATCACACAGTACATATAAGATAAAGGAGCAAGAAAAAAGGCAATCTATTTTTTTCTTTGTTAAAAAGCCCCATATGGCTTTTTGATTAGGTACTTTAAGACTTATGCCATATTGTAAAATGTAGGTTATACAGTTCTTTTAGCACACACCTGTTTTAAAAAGTTGTATGTGACTTTTCTATGGACTACCCCCAGCGAGATGAAATAAAATTGGGAAGAAACTTGACTTTTTTTAAAAGTAATTTTTATTAACTTTTATTTTCCAAATTGTTCAACGTAAATCTAGCTCATGCATAAACCTTCATCTTAGAAAATATGTTTTGGCATTTAACATATTTTGCATTGATAAGCTTACTGACATTATTAATGCAAAATCTTCTCTAAATGAAAGGATTGTCTATGTAATTTATTTTTCATCCATTTTTCTGCATTTCATAGCTGGACTATACTGAATAGTTTTAAAATTTAAATTTCTTAATTATATTCTTCTTTTTCTAAGTACCTTATACTCAAATTCATGTATTTAGAGACAATTCTTATAATTTTTGGGTAGGTAACCCACTCATTTTAGAGTGAGGATATTTAAAACCAATCCTAAGTCAGCACTGTTATATGGAATATATCGTATTGGTTCTTTAGAACCCAGTATTATCTCTAATAAATGAATATTTAATTTTATTTTATTATGATCACACACACCTGACAATGCTTAGATGCTTAGGGGTTACTCCTGTCTCTTCACTCAGGAATTACTCCTGGCGGTACTCGGGGGACCATATGGATGCTAAGAATCGAACCTGGGTCGGCCTGTGCAAGGCAAATGCCTTAATTGCTATGCTATCACTCCAGCCCCTAAATGAATATTTTAGTAGCACTGTAGCACTGTCATCCCATTGTTCATTGATTTGCTCAAGCGGGCAGCAGTAGTAGAGAAAAAAAATCCGATGACATTTTTTCCCTCTAAACTTACTTATTTTGGGAGCAATAAAATAGCTCAAATTCACAGGTTCAATATCAATTATTGACTGCATGGTTCCCTGAGCAAGTGACCCCGGAGCACTGCGCCTTCAGTAGCTTTTGAGCACTGTGACCTGTGATCCCTACATATTTTTCATAGTTAGTTATTAGTGTTGTTTCTTTTTGTGTACTAAAAGTCAATATTTCAATGTGATCATATTAATCCTTAGATTAGTAATTTATTATTTGTGAAATCATTTGTGAAAAAATTTTTCCCTAGAAATTTCTAATGATCAGAAAACATGAGTGTTTTAAACGTGATCTATCACAAATCACATAAAAAACATATCAATTTAAACTCCATTTGCTCTCTGAACCAGAGAGACAGTGCAGGGGGTGTGGATGTGTGCTTGCGAGTGTAGGACCTGTTCAATCCAACGGAACAGAAGGCGCCCAGGCAACATCAGCAATAACCCTGGAGGCCCTGAAGCATTTCTATTGTGATACTGGTAGTTCCAGGTACCCCCGAGCTGGAGTAGCGCCTCATCGTGAGTCCCTAGCATTGAATCTCCAGGCCTGATTGGTGGGGTATGTCTGGAAACAGCCTTCAGATTCCTTCTTGGAAGATCCTGTCGCCCACTAAATTTGACATTGGTTAATATCCAAGGGCCCACATGATTACTATGTCAATTCTGACACAGTTAATTCTGACACATTTTGTAGGTAGGAGATTTTTTGGCTGGTTATGGAAATTTGGTTCAATCACATATTTACTTTCTTCAAACCTGAATTAATTCCTCGGATATTTTATTTTATGTCCTTGTTATAGGATGAAACTTCTAGTTTATCTATCACCTACAAACACTTTGACTGCTTTCAGTTCTTCTCTGTGGGGGTGTAAAGCTCCCCAAGTAGCTCTCCATTTTGCAGGCACACTATTACCATTTCAGTGGCATTTAAGTACAGCCGAGTTTACTATTCATTTCATCAACTCATTAACATCCAGTCCCCGCTTCTCTTAGGCAGCTTATTACTTTGGCACATGTATGCTTCTCAGTACTGATTTTATTTCCAAAGATGGCCAATATTATGGTCTGAAGAGGATAATGATGTTTTCATTATTTTACATTTTTATTATGAGATTTAGCAATGGGAATGCGTTGATATTTAACTTTGGCCAAATGGGACAACACATTGTACATTGGGCAGAGCACTGGACTTGCACACAGCCAGTCCTGGTTCAATCCTTGGTACCCCATGCAGTCCCCAGCCCACCAAGAGTGATCCCTGAGTGCAGAGTCAGGAATAAGCCCAGAGCACCACTGGGTGTGACACAAAAACAAATTAACTAAAAACAAAATTGCATTAACTTTGGTCAAATGTAATTTGAAATTGAAAGATAAGATCTATTCTACTTTTTTTTTGCTTGTATACCTAGTAGTCTATTTGGATTGGCCTCTCTCCTTTTCTGATTTAGAAAGACTTATTCATTTATATATTACTTTATTAGCAAACAAATGATTAATTAAGACATAGAAGACTTTAAAGTTTGCAGGAATACTCAAATAATTATATTAGTTTTAACAAATAATTATTTAGATTGCAAGCTCTGGCACTTGAAAATGACCAATGTCTTTGGGCATGTTATAATTTAGAACGTACAGATCAATTTTGTTCTAATTTTTAAGTGTATCATCAGAAGTAGAGAGGTACTTACTATGCATATGACCATCACTTGTTTGAATACTTGGTGCTACATGTGCTGCTCAGCTTGGCCAAGTGACATTTCTGAGTACAGAGCCCTAAATAGTGCCTGAGCTCTGCAGAGTGTGACACAAACACCCTCTGACTCAAATAATGAAGTATCACATCAGTCTTTTTAATGTAGGTGAGTTAGGAAACATAACATCTCATGATGGAACCAAGTAGAATTATGGTTTACCAAGGAAATCCATGATGTCCTGATTTCATCTGCTATTTTCTTTTCAACTTTGCCTTTCATTTTGAATGTGATTTCCTCTTTTCCATCATGGATTCCAAAATTATCATCATTTAGAAACAATTTTTAGGATAAATTAGTCACTGAGCCTTCTACTCATTAGCATTGCCACCTGTATCTTTTTTACTCGTTAGAACTTGCATTTTTAACTCTTTGGTTATTTTTCTTCTTAAAGTTAGATACCAGTTTAAGTGTAGCACCATCGTCCCATTGTTCTTCAATTTGCTCGAGCAGGCAGCAGTAATGTCTCCATTGTGAGACTTGTTGTTACTGTTTTTGGCATATCGAATACACCACGGGTAGTTTGCCAGGCTCTGCAGAGCTAAAGTGTATATTTGTATATTTCTTTAAAAGACAAAACCAATAAATATGTTTGCTCAGACACCGGACGTTCTCATGTGGCTTTCTATTTCTTTCCATGCCTTCTGCAGTATCTCTTATGAGATTGGCGCTATAACCTTTAATATTTTTTCTGATTCTTAGAATTCATGAATCAAAGTTATTCAATAAATACTGATTTCTTGGCCATCCAGCCTAAGGAATTCTTTCTGTAGGAACTAAATTATTCATACTCTGAAGTTAGGGCAATGAACCTGCATTGAGGTATTGGTATAATAAAATCTATCTTCTCCCTTTTCATAGCCTAATCAGTTCAAACTAAAAGGCTTTAATCCCAATCTAAAAAAATGTATAGTCTTTTCCTTAAGTGAGTTCATAACTTTAATTGGCAATTGTGTGTTTGTACCTGCACATACACATATGCGCATTGACACATGTAAGAGGATATACATTTCACTTTCTTTGAATAGAATTGCTCTGATTCATTCCTTTCCTTTTTGGTCCGCTGGCAACTTAGAAAATTTTCAGGTGTGTTGCAATTTTCACCTATGTTAATACCTATGTATTCATAAAAGGAATTAGTGAAGGTGAAATCCCAAGTATGAAAAGTGCATAGACTTCTAAAACTGAACTTCCTAGCAGATTAACTTTTCAGGATGTAAAAACAAACAGTAATTTTCAATTGTTAGGGGACAGGCCAGTACTGTAAGAAGGTTTAAAAAATCGCTAGTTTAAGAATTTTGCTTATTATTTGTTATTTGCAATCTCAAAATTATATTTTTTATGACTCACATTTCATTGATGAGTTAAAAAATAAATATCAAAAGAGTTCATTTCCGTCCCTTTGGTGAAGAAATAGAAACTGAGTTAGGTACATAAATTGATAGTAGAAAGTGTTCCAAGTGACTTGATTCCATATGTGTGTATATGTGTGTGTCTCTGTGTGTGTGTGTGTGTGTGTGTGTGTGTGTGTGTGTGAGGGAGCTAGAGAGAGATAGAGAGAGGGAGAGAGAGAGAGGATGAGTAAGAGAGAGAGAAAAGGAAGGAAGTAGGGAGGAAGGGATGGAAGGAGGGAGGGAGGGAGGGAGGGAGGACAAAAAGAGGGAAAGCAATGCTGCCTGAGTGATAGAACAACCGAGAACTGAGAAGGTTGAAAGGTTAACAAAGGCTTTGCCTTGCAACTTCATCTGAATTAGCCCTGACTGAAAGATTGGTTTGGTTTGATTTACTGGAGCCTGTCTCCTTGGTGGCAGTAATCGGAAAATTGCTTCCAGGGCCATTTTAATTAGCTGATTCAAATCAAAACAAACGCATCCTGGTTCAATCCATCTCTATCCTGACTCTCACTAGCAATAGTTTTCAGAGTGGTGATTATAAGTAGTTCTCCTGAACTCAGCAAGCAATGTGAAGTGTGCACTTTTATTTTTTAAATTTATTTTATTTTTATTTTTTATGAGTCGCCGTGAGTTACAGCTACAAGCTTGCATATTTGAGTTTCAATCATATGATGATCAACCACCCATCCCTCCACCATGCACTTTTATTTCTAAACATTAATTAGCCCTGAATGTGAAAGAAAGCATAAATATATATTTTTTGGCTTTAGTGATAGTGTATATTAGCTTACTGATGATGTTACCCAATACATCAAAGTTTAAAAAACTGAAAACTTAAAAACTCAATACTACTCTTAGAAAGTTAATATAGGAAATAAAAGTGAGTTCTGTACGTTGGTAACATTTTAATAAATTTTATTACGCTGCATGCAGTATGGTGACTACATAACTTAAATTAATTCTATTTTTTGCTAGACTTTTACATGAAAAGTAGGTCAGGACTTGCAAATAGAAAAACCACATTTTGACACTTTTGATTTTCTGCTTTTGAATTATTTCACTTGCTTATGGATTTATTAAAATATTTCATAAATATGTCCATAAAATATTTTGGAGGAAAGAAGATAACTACATATCAAAAATTCAAAAGAGAAATTAATAAAATTTAATGTGGGAACTCAATTTAAGAAGAAAATACAGTTGTAAAATCATGTTATTGTGATTAGAAAGAACTGTTCCATGATCTAATACTTTGTGAACAGTAAAAATCCAAAGATAACCACATGATTTAAAAATATTAAAATTAGCATAATGCAGTACTGTGATGTGACAAGTTATGAAATTTCCATAATTAACTCTGGGTGAACATGTGTTCATTCACTAGACCAATTTTCATTGAGGGTAAACTCTGTGCTAACACTGAGACAGAAGCAATAAGCACAATAGTCATGCTGGGTACCCCATGAAGCACATTATGTAGCTTTGTATAGCATAGGATGTGAACATTAAGTTAATGACTTCAGAAACTAGTTTAATATTTGACAAATGCCTCAACAGCATGTCAAATTGAGTAAGAGTGCAATCTAATGTAATCATGACATGTCCTATGCTACATGGCTATAAGCAGCTTTCACATTAAAAGAAAGATCTGAAGCTTTTAATCATTTCGTTAACACCACTCTATAGGTAGTTTAAAAATAAAATCTGTGTAATCTAGTTTCTATATAATAAAGTAAACCAATCCATTGCAAAATAAACTTAGTTTTTAAATCCTGAAGATTCACTTATTAGCAACTTGGTAAATGTGGACTGTTTACATAATTGGCTTGATCATCTCAAGTTATGTGAACTTTTAAAGCTACTAGAAAAAAGGGAAATATTGCCATATCTATTCATCTTTTTGTTTATTTGTTTGTTTTTGGACCACACCTGACTCTGCTGAGGGCTCACTCCTGCCTCTATATTGGGGCTTTCTCCTGGTGGTGCTTAGTGAATCATATGTGTCTCGGATAAAACCTAAATTGATTGTGTGCAAGCAAACATCCTGTTCATTGTACTATTTCCCCAGCCTTCTTTATATTCTTCAGGAAAAATAAAAATTATTTAAAATATAAAATACATTGCCTACCTGCTTGAATTCATATTTGATCTATGATCAAAAACAATTAAGTATTTCCAACTTGTGAATATGAAAAAAAATAAGTTAGACATTTTTATACCTATTTTCCTGAAATGATTAGTCAACAGAAAAAAGTATCAATTACTTTGATTTTCTTTTCCTATCCATTATTGAATTGGGTATTAGGTGAGATTTTCCTCTTCTCTGGCTTTAATTTTTCTGCATAAATGCTTTGGGTGTTTTCTATGGAAATTATTTATTATCTTTCTGATAATAATCAAAGTTACCAAAATTTTTACTGACCCCAAATGTACCATGAAACTAGAACCTGATGCATGCTGTGTACTTTAGACACTGAGAGCAGAAATCAACTTTTCAATTAAGTTCAAGGTCTGAGACATATTTAGCACAAGTTAAAATTGGCACGAGCACCAAATTATTTGGGAAGATTATTTATCATTTTTATTTGTTCAAATCAGCTGCAGATTTGAAAAACACTGTCCCCTTTATCTGTCATCATGACTTTTAATGAGAAAAGTAATTTATCCCTGGCCTGTACATGACAAACCATTTGTTGACAGCATGCAAATGGCTCACATTTTAACAAAAAGATAGTAAGGAGGTATCTGATGAGTGAATTTGGAGGAGGCTGCATAGCTCCCTTGAAGGGTGTGAACACTGAGATCAAGCTCAGGGCCAAAAGATCTAAGGATGTGTGTCTTGTAAAATACAATGACAATCAAATTACCATTTCATTCATATTTGTGTTGGTAACATCCACAAAGTCAACACCTTACCCCACCTCATCTTTCTCTAGGGAACATCTCCAAACTTGGAAAGCTTGAATTTTAAATAATAATGAATACAATGTTTCTTTTACCAGGCAATATTTCTGGTGAGAGATGCCATCTATGAGATATGCAAGATGTATTGCTTCAGATGCCCCAGTGTTGTTAATTGTAGTGGGCACTGTTATGGCTCTATAGCTTCAGAAAGCAGTTATGGCCATTGCAAATACATCTTAAAGAAGGGAAAAGTACAATCAGCCAAGATTTTTATCCAAACTTTGGAACTAGGCTGGCAAAACCCTTCTCACATCCCTGTAAAGCAGACATATATTTTTGTATTTTTTATAGGTGGACACAGAACAGACCACGAACCCCCCTGGCCACATTGAGGAATCGTGTAAAATGAATGTATGTGCTCGTAAGTGAAACACATGTACTGTTCCAACTCAAAGTGTTGGATACTAATGGACCTGGGTTAATCCTGTGTAAAAAGAAATTGATTCCCAGGGGCCAGGAACACTAGCTGACTAACATGAAGCTCAGATTGTGAAGAAAACCAAAAATGGCTTTAAAATACAATCTCTTCAGAAAGGAATCAAACTATACAAACAACTGAAAAAAATCAAGCTCTCAAAATGGATTAAAGGAGGGATGTGAGAGAGGTTTTGCAATCTTATCTATTACTGTGGAGAAGCAGAATCAGACATTGTCATACTCAGGAGTATGAAAAGAAGAACAGGAAATCCTTTTTCTACGGTTTGCACTTGAATGGATTCAAGCAAAGGGTGAAGAAGTGTATCATGTTACTGTTGATAGTTACTAACATGGAGATTTGTATAGATGTGATTTCATTTGCCTTGCTTGAACTAATTGGAGTGTTATGTCGAAATCACCTGAGCCTGTGCTAGATCAACAAAGAAAATGGAAATGTATACCTCAGGACTGTGTTTCAAGAAAACTTGATTGTTTAATGTAGGTTTAAGAAGGCACTAGGATAAAAACTACTGCCAATCAGGGAAACTGAGAAACTAGGAAACTTGAGAGAAAAAATAAAATTTAGATAATTCTGACACTTGTTGAAACATAATTTATAATAGTATAAAAGCAGAAGATATAGTATAGTGCATTGTATCTCAGACATTTTATGCAATTTCTGATTGAATTTAAGGTAAATCACATAAGTGTTCAAGGAATGTATGGCCATTATATCTGTAGGAAATTGGCCTCTTAAGTTTGTGATCCTATGCATTTATGTATGCAGGGGAGGGCTTTTAAAAATTATTAAGTATGAATTGCATGCATGAATTGCACTATAGTTACTTGCCCAATTGAAGATACTGTATAAAGTCTAATTTTTGTACGGGTGTGATTGTGTGTGTATGCTTTTGTATGTATGTCTCTATAATTGGAAGGAGGTAAAATTTAATGGCTAATGTTTGCACTTTGATTTGTTACCTAGAATATAAAGAGGTAAACTGTCTTAAGCCATTTCATACATGTTGCTATTACTAAAATTTATTATTCACAAAGGAAGCGATTTGAAAACAGAATGACTACTGCAAACGCTTTTTCTAAGTAAATATGAGATATAATGCAATAAAATGATTTAAATGAGGGTGGTACCAGTCTCCAAAAATAATGAGAGTAGGAAGCTGGAAAGAGAGTTGGGAAGTCATAGACTCCTCCTCCAGGCTACTTCATTTAGTGACAGAGGATGACAATCCTGGATGCTCATTTAGAAGAAACTTGGAAAATATTTGTGTTGTCACTATAACATAAAACCCTATCAATAAGTCACACTTTTAAGTGTATATTCAGCTTAAATTATGTAACACATAATTGTTATTAAAATTGTTAAGATAGCAAATATTTAAAACAGATTGAGATATATATTTTTAGTCACCATGTGCCATAACAGTTTTGGAACTACTGTTTTTTGGTATTTGTATTTATTTATCTTTATCTCTTGCTGATTAACTTTCTAGTTGAAATTTTTACCTCTTCTTTCTATGTGACAATCAGCTAAAGTGGGGTACCAATATATAACAGAGATTTGGGTCTTTATTTATGCTTATGACTATTAATTGTAAGCCTACGCACTGTATAATTCTACTGTATGGGATATTTTTCTGTGATCAAAATAAAAATAGCTACTTTATAAAATGCGTGTGTTTACTCTATATTTTCTCTTATATGAGAGTCATAAAATATATTTGAGTTGTAGATTTTTAGTATCTATTCTTCTCTGCCATTATAAATTGAAAAACAGTGTTCCATGTAGTGACAAAAAGGTGGTTAAGAATAGTTCTGAACATAAGGGTCCTGGACAAATTCTGTTTAACTTGGTTAGTAGTCTTGATGTCAAATTTTAATAAGCATCTAAAAAATTTGACCCTGCGGATACATTTTTTTTTTTTGTCTTCAGGTGCCCAATGATGCGCTTGAAGTGCACAATTGATTTCAATTTTATTTCACTTCTTAATTTCCAAGAGTTTCATAGCTATAAAATATTAAAACATTTCATTTAATACTGATAATATTATCAGTATTATTAACATCAAAACATATCCCATACTTTTCCCCACTTACATAGACCCCACTTCCACAAATGCCTTTAGATCAAGTGTGAAAATCAATTTTCATCTGTCATTGTTCCATCCTGAGTTTAGCTTACTGGAGATATGTAACCAAAATACAAGTTATAATAATCAGGAATCAATAGATCCCTCTAAGTTTAATTGAACCAATTGACACCGTTATACAAAGTGGTTCTATCTGTACTAGAGGAAGCCCTTTATGTCTGCACTGACATGAGTGCACTTCTTGGAAGAATATTAAAGTGCTAGAAACAGTTTTTCTTGCTCTTTACTACCCAAGGATTGATCAGCACATGAAGGTCTCAATCACTTCAAAGGTATTTCTGGACTTGGATCAGCGTGGTTGGGTTCAGAGAAAGAAACACTAGCCCCATGTTTATTGCTGTGGGCGCTTTCATCTAATAGTAATTCCCTGCTTAGAGAAGAAGCAACCAGCAGAGGTATTCTGTGAGTGTTATAACGTTACCATTACAGTTTAGTCACAAAGTGCATCATACAGAAAAATAGTACTTTTATTTTTCTTTCCTGCTTCTATGCCAGCGGGGAAAGGCCAGCAAACCAGTAGGAAACAAAATAAAAGCACTTACATTGTGTAGCTTCTTTTAAATTTTTTTTTTCATGGAGGTATACTGACTTGCAAAAATGCGTCCTTTTCATATTCACAAAGTTGTTATAGATAGGCATCAATAGTCAAAGAACTGGCAACACAGAACTTTAAACTTTTCCTTCTCCTCTTAAGTGAGCTTCTTTTCATTTATGGAAGTGATTTGGACAAAAAGATTTAATTTTATCAATTTATTCTTTATTTTACATGATCAGACATTTAGATGGGAGAACTGCATACTTTCACCTACTCAACCTCTCCATGTCTGAATATTTTTAAAGTTATCTTTTCTATCTTTTCTTCTGGCCTCCATTTATTAAAATAAGCAAAAAGCGCTATAGAGAGAACTCTTGGACAAGGCTTGTATCTTGCATATCACCAACTCTGGTTTGATCCTGAGACCACATAGGGTCTTCTGAGCATCTCCAGGAGTGATTCTTAAACACACAGCCAGAATTTACACTGAACACAGCCTGGTGTGCCCTCAAAATATCAAATAAATGAACTAATTTGATTTAACAAGAGTAAAGCTTAGGCCCTCTCCCTAGTGCCTGTGGAAAGCAGTGGAGCAAGATGAGTAAGAATTAGTAATTGAGAAGTTTCACTCTGAATTAATCATCAAATTGGATTTATATGACTAAATTCACTAAAAATGCCCCCACCAAAGCATTCAAAAATATTATTGATAATTAAAATACTTTTTATTTCCTGTTTTTAAATGGTATTGCATTTTCCTATTTTAACAATATAATCAAACTGAACTGATATTCATATTTCTTTGATGGCTTTTAAAATCAAATTTTATGAGTATCATCTGCTGTGCGGGTGATATATAAATTAATAATTAATGAGTCCATTCTTTATTAAGTAGTCATATCAGTGTTTCCAGGCAGATGCTAGTACTGTCAGGACACTCATTTAAAGATTAGAGAAAATTTGATCAATTTGTCAAGCTTCAGAATAAGATGTGGAACTGGACTTTGAGATCTTGAACTATATTGAGTTCACGTTCATCAGGTGGGTGTAGAATGAACCCTTTCCCAAATAAAATGTATAGACAACTTATTCTCCAACCTATTTAGACCTGGCTTATTATAATAAGCATAACCATAGTGGATCTCAGAAGTTGCTATTCATGACCTAAAAATTCGGTCATACCTTAAAATCAAGGGCATCTCCAGTAATGAACTTTGTATGAAGGCACTTCCATTTAGGTAATCACAAATTTTAGCATATAAAATCTTTTATCGTTCCATTTTGGTCTTGAATTGATAGCCATAAAATTTCCCATATGTATGTATTTAAATATCGTCTTTTGCTCTACTTAGCTGTCTGAAATTTGCTTACCCAGCCAAGGGCCCCAGATAGATGGGGGATTTTTCTCTCTGAGCTCTGACACGAGTCTCAGAACTTATGTAGTAAATTCTATTACAATATTGGGGTACAGATTAAGTTCTAGAACTATTAGAAATATGTGTGGGTTTTTAGACCACATATTTATTAACCTGAGTGTGATAAAATCAGCACCTCTGAATTAGATATGAAAGGTATTTAGAAGTTTTAGCACATAGTCCTGTTGAATAAACCTGTAATAGGAATTCAGCCTAAGTACAGTAAATAGGGAAGAAGAGAAACTCTTCTTCAGCTTGTTTTGTGGGTTAAAGGTGCTACATATATATAGGTTTATGTATATGTATATATAAAATTTTTTACCCTTTTTACATGAAGATTTTGCTGCTATAATCTAAGTGGACAGAATAAAATCATGAGTGCATTTTTGAACAGAAGTACAACAGGCTAATGAGAACTGTAGTCCACAGGATAATTATTTAAATGACCCATGCCAAATGATAGTATATCACAGCTGAAAAAGTGTACAAGACATGGAATTCCTGGTTGACTGGGTTCATATACTTACAAATGGTTGACCTTTATATGCATTGCATTTTTTGTCTATACTGCTTCATGATACGATGAAGATAGTAACAGTATATAATAGTATATACCCCATAAAGTAGTTGTGATTCTTACATGAGATTTATGTAGGCACTATGAATAAGACATAATTAGAAGGTCAACAAACACTGACAATTATCAAATGATTATTACTGTTTTCATAATTTACTATGAAATTTAATGTTGTGGTTGCTTATGGAGATGTTAATGAACCAAAATGAACTCAATATCCCTGTTGTCACATTAAAATAAAGGCACCTTTATAGGAAATGTAATGACAGAGATCAGAGCTCACAATATTTTCTCTTTAGTATGGCTTGAAATTCAGGAAAATTGTTCAGGTAGAGAATCTCTAGGGAAATTCATAAGTTTCTGATCTGCTATAATTCAAATCTCCAAGTTCTGTGAGCTGTAATTTTTTTCAAGAATAGACAAGTGAAAGGAAGCTGTGAAAGTTGAAATCAAACCTTTATCACAATTCAGTAAGAAAAGTTGTCAAAAAAGTCATTCTTGAAGATCTTTTTATCCATCTACAATTAAGGGGAAGAGACTCCATCTGATTATGAGAAGCTTAAAGATTGTGAAGCCTAAGATAATAACTTATTTATCAGTTATCATAAAAACTAAGGGCAATGCTGATTATGATAACTAAAATATAATCTGGTAGTTATTTTTGTAGACATTTAATAAGTATCTAATCTATGTGATAATGGTATTATTTTCAAAGTTCAGCATGAAATTGATAATATGCTTATTTATTAGATGATATGATTGAAGATATCAATGGAAATACAATAGATATTATTTCACTTTATTACTGTCATCCCATTGCTCATCGATTTGTTTGAGGGGGCACAAGTAACGTTTCCATTGTGAGACTTGTTACTGTTTTTGGCATATCGAATATGCCACAGGTAGCTTGCCAGGATCTAACGTGCAGGTGGGATACTCTTGGTAGCTTGCTGGGCTCTCCGAGAGGGATAGAGGAATCGAACCCAGGTTGGCCACGTGCAGGGCAAACGCCTTACCCGCTGTGCTATCACTCCAGCAAAATCAGTGGATTTCACATTAGGTACAATAACTGGCTAAACATATTTTAGAAAATAAAACAACCTGATTTTATATATTTTTTTCTATATCTTGGGTTAAATATATTAAATAGTATTTGTGACAGAAGAAGATGTAGGCCTTCGAATTGGCTCTGTTTTGGGAGAACACCTTAAAGTTATTTGAAATAGTAAGAAAATTATATTGTGGTTTCATATCACGGTATAGGGACTCAGTCTGTGAAAATAAATAAAACCAACTGTGGGCTTTTATTTGATCATATTCAATCATAAGTTCTAAGTTTTAATAATTTTTACATTTTTTATGAAAGTGTCGACTAATATACTTTCATGGTCATTTGTCTTTCCATAATAAATATTTGTACACTATTTTGTGTGAATTTCTAGTGAGGAGTGAAAAATAATGTGATTAAAATGATTTTTAGACAATGTTTTTTGAGATGTTACAGGGAGAAATGAGCAATATATATTACTTTATATATATATATAGCCAGTCTATATATATATGTATATATATAGACTGGCTAGAAGATTAAGATCAGGGACATCTCACCCAGTTGTCTAATTGATACTGTTCAGTGAAAATTCTGTCTCTGCAGCAACGGAGTCGAAACTAATTTTTCTTCTCTCTGTGTCTTGCTGTTAAAGGTAGGTCAGCAAGATTTTTTTATTGTTTCCCCATTGTCAAGCCTAAGAAGCAGAGAGATGGTGTATGTGTTCCAGAGAGATCAGAATCTGGCAACCTCCTGCTCAGACTTTTCAAGTCATTCGGTCTGGTGCTCTCTCTCTCTCTCTCTCTCTCTCTCTCCATCTCCTTAATGATTGACTATTGAAAACCCCTGCATACATATTAAACATCCACCATATTTTTGAACCCCAAATAGAAACTTTATTGCTAAGTAATTTAAAAAATATATTCATGTTAAGAATGACGCAGATTGTATTAAGAAACATTTAAATGATCATGTGAACTTTCAAAAACATTGTTAACAGGGACCAGAGATATAGTAAAGCCAGTAAGCCTGCTACGTTGCACTTGGTCAAACTGGATACTATCCCCCGCACCATATATGGTCCCCCAAGCCCTTCTAGGTGTGAGCCCCGAGCACGGAACTTAGGCTGAAGCTCTGAACACAGCCACCACTCAAATATCATACGTGTGCGTTTTATTTTTACTCGTTTTTTATTTATCATGATTCAAGTACTGTTTGCAATAATGCTGACATTTGCGTTCATCACTTACAGTTTCCTCATCCAATCCCCCAGCCTCTTGTATGAGGTGCCCCCAAACCCTCACACACATTTCTCTCCCAGTTCCACCTCTGCCCCTGATCTCAGTTTAAACTCCAGAATCTAGAATTTGTTAGCAATTGATACAATTGGTACCCTTGTTTTGAAACTTTTAAAAATACAAATCCTTTCCTGAATCATCCTATAAGTGCCTCATCTTTTAAGAAGAATTTTGTAAGAATGTTTATATAATCTTATTTTTAGAGAGATCTATTTAAATGAATACTGGGAATTTCATAAATACCCATAAATAAAAACAAGGACCTTGTTCTGGTTTTTTTTTTTAATTTTCAGGGAAAGCATTTTTAATACCAGGAAGAAATCAAATCCATATTTTTACACTGGGCCCTCTGTAATCATACACTCTTGTTATTTGAGATTAGCATGAGGATTAAAGAGCATGAGTAAAGGATTATAAAGGAGTGGTTGCCAAGTTTAAATGATACAAAAACTTAAAGTAATATAGCAATCTATTTTATGCAGAATGTTCTTGATACTAGTTAATTGGCAGTTTAATTAGTGTGATGTTTCATCCTGTGAGTTAAGTCACTGGGTGCCCCAAGGGTCTATGACAATAATGAAGGATAAACAAAATAAAACAAAAAAAAACCAAATAAAACCTGAAGCTTGAGAATTGTTGATGGATATCAACAATTTTTTATACTAAGCAATAAAAAGCATTACTTTTTTTCTTTCTAAGTCAAGAGAAGTTTTTTTGAAAGGAATTTTTTTTATGGTATAAAAACTCATGAATTAAAGAGCTACCAAATGACTATGTGAACAATAATGTCAAGTGATGTACATTTTAAAATCAAAGTGACCTCAGATAAATGCCTAAAGGATTTACTTGAGTAAAAAAAAATGCCTCTCACAATTTTGAGAAAAAAATATTTATTATGATGATCATATTTTTGAATAATCATATGATTCATAGGACCTTACTAAAGGTCACTGACTTGCTTACAAAGGGCTGCATTTTAAAAAGTCACAATAGAACTCAGCCTTTGGATAGGCCTGAGGGGTGAGGGTGGGGTTCTACGTCTTAGAACTAATTTATTATGTGCATGACATAAAAGGGGTCTCACAACCCTCTCCCTTCCCAGTGAGAATATATCCAGATTATGTCTGTTTGTCTTCATCACAAGAAAGGGAAGGTTTTGCCAAACCAAAGGAAGTCTGCCAGCAGATCGGCTCTGTCTTTCACAAGTGCAGAAAGAATGGCCACTGTAGTTATGAATACTGGACTCTACGGCACCCCTAAACTGCTGGAAGAGTTCTTATCTTCACTGTTGCATTGCTGATACTTCAGAGCATGCAAAGATAAAATATTTTGAGTGGCTGACTAATATCCCTAGATTTTGTCAAGTTTTCTTTCTCATGCACTGAAGTCTGTTGGCTGCTATTTCATAGTGATATAATTAGACTATCCATTTCCTCTGAAGTTTGCAAGCTACATTAGGTTCAGAGGGTTTTCCCCTCTCCCTTTTCAAAAAATTGTTCTGTAGCTGCTTTTGGCAGCTAATGTATGGATGCCATTTATAACATAACTTTGGTTGTTATGGCTCTTACAGATATTTTATTGTATAGAGAATTGTTCTTATGGAAAACTTAAGTCACTTATACAAAATTTTTTAAAGAGAAAACCATTTAGCTATTTCTTTTCTCTTGACTTTCTTATCTGACAAAGTAATTTAAATTTATGCCTTTTCATTTACTAGAAAACTTTTGGCATGGTAGAACAGAGATTATATAAAAATTGGAGCAGGCTTATAGTACAGCAGGCAAAGCATTTGCCTTGTACAAGGCTGACCTGGGTTGAATTCCCGGCACCCCATATAGTCCTTTGAGCCTCATCTGTAGTAATCCCTGAGTGCAAAGCCAGGAGTTACCCTGAATAAACTGGGTGTGGCCCTAAAGCAAAACAGACAAACAAAACAGCAACAACAAAAGAAATTAAATATATACAGCATATATGTGCTATATAAAAATATAAATATAAATAAATTAAAATATAAAATATATATAGTCACTTTGATAGTACGTAATCAGTTATAATCAGTTAGGCATTGTTTTCTAAGAGATAGTGCAACAATTGCCTTGATTGTGGCCAACCTGGGTTTGATCTCAGCATCCCATTCCTGAGTACCACCAGGAATAATTCCTGAGTGCAAAGACAGGAGTAAACCTGAGCACCGCTGAGTGTTTCCCGAAAGCAAAACAAAAAACCAAGAATGACCACAAATATCTGTGATAACTTATATTTTTCTTTTTGGTTTGATCATACTTTCTGTTTTTGATATTATATATTCATTATGTATGTACATATATAGTGAATTGAATATTTATTGAGCTCTACAAAATACAGTGTGCTGGAGATGCTGCATTGTAAAATATTAAATCCTGGGTAGCACAGTTGTACTGATATCGATCTACTTATAGGTATTGGTATGCAAAACACACATTTTTCCTAATTGTAGGGGAGGGAGGGAGATTGGGTGGCACCCACTAAAGCTCAACATTTTCTCTTTGTTCTGGTGCTCAATAATCATTCTTGGCAGTGCTTGTGATACTATACGCAATGTGGGAGCTTGACCCAGGATGAGCTGTATGCAAGGCAAGGTCCTCCTCAACCACTGTATTACCTCTCCAACTCACACACATTTTGTTAGAGTGAGCATTCTTCTTTGTTAGAACATTCTTCTTTGTTACCAGAATCTGTTATAAATCAGGAATTCCTGTTGCTACCAAGATAAAGCTATAGCACAGCGGGTAAGGCATTTGCCTTACACACAGCCAACCTGGGTTCGATTCCTCAATCCCTCTCGGAAAGCCTGGCAAGCTACTAAGAGTATCCCGCCCTCATGGCAGAACCTGGCAAGCTACCCGTGGCATATTAAATATGCCAAAAACAATAACAACAAGTCTCACAATGGAGACGTTACTGGTGTTTGCTCAAGCAAATCAATGAACAACAGATGACAGTCTATAGTGCTACCAAGATAAATATGGGATATTCAGATGAGATGCCTACATGTAGTCAAGAATAAGAGGTCTGATGGAAGACCCTGAATACCAAGCCAGGGTGGTATTAAGAGAAGCTAGGAAGTAAATCTAAGCATATTAGGGCTTTATATTAAGAAGATTCAGTGGAATTCTAGAGTTGGGAATCAGAAAACAGAAGTCTTATGGATAGTGAAATGAAGTTCCTAATTTGTTAGGGGAATACCTTTAAGAGTAGTAAGGAAGGAAGCAGCAAAGAGGCAAGAAACAAGAAGAGCTGGGTTTCTTTTTAATGAAACACATTTCTCCTAGACTTGGAATTATGTGGCATTAGTGAGTGAATACTTTATATGAAGTGCGTAGTAGAGAGCTAGGGGATTATTGCCTAGAAGTGCAGTACATATTCATATCTATGAGGTGAGACATTCAGTTTGATCCCTGGCAATCCTGACCAAAAATAAACAAGTAATAGAGACAATCACATTAGGTTTTCTCTTAGAACACATATAGTGCTTCGCCTCAAGAATATTCCTTTATTTGAGGACTTAGTATAGTTAATAACTAAATTATTTAATATATATAAAATACACATTAGTAAATGGTTTCTAAAATCTGTAGCCTCAGAAACTTTTTTCGAATAGAAAATTCAGTTTTAGACTCTTTATGTGATGATGTACCATATCTGCCTGATGTCTCAGGATAAATACAAAGCATGATTTTAATATAAAATCCTTTTGTTCTAATACTGTCAGGAGAGGCTTCCCTTTATTCTGAGCTATGATCTCAGATGAAGTCATCCTAAGAGGCTCTCTGGCACTGAAAGCTAAGGAATCACCCTTCATCAAATCTATACTGTTTGGCTGAACTAACTGTTCAAGCTATAAGCTGATTTTTATTTCATACTGTACTCAGAAACTTTTTAATTTAATTTTTATTTTGCAGCATATTATTAAATAATTTTTAATAATTTTCTTGGCTTTTGTGCTTCACGATGAAAAAAATGTATGGCGCAAATGCTAAGGATGTGATTTTCATAGTCTGTATTTCTTAGGACTCACTGTTTCTTTTGGAAATAATATAACAATTCATATGATTCATTTATAGTAAGACAGTTCTGGCAGTTCTGTGACAGTGAAATTTTAAGGATCATTAATATTGAAGGCACAGTCTGGAGCTACTCTTTTTTTCTCTCTCCTATTTTTTCACCTTTAATTCCAATTAAAAGCTGCTCTACTAGAATGGATGATATCTGCCTGGATATGTCTGATCTTTGACTTGCAACCAAGAAAATTCAGCTTCAATCTGTTAGTGCTAAAAGGGCCCATAGCATGCTAGGGGCTTTTTAGTGCATGAAAATTTTAGAACTCCTGGTTGGTCTATGAACGATGAGGAATGTGTGGTACTTATATTGTTAAAGTCTCTAACAGAGATATTCTATAAAATTTACCCTGTTTTGTAAGTAATACTTAGTGTAATATATCATGCAATTTAAAATAAATAATTACATTTGTGCTTTAAATTTTATTCTTTTGGATAGGCTTTGGGATGAATATCACCATAAATACCTTTAATGCTGTTATTCAGTATGACAGCTCAAAGTTTCACTTGCCAATTTTGAGTAAAACTTATATTGATATCATAAAGCAAGGCATTACTATCAAATGTTGTACTCACTTACTTGAATAAATTAATAAATTATCCATTTATTAATAAATTATTTATTAATAAATGGATAATCTATGTGCTGGGTTAAATAAGATGACACAAGTAATTATATATATACATGGAATATAATATACTGCAATATTTTATATGTATTATATCATACTTACACATATTTTATATGTTCTCATAGGTTTATACAGTTTTTAGAACATAGTTTTTCTTTTGAAGGCCACCTTAGGGACATTTATTCCACAATAATTATTGAATACCTCCTATAGTTTAGAAATTATTCTTGATTCTGGGAATTTGAGTATGAGAACGATATTATAATTGCCTTTCAGGAACTTGCTACTAAGACAAATGTGCTCAAAATACAATAGAGACAAGGAAAAAAGAATGAAGAGGTTTGGAAAGGGTTCAATTAAACAAAAATTTACTGAGTTGAAATATTTACTAAATAATGTTTATTTGCACTAAGGAACAAAGAGAAAGGCATTTCAAATGAATAAGGAATAGATATCAAAATTATGAAAGCATCAAAATACACGGATTATTTGACTGAACGTATATAACTCAGTGTGGCTAGAATATAGGAAATTTGAGTCATATTGTTTGACAGTAATTGTAAGGAGTAAGTGCATCAGCAGATATGGGCCTGGCAGCTTATGCCTACAATAATGTTTTGGAAAGCACTATTTTCAAGTCAGGGTTTAACACAGTTATTGTTTTTGAATAATGGCTCTTTTGGTAGAATGGAGACAGTTTATAGTATAAGTGCTAGAGAAAAGGACACTTGTCAGGGACTAGAACATTTGATTGTGATTATGATAAATGTCTGAAAACAGGTAAAAAATCCTATATACAAAAAGATGTGGAATATTTGCCATGTGACTGGACATTAGGGATTTGATGTTTCTTTTAGGTTGTAGTGTAGACTGTTTTGATGAGAATGTGAAATCTGACATGTAGTAGATGACAATTAAAGAAGGGAAAAAAGAAATTCCCTGTCTGTATGTCACGTAGGTGAATCCCAGTTAAGGCAGATATGAGAGACTCCCAATGTCCATGGAGAGAGGCATAAGACAAGGAAAGAACTGATGAAGCATGAGCCAATATCATAGAAGAAAAGCCAGGGAAATGTCCTTCAATGGCACTCCAACAACCCAACAGAAAAGAATTTATCGCCAACAGGACCACTGAATATGGAAGTGAATCTCACTACTCCAGACCAAACAGCAGGTTTCAAAGAGAGGAAGTGAGGTTCTGGTTATTTTTGCTAGCTGGTAGCTCGGTTTTTACACGGACACACACACACACACACACACACACACACACACACACACACCCCATGCACACACATGAACTTGTTTTTGAGGAATACATGTAAAAGACATATATTTCATGCAGAAGTTGGTGGAAAAACATCAGGAATGTGGTTTTTGTATAACTGTGAGCAGAAAGTTGACTGTCCATCTGGAAGATTCCACGACATTATGCAGACTCCACGGAGAGCTGCTTCCCAGCTGTGGGGTCAGAGTATTTATCCATATAAAGATAATCTTCTCTGTTTTGCCAACACAAATCAAGATAGTGGAACAATGTGGCTTCTTCCAGAAAGAGATCTCACTTCCCCACACAACATGCCTCAGGACATTCTGTTTTTTTTTTTAAACTTTCTTAATCCCAGAGTTCTGCTAAATTTGGGAAAGAGGGGAATGAACAGGCCATAAGAATGCAAATGGTTTTATTTTAATATCACACAAAAGTGTTTCAGTACAAATGGAGGTCTCATATAAATAACAACTTCACAAAACAATAGAATAGGAAAAAAATTGATTTAACCTTAGTAGACATAAACTAAATTCTACCTATATTAGCTTGTTTAATTATATTAATGAATTTTTTTTTCAAGCAATAAGATACACTTTTGTAACTTAATATCTTAAACTAAGATTAGGTTGGAGAACCATAAATTAGAGTTCACAAGGTATAAGTGTAGAATGAAAAATGAAATTAATAAGAGTGAATGCTCTATTCCAAATCCAGAGATTCAGAGCAAATTCAGATGCAGAGTAGAATTAGTAAATTATTTCTTCCTTACAAGCCCTATTGGTGCAATGACTTAAACCAAACTAAGTGATTTATTTAATCATTATGTCCACAATTCAGACTCTAGAGAAGAGATTCTAAAATATCATTAGAGTGTAATATGCCAACATATCACTAAAGAAGGGCAATGTCGCATAATTTTTGGCAAGCTGCATTAAGTGGATTAGAGAGCAATTTGCTCAAAGAAAACTGGGTAGCTCTTTTTTTTAATTAAAATCTTATTTGGAAAGATGTAAGGAGTGTGAAAGGAAAAAGTACATGTTGGAGAATGAGTGTAGACTTTTCCAGAGTGGAAAAGGCAAAGAGATAGACAAGCAAGCAAGATGCAAGCAAGATAGGCAAGCATTTGAGATCATGGGCTTAAAGAGCAAGCAAAACTGGGTGGTTCTTAAATGTGATCCATGTATTTCAATTAAGTTTTGAGGGAGTCAAATCTTAGAGAAGTTAAATAATGTGCCAGCATTTAAGCAGTAAGTGAATGATTTTTATAATAAACCCACATTTTTAGCTCTCAGATCAAGAAAGTGGAAGAACACAAAAAAGATGTTTTTGATGGAGCATTTGTAATAAATTTATCAGCCTAGTAGCCAGGTAAGATGATGGCAAGTTTGGGGAAGCCAGTTTTAAGTAGACAGAAACATAGAACTTAAGGTGCTGTCTAAGTTCCCTGACCTCCAGGAAAGAAAAGGAAATAGCAATTCAATGGTTGACGAGTTGAGGAATATTGTTTTATTCTATTAACCAAACAACAACATTGAGATTGGTTCATAGAATGAATGAAAATGAATTTCTATTGAGCAGAAATATCCCACTGGTGAAACAAAATCTTGGCAAAGGGAATCACAAGCTCAAATGAACTGAATGAAAGAACTAGAACTTTTCTTCTGAGATACACTAGATCGAATGAGTCAAGACACAGATAGATTTTGGGAGTAGTCGAGGGAAGAGGGTGGGGCTCATGCCTGATCGCTTCAGTGTTCTCAGCAGTGGGAGGCAAAATCATTTGTTGAATTACGGGGGTGAGGGTGAGGGTGGGGAATGAAGGAGGGTGTGGTGGGAACAGCTGCTGTGTGGAATGGAAAGATCAGCCAAGTAGGAATGAGTAATAAGGCTGCTAAGCAGCTCTGAGAGTTCAGCTGACATCAGAAATCATAAATTTGTAGCAGAGTAGTTATTCAATTTTCTCAGTAACTCTTGGCAGACCAAGAAAAGGAGGAGAGCAAGCAGATGGTAGGGTTGCGTTAGTAATGGGATTGGTAAGGCAGCTGTGAGAAAAGGTCGACCAGGGAAGAATCCATTGATTTACTCATGAAAGTGTGTCAAAATGTTTATCAAGGGACTCAAAATAAGGAGCATGAGAATGAAGCTAGAATGGGAAAAAGCTCAAATTGGAAGGGTGTCTTTAGACTCAGGAGTTTTGTAGGCCTGAGCATGTAGGATTGGGTGATTAGAGAGGAAACTTTTACAAGTCTAGATAGTCCACATTTTGTAACAGTCCCTGTTGTATAAATGATTGAGGATTGCCAAAGATGAGTGGCAGTGATTGTCATTCAAGTACAGGGGCAAAGACTTAGAAACTAAATAGATGAGTGAGTCATCCAAGTCATCTTGAAGAAGAGTGACAAATGATAGAGGGAGGAAAAAACCCACCAAGTAACTGCCAAATTATTCAAGTGCATTGATGGAGTATTTGTGATTGCCAAAGGTTTAGAATAGTTACTTGGGTCTTTTTGTTTGGGTTTATAGAAATATGATTTATCAAACTAAGCTATCAGCACATTTGTCTTGGAATTAGAAGGATTATTCCAAGAGAATGCCCTTCTTCTTCTTTGACAATTTAGAAAGATGATTACTGTTTTAGTACATTGTGCAAATTACATGAATAAAAGTCCATTGCAAGCAAGTCCCATGCATGAGAGCTTAATTAATATTGATCCTATAATATGTTCTAGCACTTAAATTTTTTTCTATAAAATTATACAAAGTTGCACTTATGTATGATAATGATAGAACTATTTTAAAGACAACATACCTAATTAAATCCACAGCAAGAAGAAACTTCTTGACTCCCTCTATTTATAGTCCCATATTTCTGATCACCTCCCTCAGCCATAACTTGACAGAGAAAATTTGGTGATTTTCTACCTGTACATTAAAGTGTCTTTAATCCTCTCCAATGAATTCTTGATCCTTTTACTTAATGGAGGCAGTTCTTTTTTTTAATTTTTTTTTGCTTTTTGGGGTCACATCTGGCGATGCACAGGGGTTAATCCTGGCTCATGCACTCAGGAATTACTCCTGGCGGTGCTCAGGGGACCATATGGGATGCTGGGAATTGAACCTGGGTCAGCCGCACGCAAGGCAAATGCCCTACCCGCTGTGCTATCGCTCCAGCCCCAATGGAGGCAGTTCTACTAGGGTCACCAGAACTGGCTTTGTTAACACTAGAGACTTGCTGAAGTCAGTTTGTTTCTTTACCTAAATATTAACATTTGGTGGTTAGTCACCTCTCCTTAGAATACTTTGTGTTATGACATCTCACAAGAATTTTCCTTTTATTCCTTCAAATCTGTCTTTACTTAAAGTTACTCCTTTATTGCTAGCCATGTGTTCTGAGTCCCCACTGCAATTTCAATTGTGTGGTGTCCCAGGGTTATATTTTATATGTCATTATTTTGGACTTCTCCCTGGAACCCATATACAGCACAACTATGCCTACTTAGATTTTCTACAAGGAAAGGCAAGAAGTCATGCAGTCAGTTCTGGTTGTTAATAGGCTGACAAAAGCAAGTCTTACTGCAATTCAGTTTTTGCTTTTTTAATCTCTAAAATGAGAATAATGTAAGATACTTAATGGAGTTTTTGAGAAGATTAAGTGAATAAATAAATAAAAGTTGTAAATATATGTGTCTACAATTTTACTCTGGCCCTCTGGCCCATGAATTTCTGTTTTTTGGTCAATACATGATGCTATTAGATGTGAATGACTCACACTCTTGGATTTTTCCATGATAGAAATAGAGCAGCTTCTTATTCATAAAATATAAAGAAAATACTAGGTATGCAGTCACAAATATTTTTAATCACTCAGATTTAAGAGTAAAAAATCATATATTCTACATTACTGTATCACTATATTAGTGTCATCCCATTGTTAGTCAATTTACTGGTGCGGGCACCAGTAATGTCTCTATTACACTCAGTCTCGAGATTTTAGCAGCCTCTCCTTACTCGTGTTTCCCAACAATTGGAGGCTCTTTCAGGGTCAGGGGACTGAGACCTAGCATTACTGTTTTTGGCATATCGAATATGTCACGGGTAGCTTGCCAGGCTCTGCCGTGTGGGCGGGATACTCTCGGTAGCTTGCCAGGCTCTCCAAGAGGTATGATATTCTACATACAATTAAACAAGTCTTAAACATTATACTTCTAGTTTTTTGGTAAGTTAACAAAGTGACAGTGATAGCTTTGAGCACTTTTGTGGAGATGGGGTATAGTAACTTTGAACTTCAATACTATGAGCAAGAACTGAAATATGTTTTCTAAAGTGTAATTAAAATAAATTAACCCCCCCTCAACTTTTGAACTAAAAATATCAGATTAAAAATAAATGCTAGGGGCTAGAGTGATAGTACAGTGGCTAGGGTGTTTGCCTTCCACGCAGGAGAGGGTTCGATCCCCAGCATCATATATAGTTTCCCCAGAACCACCGGGAGTAATTGCTGAGTGCAGAGCCAGGAATAACCCTTGAGCATTGGCTGGGTGTGACCCAAAAAGCAAAAATAAATACATAAATAAATAAATGCTATGGGAAAAACATTCAAAATATTATATTTCCCAAGCAAACAACACATATTGTGATGGATGACATCATTGACCTTGGAAAGAGAAAAAAATGGTGGTTTTAGGAGTGCTTTCAAAGTTCTAGTTAATGAAGAGGACCACGACAGCTACTATCTAATCACAAATCTTTTGGAAATTCCAAAGAGGGATGCTTAAATTGCATGCAAATCTGTGGGGACTTGCAATAAAAGACGTTAGGACCCAGTTTTCCTTTTCTGCCCAGTGTCACGGTGGATTTCTGAGAGGCGCTTACAGCGGCATGGGTGCTTGTTCTTTTAGCTGGCGTAGGAGGGAAGTGGGCATGTGGCTGTATCTCTGTGTTGGTGTCTGTAGCTCATGAGTGAGTTTCAAACACACGAAATTTGTGGGATGGATTGAGTAGATGCCAATACTGACTAAATGAACAAATATATTGAAAAGACATTCAAGGCATTCTTGAATTCGGTAATTTTAGACAGAGTCATATAATTATTCAGAAAACCCACTAAAATTTGCATTTCCTAATAGCCAGTATATTTTTGGAGGTGGTGTATGGGCTTGTTAAAACAAATACGCTTGAATAACAACTTTTTAAAAAATGCTGTTTTATTACCAGGGCTGGAGCAATAGCACAGCAGGTAGGGCCTTGCCTTGCACACAGCCGGCTTGGGTTCAATTCCTCTGGCCCTCTCGGAGAGCCCGACCAGCTACCGAGAGTATCTGGTCAGTGTCAGGCTTGCAAAGCAGGCTCTCTCACTCACCAAGATATTCCTCATGCTCCATCAAAGTAATTTTTATCTGGCTGGAGCAATAGCATGACTGGTAGGGCATTTGCCATGCACGTGGCCGACCAGGGTTTGATTCCTCCACCCCTGTGGGAAAGCCCAGCAAGCTACTGAGAGTATCTCGCCCCCACAGCAGAAGCAGGCAAGATACCTGTGGCATATTCAATACGCCAAAAATAGTAAAAACAAGTCTCACAATGGAGACGTTACTGGTGCCCGCTCGAGCAAATCAATGAGCAATGAGATGACAATGACAGTGACAGTTTTATTACCAAGTAAAGTCAGAACACTTTCAGGGCTTCTTGCTAAAATATCTTCTCTTTCTCCTCTCTCTCTCTCTCTCTCTCTCTCTGGAGAACTTAATATTCCCCCCTCTGTCTGGGAAACTTAAACACAATTCCTAAAAGAACACAATTTGGCTGATTACCATCTGACATTCTTTCCCTCACATCTTCACTGAAAAGTGTGGATTCTAGTTTTTAATATGATTTCTGAAAAAATTCAGCTTACAGTTCAACACCCATCCTCATACCCTGATTTTCATTTAAACAATTACCTCTTTTTTATGGGGAAAATAAATACAATTCCAGGTTCTAAATGGGTAGAAGAGGGTAAAAACAAATCGTGGAAATACAGGCTCACTAATTTCTAGCAATCTTGTTGGCTTTAGAGTATAAATGTGTCATGTGAAAAGTTCCTTCTGTGCAGAAGAATTGGGTGTTTTACACACAGATAATTAGAAAATTGTCAAGACATATGTTGCTTTTTGCAAACGTTTTTGTATTTATTGTTTTGCAGATGATACCAAAAATTGTCATGGTGCTGAATTATGAAAACCTCTCAACTTAGAGGTCCTCATCAATGACTAATCGCTACTATTTGTAACCCACTTTAAAAGCAAATAAAGCACCCATCTGGTAATTCTATTAATGGTTTCTATATTAAAATGCTTATTGGCTTTCAAAAAGAAAATATGCAATTTAGAAATATTCATGTCACTATTGAAAAGCTTATAAATATATTTGGAAAAATAGAATGTATCACTTCTCATCCTCTAATTAAGTTTCAACCTTTTAAAGAATTAATTATATTAATGATGTAGTTATATATCCATATGTTTAAAACTGTAGTTATTCAACAAAATGAAATATTAAGGCAATTTTATAGATAAACAAAGGCAGAACAGTGATCATAATTGATCATTTGGATACAGCATTGACTCTCCAGACAAACACTCACACTATGCTCCCCTCTGGGTCTCACTCTCCATAGAGCCGGGAGGCTGCCAGCACACAATCCCTCCAGAAATAATGTGGAAAAGATAAACGTGAGTTCAAATGGGGCTATTTTGAATCACCTGATGTTTAGCAAAATTCTGTCATCTGAGACTGTGTCTATTGGTCACCCGGAAGAAATGTCACTACTTGTATTTAGTGCTGTGTTACAAAGACTTAATGAAACGAAGGAAGCAAAACTATTTTGTAAATATAGCTCCTCCACGGCTGGAGTTATAGAACAGCGGGAAGGGCGTTTGCCATGCATGCTGGCTGACCCAGGTTCTATTCCTCTGCCCCTCTTGCAGAGCCAAGCAAGCTACTGAGAGTATCTCGCCCACGTGGCAGAGCCTGGCAAGCTCCCTGTGGCGTATTCAATATGCCAAAAACAGTAAAAACAAATCTCACAATGGAGACGTTACTGGTGCCCACTAGAGCAAATCCGCAAATCCATGAGCAATGGAATGACAGTGACAGTGACAGCTCCTCCACGGAAATTTTCTAGGTATCACCACCAAGACGTCTGAAATAAGGCAACCTTGTTCTGTACCCTGAAGGATGGGATAGTTTGTTTTGGGGGACAGTGCATAGAATTCTTCAATTCTTCTGCATGTTGGCGTGCTGGAGAGGGTGACTGTTTAAGGGCGTGGCTGCTGCTATTTGGGGTCCCAGGTGGAGCTGCAGGAAGGAGTTCATTGTTCTGCTTGCTTCTGCCTTGAGTGTCCGAATGACTGTGCTATAGCAGAATGAGTTGGTCTGGTTTATACTCTCTAGGGCTTGGAATGCACTCCTGCCCCTACTGGGCCGGTGATCACGGTACCTCACACCTTTCCCGCAGACCTTGTGTTGCTATGTCTCTTCTCTTGGCGTGTACTTGGGATGTGATTCTCTCTTCTGGTAATATGTTTGTGTTCTTCAATGAGCAGCTCAGCTTTATATGAAGCGATTATAGGTGACAATTTTTCTCTACACTTTATGTTTGTTGGTGCCGTATTGTGGCTTTTACAGTTGAAAACATCATTTGAAGATTTTATTAACAATAGCTCAGTTTCCACCTAAATCATGGTGAAGAGCATGGCCTGGCATGTGTCCTAGTATCAGTATTCACCTCTCCTTGTTGACGAGGTGCGATGCAACAGTCTGATAATTTGTCCTTTTTTCCAGGCGTCATCTTCTGTAGACAGAGTTCTTCCTGTCTGCCACAATATATATCAAAATCATCTATGTGACTGAAGTGATAATTCAGTGGACAGGGTGCTTGCTTTGCATAAGACTGACCCAAGTTTTATCCCTGTCATGCTATATGGTCCTCGTGACCTGTCAGGAGTGATCCTTGGGCACAAAAGTAGGAGCAATCCTTTAAAAGGAATTTTTTGCTATAAGTTGAAAGAATGAGAGGATAAACAATAGTTTATACATGTAGTTCATTTCCATTTTGGAAGTAACAACCAAATAACTGTCATTATCACTGTCATCCCATTGCTCATCTATTTGCTCAATTGGGTACCAGTAACGTCTTCATTGTGAGACTTGTCGTTACTGTTTTTGGCATATTGAATACGCCACAGGTAGCTTGCCAGGCTCTGCCATGCGGGCGAGATACTCTGGGTAGCTTGCCAGGCTCTCCGAGAGGGACAGAGGAATTGAATCCAGGTAGGTCTCGTGCAAGGCAAACACCCTACCCACTGTGCTATCACTCCAGTCCAACAACCAAGTAACATCAAATATAAATAATTTATTGTTTCTGGTTTAATATTATATCTTACCTATGCATTCTTAATTTATTTTAGAATCTTATATACACTGGAAATAGTGAAAATAAAATTTTATTAATGCAAATAAATATAATTATAATAAATGGTGAAAGTTCTTTTATGTTTTCCTGTCCTGTTAAGATGAGGTTTTTTAAAATTGTTTATTTTATAAAGTAGTTCACAATATTTGATTACATTTTATATTCAGACACCAACCCCACCACCATTATACCTTCCCGCCACCATATTTCCATCCCAAACCCCTATCTCTGCCCTAAAGCAGAACTGAAATAATATGTTCTGTATTGTTTATTATGAAAATATGCTGAGAATGCTAAAAAAAGGAATCCTTACAGAAAAGAGTATAAGGATTGTTGTATTTAACCCAGGGGCCATTAAGGCCATTAAGCCCTTCTATATTTCTATAAGAGATCACTAGCATGTTGTTAAAGGTTGAGCCTTGTGTTTTATATGTGTGTGTTATATATATATGTGTGTGTATATATACATATATAAAACACATATAAAACACAAGGCTCAACCTTTAACAACATGCTAGTGATCTCTTATAGAAATATATATATATAAACATATATATATATATCACAATATCCCGTTAATCACCAATTTCAGGCGGGCTCAGTAACATCTCATTTCGTCCTTTCCCTGAGATCTTAGAAGTCCATCTCGACTCGGCCCTCCTAACGATGTTGCACTGGGGGCTCTTCAGGGTCAGGGGAATGAGATCCAGCTTGTTACTGGATTTAGCATATGAATACACCATGGGAAGCTTGCAAGGCTGTCCCATGTGGGCAGGAAACGCTCAGAAGATTGCCAGTTTCTCCCAGAGGGAGAAGTAGGCTAAAGATATAGCTTCTGAGAGCTTGCTTTTAAGTCTTTCTCTGGATGTTGTCTGTTGATGGGATTTCACACACCTGGGTTCCTCTGCCGGTACCTTCATGCATGAGGCCTGTCCGAACGTGTGGAGAGGGGCCTCCAGCATGGCTGCAGCTAGGTTCTGCTGGTCTTCGGCCGCTGGGAGCTCTGCTCAGGGTGGGGAGGGAAGCTGGAGCCCATCCCCCTCGAGGGGCCCCAGGGAAGACAGCCAGGCATGCGGGCAAGAGACTCTCATATATATGTGTGTGTATATATGTATATATGTATATATATGTAAAAATGTATATTTTCCTCTAAGATTGGTTCCCTCCTATTTTGAGCCCTGTCAAATGTGGTTCAGTAATCCTGTTGTATGGGTAGAGTATTTGGTTTAAAGTATTGCATGGCCATGAATGCAGCCCTGAGGTACAGGAATAGCCGCACTTGTGGGTGAGGCTCAGCCCGAGCATGTGAAGAGCTGCCATGAGTATGGAGGTGGCTGAGTTGTGGAAGCTTTTGACTGCCGGGGCTGGGTCCCTTGGGGCAGAGCGGGGTCTCGCCCACCCCGCCCCGCATGAAACAGCCTGGCGTGGGGTGTGGTGGCATGGTTATGGAGAGCATCATGTTGCTCCCTTCCAGGAGAAGACATGTGATCTGAGATGAGTTTTTATTCTACCAATTCTCATTTTTTTCTTTTTTTGTTTTTATATAAAATAGCTTTTTATTTTTAATTTTTTAATTATTAAAAAAATTTTATTAGTGAGTCACCGTGAGGTACAGTTACAAGCTTATGAACTTTCATGTTTGCATCATAGTTGGCAGCCACAGCAGGCAGTGCTCAGAGCTTACCTCTCGTTCTGAGGTAACAAACATTGATCATGCCAGTGGTACTCAGGGGACGATATAGGGTGCCGGGGATTGAATCTGGGTCAGCTGTATGCAAGGCAAACACTGTACCTGATATACTATCACTCTGACTATTGTTCTATATAAAGGACTTTTATCTTGAAATTGACGGATAAATTTCTACAGTCACAGTAGAGCCTCCATGTCAGTATAAATACATAAAATCCAATGTTGACTTAAAAGAAAAACAGATTGCCATTATAAATCATTTCTAACTATCTGTGCATTACATGTGAAAAGTAAGATTGGAATAATATGATTTATTTGAATGACAGCAAGTTCAAATGGTTCTCTTATTTGGAAGGAGGCAATGCTCTCTACTGAAAAATTATTTCATCTTGTCAGTGACATTTGAAATAAATGATAAAGAAAAGCACAAATTCCCTAAGTTTGAATTGAAGGACATTTACAACAATACCAGATACTTTGAATAGATACATAAAATAATACATAAAATAGATACATGTAAATCTTGTCCCTTTCTGTGGTGATAATGGTAAAGTATTAGAAAGGTGTACAGTTGACCATGTGAGGGAATGACAAGGATCAAATTTTTATATATGCCTGGCAGGCACTTTATCAGTCAGTCATATCTATGGCATATGTGGTCCTTAATTTGAGGACTCACTAAAATTTTTGAGGATACAAAAGATAATCAAATGTCTGTCAAGAAAATGTAACAAGTGAATTGTTATCATTCAGCAACAATTTCTAAAGTCATTTTTTTCTAGCTTTTTTTATCCTAGAGGCTAATCAAGTTCTATGCGAAGTTCAATAGAATGTCTTATAGAGGCTTTAACTCAGGTGGTGGAAGGGAGGAATTGACATAAAACTACCTTTCCATTGGATTCAATAAATATAAAATTTTAGATTCAAAATCCTTTTAGTATGAAGCCTATGAAATGCCTTAATTTTCTTTTTTGTTGTGTTTGGGGTCACATCTGGCAGTGTTCAGGTATTATTTCTGGCTCTGCGCTCAGGGATCACTTCTGGTGTGACTTGTGTGACCATTTGTGTGTGGTACAAGAGATTGCATCTGTGTCAATCACATGCAAGGCAAATGACCTACCCATGGTTCTGTCTTTTCACTCCTTAATTCCTATTAAGATAAAAAGAACACATTGGTATTTTGTTCTTTATATGCATTTTGGATTTTTAGCTTGTAATAAAATATTGAAAATTTACATGTAAAAATAGCAGGAAGAGAATGCTATTAGGGTATCCCAAAGAGGAATCGAAAGAGCTATGCTGGGAATATCATGTCTTACTCAAGTGAGAGAAGGAATCCGGAGTTCTGACCTCCATCGATGGTCAAAAATCAGGGATGCTGTCTGATTTTGATGCCTTTGCCAAGGCATCAAAAATCAGATGGGCCGGTCATGTAATGAGATTCAGAGACAACCACAGGACTAGAGCTGTTACCGACTGGATTCCATGGGACGTCAGAAGATATCGTGGCTGCCCACCAACTAGATGGTCAGATTTCTTTTTCACATCTCTGAATGAACGATTTGATGCTCTGAAGTTTACTAAGGATTAATTGGATATTCTATTCAAGACATAAAATCTTGTATAAGACTGTTTACTAATTAGTTAAATATTTCTTTCTTTGCATAATGAATCTAGAATTCAAATTTTCCAAGCTAGTCATATTTCATTCAAATTACTGACTTCTAATGACTTCTAATTTCTACTAATTAAGCTAAATACAAAACTTAGACCATCAAGTGAAACTGTATTTTAATATATCATTGTATCACTGTCATCCTGTTGCTCATAGATTTACTTGAGCAGGCACCAGTAATATCTCCATTGTGATACTTGTTACTGTTTTTTTGATATTGAATACGCCACGGCTAGCTTACCAGGCTCTGCCATTTGGGCAAGATACTCTCGGTAGCTTGCCGGTTCTCTAAGAGGGACGGAGTATATATTCTTGTTTAATTCTATTTGAAATTTAATAAGTTTTAGAGGGTTTTTTTTTAAAGTTTCTAAATCCTGTTTTCAGTACATTATTTTTTTCACCTGAGACAATAAATGAATATTCATCTAATTTACATTGTGAGATAACATTAGGCTCCTTAAAATTTCTTGTTTAAAAGCTAAAGTAAATAGTAGTTGAGCTGATGAATTTAATTTTTCAACTAAGTAAGCAGGCACATATTAAATTCTCTAACTATGTTTAATAGAAAATGGAGAGCCTAGAGCGATAGCACAGCGGGTAGAACATTTGCCTTGCATGCGGCCGACTCTGGTTTGATTCCCAGCATCCCATATGGTCCCGGAGCAATGCCAGGAGTAATTTCTGAGTGCATCAGACAGGAGTAACCCAGGTGCATCGCCGGGTGTGACCCAACAAGAAAAAAAAGAAAATGGAAGACATATAATTCTAAACATTAGAAAGATATAGTGGGCTTCTGGTGTTTAATTCATGTAGAGAGATGAGATAACTCAATCAGAATGTCATACACTTACATATATCCTGGAAAAGGCATATGAGACACCTACTTTACCATGGAGTTACATCCCTATCCCATATAAGCCCAGTTTTCTCTGTAATTGTTATTAAAGTAAATGTGTTCATTAAGAATCACATTAAACATATGCTTTCCTGTATATTGTTATATGTGACTAGAATGTGAAAGATAATAGGAATCTCTCCCTCTTGCAGTGAGTAAAAAGTACAACTTTAAGAAGCTTATGAAGCAGAAACTAAATAGTACTATATTAATAAAAGATCAAAGTTAAACAGTAAGTCATATAATGGAGAATATAACTGAATACATCTATTGTCATTTGCACATGCAGATCATAGACATACATATATGTGTATAAGTATATAATGTAATGGAAAAATCAGAAGATAGCCAATATCACTATAGAAGAACTTTGGTAAAGGTGAAAATGTTGCAAATGTATTTATTCAATAAATTATGCATAGCTCTCTAAATCACAAGGAAATTTTTTCAAGTGAATCAGTTGCTCTTTTTTTCAGTGTATTGAAAATAACTTTGAATAAGAAAATATACATCCACTTCAGTTTAGTCAAATGAGAGTCAATATATTTTGAAATTTATTGTACACATTTAAAGTAACTCAAATCATATCGGGTTCTCTCTTGAGTTTTTGTAAAATAATATTAGTGGCATTTGATTAAAAATCTATTTCTCAGTTTTAAAATACTTGAAGTTTTTCTCTACTGCAGAGGCTGACTGTGCAGAGAAATATCTAGAGAGGAATTATATTTAAGAGGCGCACTTTGAAACACATTTTCTTGTGTCAAGTTTTGACACTGACCTTTTAAAACACGGAAACAGGGACATTCCCTTTTAATTATGCTGCTTCCCTTAAATTAAATCCACAGTGTAATTCTGGACAAAATAATGAAGTATCTGAAAATAAAATTTATTTTGTTTCTCTTGTATTTGAGAAGTGGAACATGTATATGTATATAAGATCAATTCAGGTTTCTTTTTGAAGTATTTTTCCATCCCTTTGTTTAGGAAAAGGAAGACAGAATAATTACTATTCAGTGATTTTATATTGAACAAAATATGTATATCTGATAGTAAATTTAAATTAAATTTGACTGAGAATTGCATTGTAAAAAAAAAGAAATGGCTGCTGATATGCAGAAAAAGCATTAATCAGAAAGATCTAGAGGAAGGAGACAGTTTTGGAATTTTTTTCCAGTATTTTTATTAAAGATTTCCATTCAAATATAGAAGAGTCTCATTAGTCAGCTTCATTGTGAGTTAGCAGGGTGTTCTATTCCTGTGCCATACTGCTAGAAACAAATATAGTATAGATTGGTAATACCAAGGCATGTTATTGACAGTACTGATCATGTTTGATTATTTGACTGTGCAAGATTTATTAAAAGGGCTTTACCAAAAAAACGTTTCTATTACCTTGTATGTGTCTAACCCGAGTTCAATCCTCTTCATTATGTAAGGTCCCCTGAGCACCACCAGGAGCCATCCATGAACGCAGAACAAGGATTAATCCCAGAGCAACTCTGGGCGTGCACCCTCCCCCATCAAAAAAAAAAAAAAAAAAAAACTATGACTGAGCAGATATAAGAAAATACGGACTAGAATTATCACTAGAAACACAATCAATTACTTATATTTATTTGCTTTGAAACCTGAAATAGGTCATCTAACACCATGAAGTCCAAGATTTTTTATTTCTATGCTATGAGGAGTCAGTGAAATATGCTTTCTGAGGCCTTTACTCACAATACTTAATACTTTTAGATTCCCAGTTTAAATATCCTGTTATCACATTTTAAAGATATTTTGAAATCTAGTTTTTAGCTTGCAGTTTAATTTAGTGAGGTTTATGAATAAGAGATTGCATTATACATTCGATTTTACATTCAACTTTTTATTTCACTTTTTCCTCTTTTGTGCTTGCATCCTATACATTTAACTAAGTTGGATAAGTATATGTTGTAATAATATAAAACTAGTGACATATTGAGTCTCTATATAATTAATGAAGTTTATTTAAATAATCTACATCGTTCACACTCATAGGCTTCCTTCTGATGTGCCCTCTTATGTCAGTTTCATATTTCTAGTATGTTACAAAACTTCATAAAGGGGCTTCTACTTGATTTGTTTCTGTGTAGGGCAAGCTTTGTATTGTTACATTTTGTTTGTTCTTCTCTCTCTTCATCATGGCAAGTGGTGTAAACTGTTAATTTTCCGACTTCTAACTCAAGCCCTCTTTTGCAATCCAGTTTTGAAATTGGAGTCAGAGTAACATTAAAAATATAATTCAAATACCGAGAAGCACCTTGTGATTTATCGACTTATTTTAAGTTATAAGTCAAAAGCTTCCAGACTCTGTCAGATGTGATTTCCCAACACCTCTAAAGACCTCTGAGGCGTTTCCTCACACTCAGCTAACCTCTTCCCTGTTCGAAATTAGGTCTGTTTTTTGCCCAGAATCTTTACAGTGAGTTGTTTTTTGAGTGTTTTTCCAAATCTCACACCTAGATCAACCTGTTTTCTGCTTTTGCTCATTAATAGGGAGACCTTCCTGACCGCCCTGTTTCAAATAGCATTCCACCCTGAATCCCAAACACCCGGCAATTCTTGTATTCCCTTCAGTTCTGCTTGTGATAAATATGAAGCTGTGGACGGAGGATAAGTTTAGGAGTTGTGTGTATGCAATCTTTTGCTTTTGCCCTTTGCTATGCTCATTGTACAAATAGTTCCCTTCCAAGGAACACGCACTCAACATCTTTTGAGTGGCTCATGGAAATTATTTGATGTTTCTGTCTTCATGTCAACTCGAAGTGATTATAAAATGTTTCTGAGTCTCCATATCAACTCAAAATGATTAGAAAATGCCATAAAACTCAAAGTTTTATTATTTTTTAAAATTTTTATTTAATTTTCATAAAGCTGTTCACAATAACTGTTTACTTTCAATATTTCAGCACCAATCCCACCACCATTACAACTTCCCAACACCATTATTTTGAATTTTACACCACCACCCATGCCTGCCCCAATAGGCAGATGCTAAATAATTTTGAGGGGTCTAGAGTATCTCTGAGGCATGGTGCTCTCTTTCAGATTTGTTTGTGAGTATCTGAATCATGACCATTAATGCACTTAAATGATACCCAGAGGCAGTTTGTGGGTGTGACTGCCAGGAAACCAGAAGGGTAGGGAGGTGGAGGGAGGTCGCTCATCACTGACTCCATGAAGCCTGGAGTTTTCAGTGGTTAGTCCTGCAAATCTGGGTTTTTCAGCAGATTCATTCTCATGCGCAGCGGGCTTAGGACAAGTGTGAAGGTCGACCATGAGTATGGTGGCTATTGGTCTCTGGACACTCTTGCCCCCACCCCAAGATGCCTCGGTGAAATCAGCCTGGTGCAGGTTGGGGAGACATCTCCGCGACATGCTACTCTATCATTCCAAGATTCATTTGTGAGTCTCTCATTTTGATCTCTTTCAAAATTTACTTATGGGTCTCTGAAGCAAGGCCGAGAAATGAGCTTGTATATATGAGCTGGAGGTAGTTTGTAGGCGTGACTCCCACATACCTAACTTTTGGCCATTTAATTTTTTTGGAAACTTGGTCCCAATTTGTTGGGGTCGGATCAGAGGTACATTGGAAATTTGGGGGTATCAGGAAGCCTGAAGTCACCATCAGGCTGCTGATGCACTCAATCCACAGGTAGAGGTTGACCTGCTGCGTGGCATTGTACCCCCGAAACTCAGTTTCAGAATCTACAAAAGGAGGTATTTATTACTCACCATATTATAAAAACAATATATGACTCATTTTTTAATGATAAAAGTTATTTTTTTGATGAGATACCAATAATTCTACTTATGACCATCAGTTACCTAATTAAGTATATAGAAGCAAATAAATATAGTACCTTTATATTTATAATTATATAGTACCCCCAGCGCCGTGTAATCCCACCAACGGCCAACATCCAGAGTCTATAAGACCAAGCTCCCGGAAGACATTTTATAGCCTACCTCTCCCTCTGGGAGAACCTGGCAAGCTACCGAGAGTTTCCTGCCCACATGGGAGAGCTTTGCAAACTCCCTATGGTGTATTCATATGCCAAAACCAGTAACAATGCTGTGTCTCATTCCCCTGACCCTGAAAGAGCCTCCAATGTGGCATCGCTGAGAAGGATGAGTGAAGAGAGTCTTCTAAAATCTCAGGGCTAGGATGAATGGAGATGTTACTGCTGGAGAAATTTGATGATCAATGGGATGATGATTTTATTTATTTTTATTTTATTTTTCATATTTAATCCATAGTATTTAAAAATTAGAACCTCTTTGCTGATAAAGACTTAAGGAAACATCTGCTGAATGCTCCTGTTTCAGTCATGTTCACTGTTCCTCAGAGTCTAAAATCAAGAACACTAGAATTCCAGAGCAATGTTTTCCTCTAATAAACTATTTAATGATCTTGGGAAATGAACCCTGAAAAAATAGCATTAACATGACTAATAAGCATGACTATATCTAGAAACTCAAGCATTACTGTCAGGAAAGATTATGAACCAGAGCTCAATGTGAGATTTATAATATCTCCCTTGTTCCTATGCTCACTGTTGTATAAGTTGGTGTTATTGATTTTCACTGTAATTATTTCTATCCCTAACCATGCTGGGTTTCCATTTCCTGACTGGAATGGAAAGAGCACGTTTAGAAGTATATCATTTCTGTTGTACAGGATGAGACAAGAGTGGCTGGGCTGTGGCCCACAGAACACAGAACACTGACAAATGGCTTTTGTGTAAGGTCATGTGTCCTGTGTTCTCTCTGATGGTGCAGGAGCCAGGCCTCAAAAATAGATGAGCTCTTTTAGAAATTTCTCATTGTAAGCATCAAGAACTTCAATAAAAATCTATGTATTTTATAAAGGAAAGTCAGTTTTAAAAGGATTAAAAAGTTGTAGTGGAGAACTATTGCTGACTATCTGTGTGACTGCCTTGAAATTAGGAATTTTTTGTTTAGGCAGAGTCTTGCGTTTATATATATCCCAATTTAAATATATTGCTAAGTCACTAAACACATTATATATGTGTTTATATATATATAAACTTACATATATATGTGCATTTATATACACACACTTTTTAATCGTTTGGGATATGATAATGTTTGGGTGGATTGTGTGATTAATTAAGTACAGATGGCTTTGTGCTTGTACAAGAATTTCACATTGTTAGAGAAAAATTGAATAGATAAAGCAAAAATAGATTCTGTTGCCGTTTTGCTAAGGACAAGTTAAATGATTCATCTACAGATTGTCTATCTGCTAGTCATTTGTTAAAGATGTTATGTTATGATAGATCTTTGAATAATTAAGTTAAAGTTGATTATAAAATCATTTGGTGACTTTTGCTTAGGTAATTTTTAATGCATAGGAGTTTCTAGGTCATGTTGAAGAAATTTCTACAATGGACTTTAGCATCAAATTATTTTTTCAACAAGTAAATGTTATAAAATGATTTTAAAGATATTTGGAAAGAGTTGTAGACGACTATAGGCAATGGAGTGTTTTTAATTTATTTTTTAATGTAAAAGCAATGTTGTTTCACAAGCAGTTTCTAAGTAAAGCCTCAATGAAAACACATAAAACAGATACACAAAGCATCCCCTGCCTTTTAAGACTGTTCCAGATATGCTAATCAAATCTTAAATCCTCATAAAATCATTGCTCAGAACAGTTAAGATAACCAGAGCTGTGAAAGATCAAAAGTTAGCATGAAAAAGAGTGCCCTGGGAAATTCTACACTTGACAATTTTTGTGTAGTTTGATGAGAAAAAAAAGTTGGTGATTCAAAGCAGACAATGGGGCTAGAGATAGGCCCATTGTTTGAGTGCATGCTCTGCCTGAAGGAGGCCCGGGTTCAATCCCCAGCACCTCACTTCAGAACCATTGAGAATTGCCATGTGTGACTCCTGAACAAGAGCCAGAGTAAATCCCTGAGAAAAATAATATGAATACCTTTCCCAATAACATGAAAGTTGCAAGAGTAACCATAGAATAGGACTCATGTGGTAAGTCAAAGGATTAGAACACATGCTTTCAGGAAAAGAAAGCCCAGACTTCCAGAGCTTCTGAAACACCAGGAATAACCCTCAGCTCTGAGCTGGGTGTACCCTCTGACCAGTGCTGGGTGTGGTCCCCAAACTAATAAATAAATTAGTTAACTGGAATAAAAAAGAAAACAAACAAACAAGAACTAAAAGAACAACAAAGAAATAAAATGACTTTTTCATTGTGTGTCTCCAGGTATAAAAAGCCTAAGAAAAGTTTTGGGTCCCATCCTTTAATCCTTCTTAATCTTTTTCACTTGAGTTTTTTCCCAACGAAACAATTCTTTATGTACCTTCTATGAATATAAAAACATTGACAGTAATTTAAACAATTCTTTAAGTTTTATGACATTTGGCTCCTAAGAAGAGTCCATATACACGGAGCCTGTGCAGTTATAAAGTATGAGATGGGTGGTAACATGTGAAAATTATAAATGATATTCAAATTGTTTTTAAAATAGCAGTGAATATTTTGATGAGAAGGTTCACTGTATAATTGTGGCAAAAAGAAACAAAACCAAACTTATTTTAAATAAAGAACTCTTGCTGTTTAGAAAAGAATAGAAGCCATTTGAGATGATGTAGTTTAGCGCCAACACACCAATGTATCATAAAAAACTATCAATAAAATATGCGGTTTATTTAGTCACAAATGGGTCAATGTGAGTGATGCAATTTAATATGAATGTGAACACTTTCTTGTAAGTTCCACTTTCTGATTTTTTGCCAATTTGCTGAAAGAAACAAGGTATAGTCCTAGGATTCACTGTGATGGTAAAACATCTGATCTATGAGAAGGAACTATATGCAGAAAACCTAAGTAGTCATTAATAGATTTTTCCGTTTAAGTACACCTCCACCATTATTTTCTTCACAACTGGAATTTTTTTCTTTGTCATATCTATTAATTATATAAATGGATTTTTATACTAAGGCATAGTGTTCATAAAACCAATCACAAGCAGTTAGAATAATTTTGGTAAATTATCTTGTGGTAGGGACTGAGACAGTACAGTGGGTAGGGCATTTGCCTTGCACACAGATAACCCGGGTTCAATCCCTGGCTCCCTATATGCTAGCCCTAGCTCCAAAGGAGTGGTCTATGAGTGTAAAGCCAGGAATAAGACCTAGCACTGGTGGGCATGGTCTCAAAACAAATGAATAACACAAAAACTGAATGAGACAGATGCTGATATATGCTCCGGTTTACAGGTGAAGGAACAGAGGTTTATTGAAGTTAAGTAACTCGCCCTATGGCGCTCTACCTGGAGACAGCACGGCCTTTAAATTCAGGTCTGTGTTAGTCTCAGGACATCAGCTGACATCCTCTCTGAAAAACATTGGGCAATCATTAAAAATGATTTCTCTGCATTATCCACAAAGCACGAGTCCAAAGTAAGAGTTCATTCATTTTCTTGCTTTCTCCAGTGTCTGAAGTGCTGATATCACTCTGAGGAAAGAGGTGAGCACAGTTTAGATATGTGCACTGCCACCGTTGACTGGTGGCATTTTGCAAGTTCCAGCTTGTCACAAGTTAAAAGAAAAATTCAAATGAGGGGATCCTGGCTGGTTGTAAGATAAAGGGAAGAATTGTGACCTCCTCAAGGTCTAATTCAAATGCTGGGTACAAACAGTTCAGTCCACCCTAGATTTTCCACTGCTTAATCTGGTCTGAATTAGATATCAGCATATGTTCTTCTTGTTAAAAATGCACTTGGCTTCTTTCTGCTTAAACAAAGACATAGCCTTGCTTCTTCATGGATGTTTTCCATCATCACCTCTGACAAAATGCCCTGCGTTCATGACTGCCCAGGGTTGCCCTGCTCTGGTGTAACATGCATGACAAGTAAATTGCCAGAAGTTGAAACATTTTATTTAAACCCAACCCCATCCTTCTGCATACAATTTTATTGTGTCTAGGAATATTCAGTTGAAATGGCTTCTGCATACTGATGTAACCAGAATAGAAACAGTGGGAAGGATAAAATGTGTATCCCAGAGGCACTATTCAGAACCTTCTGAGCTCTGTTCCTCGATGCTCAGATTTTATTAACGGTTAAATTAAGAGCTAGATAAATTGAGTTAAGCTCCATCACATAGCAGCATTGTAACAGATAATAGCCGAGGATCGGTATCTCAGATGTTGGCTGATAACATAGATAAAGTTCTTAAAGGGCAGGCTAGTAACCCGAGCAGTTTCTGCCTGTTGCAGGCATGATTAATTCAACTCCTTGGTAGTGGAGTCATAGGGGTACTCACCACTACCCCAACCTAAGCAAATCCATTTTCAAAAAGCACCTGCCGTTAATTCTTCTTTTTTTTAATTTTTGCAGGAAGTTTCTACCATTTAATTTCATTTTTAGTCAAAATAATGAATAAATTTGATGCTGTGCCTAGTGGAGAGCTGGATGCTGCAAAGGTTTTACAGTGCCGGCCCTGAATGCTCAGTTTGGAATGTCACGCGCGGGATCCAGAACCATTTTCCCTTTGTTGTGTTGCATTAAACAGTCCCAGCCTGGGCCAGACTAACAGGGAGCTGTGTGAAAGGTCAGGTGTTGTGTTTTCAGCTTTTGTTTGTGTGATTATTTTCTCAGCTGAGAAATGGTTCTGGAAAGCCTTAAATAGCTGCTTTGCATTCCTATGGGGCAATTGTGCGCATTTTTATGAATCTATCTTGGTTTACTTGTTTTGTGATTCTACCTCCTTGTATTAAAAATTCATAATTTTCAGTTTTGTCATTTCAAGTGTGTGGCTTTTAAGCATCAGTGCTTCTTGTGGTCATTGCACAAGGACTGTCCTTTATTATAAATGGCAAGTGTGGGGTGCTGCTGAGCAGAAAGTAATCCACATGAGACGTTAGTACTCAGCTATTAGTCCAGGCCGACTTCCCAGCTTTCTTGAGCCTCCATCTTTGACCCTCATAAGTCTTTCTAAATGATGAGAGTAGATTCACCTTTAAACGCAACTGGATATGTGACAACCCTCTCTACCTCCTCCCTCCTTCCTCCTTCTCTTCTTCCTCCCTTCCTCCCTGCCTCCTTTCTCCCCTCCTTTTCCCCTCCCTCCCTCCCTCTCTCCCTCCCTACCTTATCCCTCCTTCCTTCCTTTCCTTCCTCTACCCATTTTTCCTTCCTCCCTTCCTTCCCCCCTCATTTCCTCCTTTCTTCCCTCCTTTCTCCTTTCCTTCTTCCCATTTTTCCTTCCTCCCTTCCTCCACCCTCCCTCTCTCCCATTCTCTCCCACTCCCTCCCTCCCTCCCTCCCTTCCTCCCTCCCTCCCTCTCTCTTTCTCTTTTTCTCTCTTTCTCTCTCTCTCTTTCCTTCCTTCCTTCCTTCCTTCCTTTCTTTCTTTCTTTCTTTCTTTCTTTCTTTCTTTCTTTCTTTCTTTCTTTCTTTCTTTCTTTCTTTCTTTCTTTCTTTCTTTCTTTCTTTCTTTCTTTCTTTCTTTCTTTCTTTCTTTCTTTCTTTCTTTCTCTTTCTTTCTTTCCTTCTTTCCAGGACTTTGCAATTTGCACCAAAAAGAGTATAGTCAGCATTAAATAGCAAAGATAAACATCTTAAAGCTTGTGGAAACAGATGACCATACAGGTCTTACTAGAAATGACCTTTCAACTAACATAAACATATTAGAGAGTTGGATTACAATGTATAATGTATCATACCGTAAAACATGTCCATTGCGCTAGACAAGCTTTTGGACATACTTTCATTTCATAGAGTTGATAATATGGTTTAGCTCTAGGCTGGAAATATACAAGGGTCATGATATGGGCTTTGAGATATGTCTCTTTCTGTTGCTGTAGAGACATCTTCTTTTCCTTTCCCTCTGATTCGCCTGTCCTTTAGTATTTTTCATAGCTTGACATATAGCAGTAGTGATCCTATTAGCTGCAGCAAATCTGCTGAGCTTGCTTTTTGAGGGGAGCGTTTCGTCATTGGTACTTTTTTTTGCAGTTCCTTATTAGTACATGCCCTTTACTGACTCTGCAAGAGCCATCATCTAGAATTAAACATTTTTCTGCTAGACCTGTCCTTACTCTGTGCAAAAAGATTATAGTCCATTATGCCACCTTCTTGCTGACAGCCAGATACTGCTGAGATTACAATAAAAGTCTCTGCAAATTTAAATACAATGCGACCCGGGTATGCACAAGGCTTTGATAACAAGGATCATTTGAAGAAATGCCTTTTAGAGGACAGACCATGAGAGAGGCTCTTTGAAATAATTTTACAGAAACCTTTGGTTCTTATTAGATTGATAGCAGCAGAAGTAAACTCTTGATATTGAAAGGAGTTGAAAATCTAACATACTCAGATGATCTCAGACTGGGGTAGACTCGCTCAGAAGTTGCAGAGTGCTGCCTCAGCAGAAAAAAACGCGCTTAACCCAAAATGAGAATTTCCAATTTCTCTAATTTTAGGGTTATCATTTACATCTCACTCCCCAAAGTGCTTTTTTTTTTCTTGATTTCTTCAGAAAAAGTAATTTCCTTTTATTCTTCGAACAAAAAGTGTGTAGAGAATTTTGAATATAGAGAGACAAGTAACTAAGGAATCTAGAGAAATATCAGTCACAGCAAAGAAAGAGCTCTTGGTGTCTGTCTGTCTGTCTGTCTGATAGCATCTGTACATTAAAAATGAAGTTTCTTTGCCTTCCTCACTCACACTGCCTAGTCCACATTTTGGAACATTTTTTCCTCCAGTTCTTTTCTGTGGTAGCTTTAGAAGCCTTCATTATCTTGTCTTAAGGTCATTGTGCATAAACTGTAGCCTTCATATATTTTCTTTCCATTTCAAAGAGAACAAAACGACACTATGCTCTGAAATATGATTGAATATTCTCCTGAGAAATTTTAGACTTGTAGTTGGTAGCATTTTTGTTGAGATATAGTGAGGACAATCAAAGTGATTTTTTTTAAGTAACACAAATGAAAATAACAAACTTCCCTGCCTTTATTTATAATCCGAAGATGGAACTCTGCTCTAGAATCAATCTCTAGCAACACACACATACATACACATGCACACACAAACATATGCACATGCAAAGTATGAAATTCTCTAACCTATCAAAACAAGTTATTATAGATAATGTGCCAAGAATCACAGAAAGACAAAGTAATATGACATTAGCCTATCTTGGGAAAAGACTCACTGAAGAAGAGAAGGAGTCTTTGACCATAACCATGAATAAAAATTTATCAGGCAGAACCAGAAAGAAACAAGACAAACAGTGAAGAAGTAAGAAAATGGCTTTGAATAAGGACTATTTTATGGTGGCAAATGTAGCAGAAAAATAAAGCAGAGTATGTGAGAAGATATTGGAAAGACAGCTAGTTTGGAACTATCTGAATACCACTTAAAAGAGCTTTTTTTTTAATTATCCCAGTGGGCATAGGAAGTCATCAACAGATTTATAAAGGATAATTATTTGGGATATGAGCTGTAGGAAGATGATTATTGTAGTAGTTGGATAAAAAGGACCAAAAATAAAATGAGTGACAGAAAGACAGAAGTAGGCTATAGGAAGCAAGCAATGTGTAACCTACCAAAACATGTCAGCACTCAAGGAGGGAAAGGGAAAGATCTAGTAAGACTGGTATAAAGATAATCTGATAGGACTTGGTAAACAAGTGCTGATATTATTGGTTCATGAGGGTGAAATCATAAAGATCATTCTGTTGGCAATGGACTAGATGGGGATGATGTCAATGATTGAGGTGAAGAGAACCACAGTAAACACTAGGTAATATCGTCAAGACTTTTCTTTCTCATTCAACTGTTTTAGCCCTATATCGTCATGTTTTGGTTTATGGTCATGCTATCTTATTTATGTGTTTCACTTTTTATTGTTGACCTTGAGAAACTGTGATAGGAACCAACAACTTATCAGTGATCTTTTATTGCTTTCCTACTTGTAATAGACATTTTTCTATGATGACACTTTCTGGGTGCTTTTCCTTTCAGCTGTTAGTTTTCCTCCTTGAGTGTATGGCCCATGAACCTTTAGGAATCCTCAGATAGATCACTGTCACATTAAAATTTAAGGAACTACTTCATCTGAACCACATGCTTCATTTCCTGAGGATCGTCAGCAAGCACAGGGAAAGAAAGCATGTCATATCTGCATTATTACCATTGGTGTTTCTTACTCAATCGGTGCTTTGCCATCTGGATGGTCCCAAGGAGCAGCTTCTCTATAAAATCGCAAAGGATGCATGTGGGAAGGACAAGCAAAGAAACAAAACATTGTTTGGAGAGTCTTGAGAAAGTGCTATAGTGATTTAAGTGCTAAATTCTTGGTCATTTTGGGCATATCAAGAAACATGAAGCCTTTGTGTATCTATATTTTCTCCTTTTAAAACAATTATAAAATAGGATGTCAGACAAGACCATGCATGACCTGGGTTTTAAGCTAATGTTTAATAAGATGAAGTGTCTGCCAGTACCTTAAAAGATTAGGGAACATGACTTGGATAAATGAAGACTTTTTCTTTTCCCACAAATTTAGCTTCTGGTGTGTGTCTGGCTAAAAAAAAAAAGACTGTTCTACCTCTTGTTCTACTTTGAGTTCCTAGCCACTATTTTTCCTTCCTCTCTTCCCTGCATCTTTCTATCCTCCCCTTTCAGACAATATTACTTCATCTCATTATGCAAGCTCCAAAGAAGACTTCACTCTGAGCTGGCCATTCTTTAAAACCTAATAGCAAATTTGAAGTTCTACTCCATTTGATAACCTCATTAAAGTCATGACTACACTGCCTTTATTTATTTATTTGAAGGACCTATATTGAGTTTAGAATCATAAATATTCATTGTGGATTTTCTGAAAGGGAAACAAGACTGATAGAACGTCAGAGTATTGTGTCAGTGCATTATGTTTAAGAATCTCTGGGATGAGGATAATATACACAAATAAAACAGACGCACTGAATATTGAGATAAACTTGGAACAGTGCCTTAGAGAAGTAAATATATGCTTTTAGAAAATGCATCCCAGTAATGCAGTTTGTCAATAATCCATCATTAGTCTAGTGGAGACTCCAGCCTCTCTAGTATATTAAAAGTCATCCTGGAGCTTCTTCCCGGTATGCACCACTTCAGACAATATTGACCTGTCACATCACTCCTAGAAATAAGAACTATGAAGTTTCTTTTTTTGGAGTAGTACCCATCAATGGATACATCCTATCCAAGAACATCTAGAAAATTTTGAATCACATTATATTGTGAATCATACATACTGCTTGGAAGATGCTACCACTTGATAAGTCTTTGCCTAAGATTACCCTAAGAATTTAATTTCCAAATCACCTTCCCAGGTTTACTCTATACTTGTTTCTTATGCCTTGATTCTAACAGTTGATGTATATAAAAACAATGCAAATACATATCCACTTTATAATTAGAAAGATTAAAGAAAGCCAAAACTGCACATCTAATACTGAAATTAGTAGAGCTAAATTTAATTAATATACTTGTTGATTTTGGACTTATATGTTGCATCCTTTCAGAAAGGCTACACAATTATTTGGCTTATTTTTCACCACCTAGTATTTCATTGGTTCTTTCACAGGACCATTTTTTGGCATAGTGAGCTGTGCTCAGGACTTAACCTTGAGGCTTAGGGCTTAGTCTTGTCAGGGTTCAGGGGATCATATGTGATGACAGAACTCTAATCTAGGTCTTTTAGTAAGCAATTTGCTAGCTATATTATCTCTCCAATGCCACTCTATTGTTAAGTAGGTACTAGAATTTCCATTTCAAAGCTAGGACAGCCAATATTCAGACAGAATATGTCCATTTCACAGAAACTCACACTCAGTACAACACACAGAAACCGTAATCTGTGTCTATGACAATTATTTTTTATTTCAGAAAAGTTCAAAGGTACGCATATAGAACTATAAGGGAATTATATTGTTTAAAGACTAGTTTAGGGAATGGTAAGTGTGAAAAATTGATTCCTAAACCTGTATCTGGGTGTCACTTAGTCAAAAATAAAAAAAATAAAAAGGATGATTAACTAGGTGGATATTTATGTCTTTCCGCATAAAATATTCATTGCATAGCTGTTGAATTTTTAAAGTTAAAACATCATCGCTTACATTCTACTCACAAGGCCATCCATCTGTATGGGCACTCATGCATCTAGTCCACATCCGTTGTGTGGTTGTGTGTAGATCAGTGAAGAAATATAGTGGAGAAGAGAGACTATGTGACAGAATATGTTTTAAGGTGTACAGGAGACTTTAAGTCGGTGTGTCTATCAATATGCATTGTGGAAAACTCTCAGGAGATGTGTTTAGTAGCAAGTTGTTGAAAGAGCAACCCACATACATCTTTGTGAAATGTCAGGTTTCACACACACACACAAAAATGCATTGAAAGGATAGGCTTTGGAGATTCTCTGTTCATGTTTCAAGTCCAATTCCATCATTTGTTAGGTTGTGGTTCTGGAGAGTCCTTTATTCCAACTTTGTCTCCATTGCCTCTTAAATGAGAATAACAAATACATCTATTTCAAATGATTGGTAAATACTTGTTTATATACCAAGTGATATTTGTCTTTCAGTGTCCTAAGATAAACAATAAGCAAACAAATTCTCCAAAGAACTAGGTAGGTACTGTTATGTTAGCAGTATGAGGATCAAAGGATTAGTGTACATAAAGTATTTAGTAGCACAATAGTCGTCACTTGATAAGTCCTTGACAAATGTTAGCTCAATAAATAGTGTCTCCTACAAATAAGCAAGAAACTACATGGCAAGCAGAGGAAATATCATGTCCATAAGCGACACAGACAATGGCAAATACAAATATATGTTTGCTGAAGTCAAAATTGTAAATTTGGTTCTGGTGACATTCTCCCCTGGAATTTGGTACGTTAAGCTTCTTAATTTCTATTGTCAACATATGTGACATGTTCAGTTATTCACATATTGGTGATGTAAAACAATCCCAAGTATGCCATTATTATTCTTCTTCTTGTTAAGACAATGCGCATGGAGATATGAAAATTTAAAAAAAATATACATGATTTATAAACACCTTTGATTTTTTCTTAATTGAATCTTGTAGAGAAAAAAATGAAACCAAAAAGTAGTGATCAGCATTTAGAGATTATGGGTGTCTGGTGAAGTGGTGGATGATAACTTCTCTCCATCTATAATACACATATTTACAGTGATGTGTGTGGGCAGCCATGGCATTCCAAGGCATTTTCTAATTTGCCATTCACAAGGCTGTTTTTACAGTGTACCTTTACCTTGACCCTGAGCTTTTTTTAAAGCATAGAATATTAATAGTGACATTTAATCAATATATTTCTTAGTCATTTGTAATAGTCTTTTGACTATGCTTCATAAAAGCTTCTAATGGTCTATAAACCTTGTGAGTGCTTTTTAGATATTGCTTTTATGGCATGTTTTTCTTCTAGTAAACTAGCCTAGATGTAAAAGTTTATCCCTGAGTTTAATCTACATCTCCTCATATGCATTCTTCATCTTATTTGTTTATTCATTTTTGGGGGATGGGAGCACACCTGGAAGTGCTCAGTGGACTGTATGCAGTTCTGGGATTTGAACCAGAGTCATGGCTCAAACCACATGGTAAGCATGCGCTTAACGTTGGTAATTATCAACTGACTCATCTTTCTCTTTAGAATCCACAATTGCTGCCTTCCTAGTTTGTGTTTAGGAATAGAGGATTGGGCTAATTTTATTTTGTGGTTTATATGTGATGAAATGAAAAGAGCTCTACCTGGAAAGCCACATTATACAAAGAAAAACATACATTACTCTAGATGTGAATTCAACAGTTCAGTCAGAAGCATTAAGAATCAAATGCAAATGAAACACATTTAAGTACATATAGGTAGATAAAACAATTACTTTCCTGATTACAAAGCAGATAATATCCAGAGGTAAATAAGAAATAGGAAAAATAGTATAAATCAGCATAGAGCAAGTGGATAGGTGCTTTTAAGACGTTTTAATATTGTAGGCAATCCTCGAGGGTAAAATTTCTAAGGTCACACCAGATTTTGCTCATCTGGAGAGAAGGAGATTATAGATAGGGTATCAGAACCTCAGTATTTTGAACTAACAGTCTGAGCTCTCAAAGGCAGCTTTGTTTCAGAAAGCAATTGTCAACAGTAACTAATTGATGTCCATAAAGTGCTTCAGCAAATGCCAACTGTTAAGAAATATGTTCAGAAATCTCTTAATAGCACTAAAGGATAATTCTTCTACCACCAGGTGTCTACATAAAAATCTTACTGCATACCATCATTTTAAATAGATAAGAAAATTACCACGCTTCCAAACTCATCTTTCAATAAACTGGTGAAGGGAGAACCAGTTTTTAGAAATATGGTTACTAAAATGTAGGATGCTTTTTCATCTTATCACATACTGTTCATTCTAAAATAAAAGGGGCAGAGAAACATGCTGATGATACGTTGTCCTGCGGACCAAGTTATGTTTTACACACAATATGATACAATAGTTACTTTATTTGTTTGACTTCATTTATTGAATAGTAAGTAGTCTAACAAATCATGTCCGTATGTTTAGCCAAAAACTATCTGACCTGGTTAGTAGAGTGCTAATACTTTTAAACTAATTTTAAACTTAAAAAAATTTTTATCTGTCTTTATTTTATAGAAATCTATTTTAATAGACACTCAGCTTGAGATATTTAAAAATGCACAACATGTCAAACCCAATTCAATGAAGATACCTAAATGCATGCTACCTAAATTAAATATGAATGCTTTGAAAAGCATATACTTATATCATAATTGCCTAAAACTGCATTTCCACATTATGTACATTGCATATTTGAATTTCTCAATGTATGCAGGAACCAAAGTTAGGTTTAAAAAAAAGAAAATAAATTATTCACATCACATACGTCTATACATCTGATAGTGTAATTAGCAATCAAAAGTACTACATATGGTGATGTAATAAAGACATAATTTTGTACATCCTGCTGTTGATAGATTTAGGTACCACATTTTGCACATTTTCTATTTCATTATTTTGGACTAAAAAGATAAAAATAAAATAACATGTTTTATTTATTTTAGTTCCCTTTTAATCATCCTTCACGCTTCTTTTACTTTCCTTCCGTGTCTGGCTCTCATTTCCCCAGTTTAGCTAGTACTTGATTTTCTTCATTTAACTTTGCTCTTTCTTGCTCTGTAGTGCTAAAACTAATAATAACGATTAAAAAAATGGACCTACATAAGGGGAGGGTTCAGAAGTTATAAAGTAACTTCCTTTTTTTCCCAGTTAGTTTTCTATCTATTACAAGATGAGAATTAGCTAGACTCTTATCAACATCTTTTTCTACGTGCATTTCTCAAATTATGTTTGGCCTTATTCTTGTTTCAGGTGAATCATTCCGTCTCTAATTCTTATTTCTTTATAATTTCCCCAAGTTTTCACTTCTTTTTCTGCTTTAATTCATTTCCTTTTCTTTCTCTCTCTGCACATTGTTGGACTTAATCTTGTTACACATAGTTAAGAGCTGATGAATTTTAGTAGTTTTATAAAAAAAAAAACTTCCAAGGAGGATCAAGTTTCCATCCACCTTGCTTTCCATCACTGAAAGGAACGTTCAATCCATTTGTTCTACCTATTTTCCTTTCCCTTTGTTAACCAACATTGTTATTTTCTAAATCTAGTCATTTGTTTTGCTTTTTAGGCCAATTTGCTTGATTTAGTTATTTATATTCTATATTTGAAGGAAACCATCTGGTAATTTTCTTTCACATCCTATCCTTACTAATTTCACCTAGTATAATTGTCTCAAGTTCTATCCACTTTGTCCCATAAGGCAAAGTTTTATTTTATAATGATAATACAATATTCCACTGAGAATATATATGATGACTGCTTTACCCAGTCATTGGCTGATGTGTGCCATCATTTTCAGAATCTCATAAAGGAAAGAAATGGTGTACAGACTTGAGGTACTTACAGAACTTGGTACAAATCGTGATTCTGGCATTTGGTAGCTAATGTACAAAAATCTTATCTGTAAAATGGGTGTAACAAACATCAAAACAGAATTTAAATTTTAAATGGAATGAGATGACATTTTGCAAAGTGTTGGACACAACTATCTTGTACAAAATCATCTGCCTCTGGGGCTGGAGTGATAGCTCAGCAGGTAGGGTGTTTGCCTTGCACACGGCCGACCCGGGTTCGATTCCCAGCATCCATATGGTCCCCTGAGCACCACCAGGGGTAATTCCTGAGTGCAGAGCGAGGAGTGACCCCTGTGCATTGCCAGGTGTGATCTAAAAAGAAAAAAAAAACCCATCTGCCTTAAAAACAATATTTGATGAAACTACTCCTGATTGATTGAAATAATAATAAAAAACAGTTAAAAAATCAAAAGAAACAGAGAGTAAGGTAACACCTCCCCATCAAGCTGACTTCTAATCTACAATTGTATTCGAGTAAAATTCAGATTCTATTGCTCAGAATATGCTAGGATGTTGTATAACGCCTTTTCCCCCTCATTAGCTACAGGGGAAAGATTCACATACATAAAGCGAAAAAAAAGTCACAATTGATGCATATACAGTCATAAATAAGCTTCTGTAGGACTCTGCAAGCCTAGTGTTTTTTTCTACTAAAGAATTCTGATGTTCAAATTAAATGTGTATAGAATACTCCTTTCTCAGATGTCATATTTATTATTTCAGCGTTTGATGCATTGACCTTCATTGAGATCCAGTTACAAACTAGTATGTATTTTATGTGACTTGTAATTTTGTATACCTTCAAAAGTGTTCACTTCCAAAAGGTACAGTAGTTCCCACATAACTAAATGTGGTTTATTTTTAAAAAATATATTCACACCTAGGAGTGAGTTCAGCATCACAGGTTGAGGGGGCATTGTGAATTCTGTCTAAGTGGGGTAAATCAATGGGGGGGGGCTTGTCTAGAGAGGATACACCTTTATAACAGCACAAAATTAATCCTGTGACTAATGTGGAAGAATTTTATCTCTACCTATTCATAGCAGTAGGAAAAGTGTCTAACTTTAAGACTGAAGCCATTCTTCATTCAAATTTTAGGTCTGCCTTTTACTTTCTGTTAGACTGTAACATATTCTGTATACTCTGCATTAGGTTATCTCATGACTGTTGACAAATTCTTGGTTAATATGACTTCCATTAACTATTAGCAACAAACCTGCTATTTCTCATTAGCTAGTGTTCAGACAGTGATCAGAAAGCTCTTATGATTTGTGCTCACAGACCAAAATCCCCAAGTCAGATCTACTACATCTCCATAGTACCAACTAATACAGTAGCACTGTAGCACTGTTCTGCCATAGTTCATCGATTTGCTCGAGTGGGCACCAGTAATGTCTCCATTGTGAGACTTGTTATTACTATTTTTGGCATATCGAATATGCCACGAGGATCTTGCCAGGTTCTGCCATGCAGGCGGGCAAGATACTCTCGGTAGATTTCCAGGCTCTCTGACAGGGGCGGAGGAATTGAACCCAGGTTGGCCGCATGCAAGGTAAACACCCTACCCGATGTGCTATCCTTCCAGCCCAATGACCAAGGTAACTGATTCTGACTCCAAGCAGCAGTGTTATTATTGTCATTTGGAGTACATAAAAGTGTCAGTTTACCCTAGTTTGTGTCTGTCTTTGAGTCTCTATTTATGGATATTGTCACTGTCACTGTCATCCCGTTGCTCATCGATTTGTTTGAGCGGGCACCAGTAACGTCTCTCATTGAGAGACTTTTTGTTACTGTTTTGACATATGCAATATGCACGGGTAGCTTGCCAGGCTCTGCCTTGCAGGCTCGATACTCTCGGTAGCTTGCCGGGCTCTCCGAGAGGGGCGGAGGAATCAAACTCGGGTAGGCCGCGTGAAAGGCAAACACCCAACCGCTGGATATACGTAAAGATATTTCTAGCTATGAATTTTGTCATTTAAATAAAAAGTACCGGTGACCCCCAGCCTGTTCCTTGCATATCAAGATTCCTGATATTCATTAGTGCCTTGCCTCTAGGCTCTCCTTATGAGTAAGAAAGAACTATGTTTTAACCACGAGTTAATGTGATGACTAGAATAGTGGAAGTGAGATATGATGCAGAAGAATCTTTGCAGAAGATTAGCATATTTAGTGTGGGTCAAGAAAAGCAAACTTCATGTACTTCTCATACAATAAATCTAGCAGAAAGATGCACACTGCTCTGCCGTACAGTGTGGAAAGAAATTTCTTCCATGCTTAGTTCAAGCAAGCACAGCTGGAATTCATGAGATCATTTTAACTGGTCCATAAGGAGAGGAATGTTCAATTCTAAAAAGTGTGTGTGTGTATTATAAGCTATATTACACTGCAATTGATGCTGTGACAAATTAGCACCAAGTTTCTTAACACAGTCCAAATTAATTGTCTTATGATTATGGAGGTTAGAAGTTCAAAAGAGTGAGTTTCAGTGGGATAAAATAAAGGTGTTGTCAGCAGGGTTCTGGAGCACCCATTTTCTTGTCCTTAACAGTCTTCTAGAACCTTATTGCCTTCCTTGACTAATAAGTCTTTTCCTACTATAGTCATCAATGGCTAGAAAAAATTATTTTCTGGCACTGATTCTCCTACCTCCTTCTTCCATGTTTAAGGAACTGTATAATTATATCGGTCCAATTGTACAATCCTAAATAGTTCCATCAATTACTGTTATGTACAAATATGTTAAAATGTATAATTACATGTACATTTTGTGGAAATAAACAAGTGAGTCATACATAGATGTGAAGTTGGAAAGGCGGGAGAAATGGAAAGAATTTGCCAGTTGCTTGATTTCAGATCAATTTACTATAGTTTCCAGGGTTTGCTGGGTGGTACAAAGTGGACTGTCTGAGGAAAATTGAGTAAAAAATAGTAATTAAAGGCACAAAGTTCAATGAGTACAACTATATAGCTGTAAAAAGTCTCATTAGAGAATGTCTGTCTCGGCCTAGAAGAGATGGAATTGTAGGAGTCTAAGACTTGCATGTTAATGGTTTAATGTTCATTCTACCAACTGATGACATGAGTAATCCTTGGAAGTTCACAACTATTCTATATCTCCACCCTCTTGAAGTGAAACTAATAATATCTGTTCTACCTAGTTCATCAGATGATGTAAGTACTAAATAGATCCATGAATATGAATGCATCCTGAAAGATTTTATAAACAAGAGGAGGAGGTTATTAAAGTGATGTGTTTTTCTTGCACTAAGTATAGTTACAAATAAGACTGAAGCAATAAAATCACAAAATTATGTAAAAAGAAGCCTGGTTTCACATTAAACACAGCTTTATTATCTTAAGCTTTGCCCTTACTCTCTTGCATCATCCATGTTTGGTTGACTCAGAGAGTTTCTGGACCAAAACAAGAAAGATTGATGTTAGTTGAGTTAATTTATTCTCATATTTAATTATTTTATGTAATCCATATGCAGTTGACTCATTTAAGTTAACCTTATTTCTTGCATCACTTTATTGGGCATTAAATATTTTTAAATAGTTGCAGGTAATGAAGAGATGAACAAGATAAAAAAGGTTCTTTCTATGACTTTACAGAGATCTTTACAGGGACAAATTTTACAAGACCTCATGTACTAAGTGCTATAAAACAGCTGCAAAGAGTCACAGGATGAATCAAGATATGAAATGAAAAACTGCATTAGGAACAATCTGGATTTCATATAATTGTGTTCTGAAAAAAAGGCAAGCATTGTATAAGAAGTAGAAAGTATAGAATATATTGTATTTTATTAAAAAAACCCTCTTATTTCACAAAGAATAACCAATGCTTCCCAAGAGACTCTAGATGTTGGTGACATTTTTTCATAAAAATATTTACCATGGCTTATGAAAGTATAGATTTCTCACCTGAAAGTTTTATTGTGAAGAAAAATAGTTTGCAAAACACAATCAGTTTATCCAGGAATAAAACAGCATTTTGACAACAGCTGTAGCTTGAAGTTTTTGATCGTGGGGAAAATGTCTGAATTTTACTGGTTTGTATTGTTTCAAGATGGTAGGTTTCAAACACTAGCAATAAAATGCCCTGAGGAATACACCTATTTACATTATTGGGGCCTTGAAAGCTTGTCAAAATTACTCACAGTTTAACTTTACTAACTGAACTAAGTGCCTTAGAGCTGACTCTCTTTAAACGACGCTGTCTAATGCCGTGAAGCTTTCTGGGTCTCTCCTTGAGAAACATACACAAAAATTTTACCTATAATAAACTAGCTTTTGTTAGGCAGTAATTTTGTAAAGACCGATTGAGAGACGCATAGTCTCTTGAATATTTTGGGATATAAGAAACTCCTTTTTCTAAGTGCTCTGCATCACTAATCATCAGAGAGATGCAGATCAAAACAACTTTGAGATACCACCTCACACCACAGAGACTGGCACACATCCAAAAGAACAAAAGCAACCGCTGTTGGAGAGGATGTGGGGAGAAAGGGACCCTTCTTCACTGCTGGTGGGAATGCCGACTGGTTCAGCCCTTCTGGAAAACAATTTGGACGACTCTCAAAAAATTAGATATTGAATTCCCATTTGACCCAGCAATACCACTGCTGGGAATATATCCCAGAGAGGCAAAAAAGTACAATCGAAACAACATCTGCACATGTATGTTCATCGCAGCACTGTTTACAATAGCCAGAATCTGGAAAAAACCCGAATGCCCCAGAACGGATGACTGGTTGAGGAAACTTTGGTACATCTATATAATGGAATACTATGCAGCTGTCAGAAAAAAGGAGGTCAAGAATTTTGTAGTCAAGTGGATGGGCATGAAAAGTTTCATGCTGAGTGAAATGAGTCAGAAAGAGAGAGACAGACATAGAAAGATTGCACTCATCTATGGTATATAGAATAACAGAGTGGGAGACTAACACCCAAGAACTGTAGAAATAAGTACCAGGAGGTTGACTCCATGGCTTCGAGGCTGGCCTCACGTTCCGGGGAAAGGTCAACTCAGAGAAGCGATCACCAACTACATTGTAGTCGAAGGCCATGTGGGGGAAGGGAGTTGCGGGCTGAATGAGGGCTAGAGACTGAGCACAGCGGCCACTCAACACCTTTATTGCAAACCACAACAGCTAATTAGAGAGAGAAAACAGAAGGGAATGCCTTGCCACAGTGGCAGGGTGGGGTGGGGGGGAGATGGGTTTGGGGAGGGTGGGAGGGACACTGGGTTTACGGGTGGTGGAGAATGGGCACTGGTGAAGGGATGGGTTCCCAAACTTTGTATGAGGGAAGTATAAGCACAAAAGTGTATAAATCTGTAACTGTACCCTCACGGTGATTCTCTAATTAAAAATAAATAAATTTAAAATAAAAAAAAAAGAAACTCCTTTTTCTTAAAGTACTGAAAAAGCATGTGTGTAAAGAATAACTACATCCCAAAGCCCTGGATAAGACCTGGGCAGAGAAATGACAAAAATGATTCAGTGCCATAGGCTTTGTTCATGTTGCCCACCTGCAGTAAGTAGTAATACCCTTTAACATACTGTCAAGGACTCTGGCTCTACTCTCTGACTTGACACTGGACATCACAAAAAGAGGGAGAAAAAGAAGGAGAGGAAAGAGAAGGAGGAGGAGGAGGAGGGGAAAGGAGGAGGGAAAGGAAGATGGGGAGGTCAGGGGAGGGAAAGAGGGAGAGGGAGGTTGAGAAGAGAGGAGAGAGAGAGAGAGATTAATGTTTGAACTTCTGCAAGTGAAAAGAGGCTGTAGAATCTTTGTTGCAGCACTGTAGCGATAGATGATTGCTCACCATTTCTTCTAAGAGCCTGTTATGACATTAAAAATGTATATGCATTTATAAACATGTATATATATCATTGTGATAAGTAAGAGATTGGTGATATGTCAGGAAAGAAATTAATACAACAGAAAATGGAGAGGCTACAAAATATATGTGGCTTTATAGGACCTTTGAGAGAGGAAGGATGGTGTTCACCTGACTAATATACATCAGTTTTCAGATTGTTACACTCAAAAGTCTTGTGGAATTGCAGCTAGAGAGAAACTACAGAGGTGAAGGAACTTGCCTTGAATGTAGCTAACACCAGTTCAATGCCTGCCACCACATTTTGTCCCCAAAGCATCACTAGGGAGTGATTCTTTGAGCACAGAACCAGGTGTAAACCCGGAGCACTGCCTGCTATGGTGCCCAAAACAACAGCAAAAGGTTTTATGTAATTTTTTCTAAGCATGCTTACATTTGCATAAATTCTCTGCTAAACTGGTTTTAGAAACTGGTACATGTTTATAAACCTGCTTGCCAGCTGAAAATGCATTTTCTTTGCTTTATGCAAATTAATTTGTGCTCATATTAATGTTCATATCAACGCAATAGTAATATCAAGCACAAAATAAAGCTTATGCTTAAAAAATTACTGATTAGAGACATGTATGACATTATTGTGTTTGAATCCATTACTGCCTTATATGAGACCTATTTCCTTCCAATTTGGCATCCACAATCCACAGGAGCATCCTAGGATCTAAAATGTTGTAGCCAAATATTTCTTCATCATGCTGGGGCTGGGGGCTAGGGAGATAATCGACTTTAGTTGTGTTCAGAATGCCTGGGTACTCCATATGGTCTATTTTCCCTGGGCAAGTTAGTCCTTCGAATCTTAGGGGATTCCACTACATATGCATAAGTATTATAAATTAATGTTCTAATGTGCTGTGAGGCCTTGCTGAATGAACAACAGGCAAAATAAAGAGAAGAGAAACACAGATTTTTTGAAGAAAGCTTAGGCATGTGGCTCTCCCCAGGCACCAGAATTAGGAGTTTGAAGTGATTCAAGGACTTGATCCGTCCTCCTCTAAAATTAACTCATAGTAGCTGAATAAAAATTAGGCAATTCTTCGATCCCTTAGCTTTCAAGAGTGCCTGTAATCATTGCAAACTCTTTGCTTCATCCTCAACTAACACCAATTTTTTATTTTTAAAACATATTTGAAAAGTATTTTTTTCTTTGCAGTTTATAATGGAATCAGAAAAGGAATTTGGTCACATGGAAATGATCTAATGGAAGATTTATGAAAATTGAACAACACAGACTTTCCTAGAGCAGCTCAGGAAGTCTGACTGGGCCTCCCCTCTCCCCTCCCCCCTCTCCCCTCTCCTCTCCTTCATTCTGTCTCCTCCCTCCCTTCCTCTCCCTCCTTCTCATCCTCTACCTCTTCTCTATCCTCCTCTCTCCATCAATCACCCTGTCCTCCTATCCTTCCTTTGCTCTTCTCTTTCTCTTTCTTTCCTCCTTCCTTTTTGTTCCTTACATTATTTTCCTTTGTGTTAACCTTTTCAGTGACAATTCAGGTTTGTTCTCTCATCTGCTCCCTGAAATTCCAGAGCACTGTGGGTCTCATTTCCTGTGACACTTGCAGAAAAAAAAAATGACTTTGAATAACAACGACAACAAAAAAAGTTCAAATATGGACCACCAAATGAGTATATATTACATCACCAATTAATTATTAAAATTCAGAATCCAGAATCTTATATTCATATCAGGAGCCAACATTTCTTGCAGATCAATTCACCATTCATGCATTTAAAAATCTACTAATAACATATTGACTGTGGAAAAAAGAAAAGCTTACTTACCTTTCTGACCTCTTTTCATCTTTTCTAGCTTTTGGGTATGTCTTTTGGGTATCTTTTAGCAAGATGCCAAAGTGCAGTAATAGATAAAATTAAAAAAAAAAAACACAAGTATGAATGGAATACTAGAGCTGAAAAACTACTGCGAATTCACAATATTTTGTACTAATTAGTAAAGATCATATTTATTGCTTGTAAATTAGCCTATTTTGGGCAACATTTATCTCTTCTATGGGGCTGGAGCGATAGCACAGCAGTAGGGCATTAGTCTTGCACGTGACTGACCCGGGTTCAATTTCTCCGCCCCTCTCTCAGAGAGCCCGGCAAGCTACCAAGAGTATCTCGCCCGCATGGCAGAGCCTAGAAACCTACTCGTGGTGTATTTGATATGCCAAACATTAACAACAAATCTCAAAATGGAGACGTTAGTGGTGCCCGCTTGAGCAAATCGATGAGCAATGGGATGACAGTGCTACAGTGATAGCATAGATAATTACTATATGTGATATGACAAGTTAGTTACTATATTTTGTGTTTGATTGCTATTATTTATTAGAAGAAATAGAGCTCGATAGAAGAAGGGAGAGAAGGCAGCTTGTGATAAACCACATCAAATTTATACTCCTAGGTGGGCCCCAAACAACAAATAAATTTAAAATATTCCTATTTATGTAACTATTCTTATGCATTTAAGTCACAAAATACTTTAAATATCTGAATAAGTGTCTGGCTTATGAAAATGCTTAATAAGTTGCAGCTATATAGTTATTTAGTATTATACATGTGAAATAAGTTGCTGCATAATCATTACTTGTCTCCTTGGCCCATCCCTAGGGGTCAGATTAGTTTTTACCTTCTGCCATAAAACCTGCAGTGAGGGAAATGTAACACTTACTCAAGGTCATGCAATAAGTCATTCTCTGTCATTAGGACTTAAGGGTTTTCGGCTTTGCTGTCTGATTTCAGTCCATTAGGCCACAAAGTCATCAAAACAAACCCGAAAAGAGCACCATCAAAAAAGCAAAAGTAATAAAATCAAAGGATCCCGGAGCAGTATTGTACTAAAAGCCATCTGCTATCTTTTTCCACATTCTCAACCCTCTTGAAATGTTTTTTGTAAAACCTTAAAAGGCTTGACTGGAAACCTTCATGTCTTTTTAAAGGCACAGTATATCTCTTGCTGACTCACGCATGCTGAATTAAGAATTGTAATATAGATTTTGAATAGACATCAGAGAAATGCCAATATTCTGCAGCAATGGCCCCCACCCCCAAGTGTTTACTCTTGAGAAAGAAGTTTATGGTTAGCTGAGCTTGTGATTGTTGCAACAGCAGTAAAAGAGGTGGTGGGAGGAGTGGAGGGGGAATGGATAAGGAGGAAGGGGAAAAGAGAGAGAGACAGAGACAGAGACAGAGAGACAGACAGAGGCAGAGACAGACAGAGAATGAACATGTGAATATTTGGGAGAGTGGGGATAGTTGAACACAGCAAAGTATTTGCAACTTTTACGTGATGATAAACACTCGTGTGTATTATTTCAGTTCTGATTTTACACTCACTGTTTTTACCAGCCTACTACAATTTCTGAGCCATAATCAGGTGAAAAAGGATAAAAGACACGAAACTGCTGTTTTAGCATTTCCACTTGACTTTGGTGCCTTGTCTGCCCGCCTTACTCTGTCGGATGCTCTTATTATTCCCACTCCTTTTCTCATTTGGACTTGGCAGGAACACTTTTGCTCAGTGCCAGTGTGGTAACCTTAAACTCACTTACTTAAGTGGCTGATCTCATCTCTTCCTTTATGTGGTTTGTGGGATTTTTCTCCTCTTTGGCTTATTACTTCCTTCTGCCACCTTGTAGATTCTCTTCTCTCATTGTACTTCCGTTATTGGGTTAGCCTTTAAAAATAAAACAATAAATATTTAAAACATAAAGCCCTTTTAATGCCAGTTGTGGGGACAGATATTTTTATGTGAACAATAATGAAGGGAAAAATGGATTTTTCTAATCTTTATAAACCCCCAATGGAGCAGAGGGCAGATTCTCAAGTTACAGGATTCTACTTGTCCTATTTCTGAGGAACAGAGCAAAAAATTCTTTTTGCAGATATTTTAAGAGATGGCAAAACAGGGAAGCAAACCAAAGTCATCACAAAAGGCTCCCAGTGCAGACCCAGCCATCTGCATACAGTTCACAGAACTCTTCTGTTTATTTATGAGTCGTGGAATGTGTAAAGCCAACATCTAGCTGTAAAAGGACATACAGTTGCTCTCATATAATTTCTTTGGGCCTATTTTTTTGCTGAAAAATCAGGAGTTTGCTTTCTCATATAGAGAGACTGCTATGCATAAGAACCCAGTTTGGAGGGAATTCAAATTCCTTTGCTAGAACATTTTCAATGACAATAAATTTAAAATGTAGAGCATGGGACCTAAATAAAAGCAACTGATCATGATGCCTATGCCCTGCCTAATAGCATGGCTATCAAAAAGACTTTAGCCAAGCTTTAATGTACTCTGGAAAAGGGACACTATTAAACTAAAGCTCAAAACATTAACTTTCTACTTTAACTTCTTTCTTTTCAATATCATAAACTTTGATTAAGAAGGGAACAAATGGAGACAATGGAAGAAGCCATAGGTTGTACCTTAAGACTTTATGAGTGATTTCCCAGTATGATTTTCAGGGTATGTAACATGGAAAAACTGTTTTTCAGCTTTCATCATGATATAACAAATTCAAGGAAATCAGTTGTTTATGCATTAAAAAAATCAAATGTCTTTCTCTTACTCTATCTCTCTCGCTAAAAAGAACATTATATTTTGCAGGCCAACAGCTTCCTTGATATTATGTTTGAGTTTAATCTACCTAAAAAATTACCCTCTAGACATCACATCCTAAGAAGGTGGCTTTTCTGAAATGATTTTAGGATCCTCTTGAAACACTTATGCATGTGCGCGAGCGTGTGTGTGTGTGTATAAAGAATTTAGCACAGACAGAAGTAGGTGAGAGTTGGAGTGGTTGACCTCTGTACATAGGTTTGGAGTTATCACCCAGAATATACAAAATTGTAAAATAATGCATATGCTCTGGAAATAAGTATGTAACAAATACTATTCTGAGTCAAGGCAAGATAATCTACTCTGAAGAATTCTCTTTTATTCTTAATTTCTAAGGGATCTTGGATAAAATTCGCATGGATAGTGTCCATACAAAAAGATAATATTACAAGCAAATATGGAGTAAATTTACTATTCTCCAGAATTTTCTATTTCCAGAATAGTATTTTCCTATTCATTACATTTAAAATGTTACTCCTAGGGAAGGAGTCAGCTGATGTTTCATTTAGGAAAACAAACTATGACAAGAAAATTTCACAGAACTCTGGAAGAAGACAGACAAGTATCTTTGGTCATTTGAATTAGTCCTGAGAATAACAGAAAGATGTGATGTGGAAAACAAAACTGAAAATAGTGAATTCTCAGTTTACTACTATCTCAAATGATTCTGGGAATTTTTTCCCCTTCTTTTTCTTAAGTTTTGTTTGCTTGGGGTTTTTGTTTGTTTGTTTTGTTTTGGGGCCAGTGCTCAGGGATTACTTTTGACCCTGTGGTCCCCCACGTCTGACTGTCTTCACCAGGACCCCTCGAAGGGGGTGGGTTGAGTCTCCCTCCCCTTCCCAAGCAGAATCCCGGCAGCCAAAGACCTCCAGAACCCAGCCACAGCCATGCTCAAGGTCCCTCTCCACACATTTGTATGAGCCTCACGCATTAAGGAACCGGCATAGGAACCCAGGTGCGCGGGACCCAGGGCTGAGATCTCTAAGCCTGCTCCGATCGGGACTGGGCTTCTTCTGCCCAGATCCCCCATTTTCCAGTAGCTAGGCCGTCACACCCACAAACTGCCCCTGGTGCCATGTAATCCCATCAACAGCCAACATCCAGAGACTATAAAACCAAGCTCCTGGAAGCATGTGGCCGCAAAGTGGCTGCACGACCTCCTATAGCCTAGTTCTCCCTCTTGGAGAACCTGGCAAGCTACTGAGAGTTTTGCTGCTCACATGGGAGAGCCTGGCAAGCTCCCCGTGGCATATTCCTATGCCAAATACAGTAGCAATAATGGATCTCATTCTCCTGACCCTGAAAGAGCCTCTAATGCAACACCCTTGGAAAGGAGGAGTAAAGAGAGGCTGCTAAAATCTCAGAGCTAGGAGAAATGGAGACATTACTGGACCTGCTCAAGCAAATTGATGATCAACGGGATGACAGTGACAATGATAATGATTTTTGAAATACTTTTTGTATTTGCAATGGGCAATGTCCTTGCGGGATATGACTAATATCTATTTTTATACCAGAGTCTAAATTCTTATAATGAAGTGACACTGTATATTTCTATTGAACATTGTATCTGCTGCACTTAAAGCCATCCTAATAAATATTCAATTGAATGGGTGGGTGAATGGTATGACCATGGATAAGCATATGAGTGAATAAATGAAATGAATGGACATATGTTATATGTAATGTGTCATAGCAGAGCTGTAATAAAAAATGAGGCAGAGAGAGATAAGTGAGTAATGGAATTTGTGAAAAGTATGGGATAGGTGTTAGCTTATATTTTAAATTAGCTTATATTTTAAATTGTAGGTATTAACTTATATTTATATGTATCTTATAGTAATTAAATAGTTATAGAGGAGATAAGATACAATATAATCAGATTGAGAAGACCACTGTGAAGTTTCTGGAGAACAAATCGTGAGAGAGATGGCACAGTGCACATATGGGATAGTTACATCTTAGGTAATTCAAATAGCAGCCTGGATTTGTTTTTTTCATAGTACTTACCACTTTCCATAAGCTACTTGTATATACATGTATTCTTCTCTTCTCTCACAAGAGAAGAGAGTGGTTCTCTTGTACAAAGCTGTAGCCACAGCAGTTACAACTACTGGCGAGTGGTAGGGTCTCAATATGTTTTGTATAAATAGATGAAGACTATTTTTAGGTTCTGAGCTTAGTTCGGGAACTCATATTCTAAACATGAGTAAAGAAATGTCAGCTGAGCTATGTCTTTTTTTTTTAACCTAATCTTACCTAGATTCTTTGAATTTTTAAAATCACCTTTCATTGAGAAATGAAGGTAATAACTTTGAGGAAAATAGACATAATTCTTCCAGTTGAGTACACAGCAATTACTTTCAAAAGATTGATGTATTCTCTGATTTCACTGTGGACAGTCTGTGCTCATTAGGCCTGAACAAACAAACAAAATCCTATCTGGGCAAATTTTAACACATAATCAAAAGAATAACCTTCCTCCTTCAGGCTCCTAGAGTTTGTTCTTTAGAGCTTTATGGAACATTTGGGCTAAGACGGAAATTTACCTTTTTATCAAGATTAAAATAACCTCATTTCCAGTAACTCTATTTACATAAATTTATGTGGACTTCGCTTTCTCCTACTGGCAAAAAAAATACTTTGCTGTGCATAAGTATTAAAAATCCTTTGAAATCCTATTTAATCAAGATAGAATTCACAGTGAATTTTTTAAAAAAGTAAAAAATGCATAATATTTAGGTGAAATTAAATTATCTTAAGACCCAAATTATTTTTTCTGTTGAAAATTACTGACCCATATGGCTTTCCCTTTTCCACTGTTTAAGTACTACCTTATCTGAAAAGTGGGAAGAAAGAATTTACAAGCTTGTTTCATTTTGAATCTGTGCTGTGGATAGTTCCCAAGCCCAGGGTTTTTGAATGTAACATGTAGAAATGTTTTATTACATATTCATAAGTTCATATAAATGAGTTAATAATGTACAATATAATATAAAAATTATATTTTTTGAGTTTTCTACTGTTATCAAAATCAATAAGTAGCAGCTTATCACTGCGAAATCACCACATGGGAGAAAGCAAAAGTTTATGACAGTGATTTAAAAACTACTTTTTGTATATACATGACTTTGTGGAAAAAAATGAACTTGCAAAAATTATTTGAATTTTGAATGGGAGAAATAGCATAATAAGTAGGGAATTTTCCTTGCCTGGGTTCCATCTGGGTTCCATCCAGTAAATAATATGATGCCCTGAGTATATAGATGGTGTGTTTCTTTCTCCAAATCAAGTAGCCACATAAATTACATCTAAAATATATTTATATGTGTGACCCACATACTCATATATGTATATATGTGCATACACACATATACATGTTAGTTAGATATATTGATATACCTACACATCCATCTTCGTTTCTAAAAAAATTCAAATCTAATGAAATCTTCATATTATACATGCAAATGTCTTTGCTGATGTATTAAAGACTATTGAAAATGAACAGTGCAAATTAATGCACTAAGATTTCATTGTCTTTATTGTTTTCCGTAATGTAAAAGCCAGCTTGTATTCTACATTTTGAGGATGGTGGACCTGAATAGGACAAAGGGTGTCCTAACAAATCTGAGTTTGATTTTGGCCACCAAAATGACATTTTAGACTATGGTCTCTTTACCCCTCCTTTTCTTCCCTTGAACTATGGGTATCAATGGCACAAATCTTAAGGAGAGTTTTGTAGATTCTCATTACTTTATCAGTAAAGTCCTTCTAAATAGCTTAAATACTTAAGTGGTTTCCCTTTGAGCAGTAATGGTGAATTATGCGGTGCTATAATTTTTCTAAGTAAAATGCAACCTACTTAATTTGAGGGTTTTATTACACATTGGTCTCAAAGGGTGAAACATGTTAAAAACATATTGGCTATCTTAACAGTAGGTTAAACCATTTTCAGATGCTCTTGTGCTGGAATTATTACCCCTTCAAGTTACATTCAAGTGCAAATGAGATGTTTATTTTATTATAGAAAAAAAATTAGGTACCTGATGCCACCTTAGAGGAAATGACCCTTTATTGAGAAATTATATACTTGAAGTAAAGGCGCAGACTACATATTATGATTTCTTCAAATCTGTGAGATGACCAAAGAAGGTAATAACCATGTGATGTGAGAGATGTTAAGGAATGCCATGGTGGCAATTCTTTCGCAATATGTAAGTGTTTCAAATCAACTCAAAAAAATCTCAAATATATATAATGCTGTATGTAAATGATATATCACCAAGTTGAAAAAAATATGATCATTGATTACAAGTCACACATACAAAGCAAAAAAATATACCAAATGTATGTTGTGTGTAAGGACAAAGAAAAAGAAAATGTTTTAATGTTGACCATAAACTTCAATGTTCCTAAGATAGTTTTGCCTCTACTTCTCTCATATAGTGGATTGACAAAGGATGGATGTGGATGTACAGGCTCTTGCTCAAAGATTATACGTAAATGAGAAACCCTCATTAGTCAGAGCCTTCTGTGTGAGGGGCTAATTCAAAATCACTGCGAGGCAGGCCTTCCCTTGCACTTCACACCAGAAGGCTTTAGAATAAACATTTGGCTCCAGTGCCTGCCTAGGCCTTCTCCAGCTGTCCTGTGAAGGGACTGCTGCCCACACCCACATGCATTAATGTAAGACTTGCTGAAATGTTTGTTTGGTTTCACATAGACAAAAGCACAATGCAAACGTGAATAGTACGCTGTTGAATTAGCACTTTTTTCTTAATCAACCAAGTAAACTTGGATTTCTTTTTCTCTGTACACAATGTATGGTGTTTAAGGCATCAATGGAGATTATTAGCCAGCATTTGCTAAAATTTATAAATGTAAATTAGTTTTGAGTGACTTGTAATAGTTCAAAGGAGTTTTATAAATAAATTGCTATATGGTTTTCATTGCATTTTGGCAGTTACTTCCTGTATTTTGCAAAGAGCTTTTTCATTTTGCTCCTGTCTTCTTGCTTTTTTCCTCTCTTACCTTTCTCCCATTGCCCATTTGTGCCTTCTCTATTGCATCTCAAAACCTTGTAAACACCTATGTTAGCTAGAGCTTCTGAGCTCATGCCTGTAATGAAAGCATATTACTTAAAAAATAGTTTTTAAGAAAAAATGCAAACTAGTTTTTATTTTGCTACAAGTGATATAGATTTAATAAATTGCCTGGGTATAGAACTCTTCCATCTTTAATGAAAAATATTGTTTCTCTTCCAAAAAAGATACATGCAATTAATTTTATGTAAATGAGTTATTTGTGTAGCCTATAACCACAGACATGCAGTGGTGCAATCCTACCACCTTCTCCACATCAGCCACCCTCTCAAATAGATTAATTAAGTGTAGTGGGGCAATATGAAATCTTTACTAGAACATAAAGTACCGCCAGTACATAACCTTTGAAAAGTAGATAACCTTTTAACTAGAATATGCACTTCTAGACATATTCCAACATTCAAATTACCTTATATAGACAACTGTATGATTTAAGTGGAAATGAAAACAGTAGGTGTGCAAAATTATTTGCTAATTCTCTTCATAATTATGTTTATAATGTGTGTGCTTATTACAGCACCGACACACTAAATACAGATTTATTTTTTCTCCTTGCATTCCTTTTTGGTTGTTTCTGTGATGAGCAAGATTGCAGACTTGGCTGTGGTGCTCGCACACTTTAGTTACAGTGCTCCCCAGAGATGGCTTTCTTGGCTGTGGTGCTCTCACTCTTTAGTTACAATGCTCACCAGGCTCATGTGCTTTAGTAGAGTGCTCCCCAAGGATCCCACATGTGGATGTGATACTCACATACTTTGGTTCCAGCAAGCAGTATTTGCTGGCTGTTGTGGTCAGTCACACACTTTGATTGTCAAACTGGGTTGAGTGTGGTGGAGATCAAGCGCTTGATTGAAGCTCCAGGGAACCCAAAGAGCAAAAACACCATGGTCATAGTTGGTCACATGCAAAGGGGCCAGGGGATCCTGCTGACAAGGCAGACATTATCCCCTGAGATCTCTTTGCATCCCAAAAGGATGATTTCTGAGAACTTTCAAAGGTTCTGTAGCAAAGAGCATTCCTTCCATTTCTGTTTAGATTTTCCTCTTCTCAGATGAGGACAGATGCAAGGAGGGTTGTGTGCCTAAGTGAATACTTTTACTCTTGACTAAATTAGTCTGGCATAAACACAACACTGCTAGCTTTCAGTACAATTGAAAATAAGTGCTGTGGTTCAGAGGTCTTTCTTCATAGCTCTGCTAAATCATGCTTAAAGTTCAGTATTCCAACAGTAGCATTTAAGACAGCATAGTTAAAAATCTCTTAACATTTCCATTTACAACTTCCCTCTCCTTCTAACATTTTCTTTATTGATTTTGGGATGTTTCATGGTAACAGCGTATCAACAGTTATAGCCAATGACCTAAATATGCAATTAAAATTGTACTCTCCTAGCTAGGTGATAAACTGGGCCTCACTATGGGTCTTTGAAAAGACTATTTTCTTTCCTCCAGACCTCTCCTTACTTCTAATTATAAAACGAAAAAGAGTGCTTCGAGGTTGAGCTCTTTAGAGAAATCACATTGCATTTTTTTAATAGATTTAAACATGAAGCTGTTTAAATATTCCTTTGCCGTGTTAATAACACTCATTGGCCTTTTTAACATTCCATTCCAGCCTCCTTATGGGTAGTTTGTGGTTGGATGTAAAAGGCACGGCATATCTACGCTCATAGAAAAATGTACTGCCACAAGATCATGCTTTGAAATGAAGCCTGGTCTTTGGACAGTCATGTGTTTTATATCAGACAGGATTGAATCCTCAAGGACCATACTTAGGGAAGTTGTAGACTTTATAACAAAATTCTGTCTTAGTTCAATATGCTTTAAAAAAATCTGAAGCAATTTCCTTCAGACCAAACAGATGAGAATTATTAGATACCTATCACACCTTGGTTTCTGTCACTCAACACAGGTAGACCCAGATGTTTCGATGTATATGTCCATTTTATGTTACTTTCAACCTTGGTTCTGATGGCCAAAGTACTGTAAGACAGCTCTTCAGCAACTGAAGGAAAACCTTTTAAGTTTACTATCCATAGTGACACATAGTATGTGTGTATACTGTATGCTAATTAAGGCTATTAAAAATGTAGAACTGCTCATTCAACATTAACTGACTATGTTACCTGCTTAGCTGACTTCATTTTTGGATTTCACTTCCTTAGGGTGTAAAACATAATAAACCTATTTTTGTTCTGAGAGGATTAACTCACGAAACTCAAAACACTGATGATTTTCTCCCATAAACCACCTCTTTCCCAATACTTGCTTCTTCCCCATCACCAAACCTCTTGAGGTCACTGTTCTTTCCTCATATTTATTCTTTTACTTCTATTCCCAAGGTACAAGATAGAAACTTTCTGTCTTGTATCTTTAATGTATCTTTGTGAGCTTGAGGACTGAGTCTCTATTTTCTTGCTTGAGATCAAAAGTGTTTTATTAAGGGGCTGGAGCAATAGCACAGCGGGTAGGGCGTTTGCCTATACACAGCCGACCCAGGTTTGATTCCCAGCGTCCAGTATGGTCTCCTGAGTACCACAAGGAGTAATTGCTGAGTGCAGAGCCAGGACTAACCCCTCTGCATTGACAGGTGTGACCCAAAAGCAAAGAAAAAAGGTGTGTTATTGAAATCTAAAAGACTTCTGTGTGGTCCCTAGCCTTTGTCTATAAAATTTCTCTTCTTGCAGCATCAACTCTTCTTCAAAGAAAGGATCAGTTTCTTCTGCTTCTTTCCATTGTCTGGTAGGCCCATCTCACCCAGAACTCTATCTCTTTCTTTAGTGTACATTTATATAGCTCCAAATGCTTTTTCCTCAAAAACACCAGCTTTTATCCCTTCTCTTATAATCATGTGATGTTACAAATCCAATTATGCTTTGTAAAGGACTTCAAGTGAGACTGTGTTTTCAGCATATGTGCCTATTACTTGTGACTGGAAGGCATGGTTTATGTCCTGTTTTCTGTTAGTCTTCATGGAAGAGATGGGATGGGTTTTGGTTTTTATTTTTATTTATTTATTTACTGCTTTTGGGGTCACACATGGCAATGCACAAGGGTTCATGCACTTAGGAATTACTCCTGGTGGTGTTCGGTGGACCATTTGGGATGCTGAGCATTGAACCTGAGCATCACATCGGCCATGTGCCAGGTGAACGCCCGACCCACTCTTCTATGGCTCCAGCCCAGGATGGGCTTTTAAACCACAGCTTGAAGGACTGGGAACTGTAGCTCAATGGGGTAGGACACATGCTTTATATTTGCCGAGGTTTCAGATTTGGAGTTTGTGGCCTTGGTGATCCTCTGTCCCTCTAGGCCCAGGAAGCATAACATCATAGACTAAGCACTCAGTCATCAGGCCCACATCACTGCATCGAGTATTCTAGGGAGTGGCCCCTGGTCCGTGCCTGAGCGATGATGAGATGTTTGATTTAAAAAAATAAAAAATAAAATAAACTGCAATTTAATGGCTAACATCTACTCTGCTTTGATATTGATTTTCTCTCCATTCCCTTCAATTTTAATAATTGCTTCTTCTCATTCCTCTGACCCTACCATAGAAAACTTGTGCTAAGAATAGTTTTTGGGATAACTTAGTATCATCCTATAGAATATGGGAGAAAACTGAGATCCAAAGAGCCTATTTGATCTGTTCGGAATCTCTTTATGGTGGTGTCTCAAATCCCTGTTTGGGGACTATAGAGAGGGTGGAGTGTGTGCCTTGGACCTGACCAACCTGAGTTTGATCCCAAGCACCACATACAGCCTCCTAGGCACTGCTGGGAGTGACCTCTGATCAGTGCTGGGTATAGCATGAAAACAACAATAAATAAATAGAAATGGATCCCTCTCTGCCAACTCTGCACAAACTCAGTGCTCAGGTGTTTAGCTTGCTTGCTATCGCTGACCTCTGCTTTTGAGCACAGCTTAATTCTAAATTTCCCATCTACTGGGAGTCTTGGGGCCATTATCCTTGACTATGCACTCACCATCAGAATTCAGACTAGCCTCAGGGCCTCTGACTGCTTACCTCCATTACTCAGGCTTTATTTCCTGGCTTGACTACCCAGAGGGCAGTTCTACGTGGATTCCCAGGGTCTTTCTTGGCTTTCTCCCAGTCTTGCTCCCTGCTGTTCTTCAGCTACCACATGTCTCTTTAACTTTCTGCTTTCTCTCTTTACCTGCATAAAAAAAAGATTATGCATCTGTTTAAATTTTTTTAAAATATTTTTATATTTGATTTCTTTTTTACCTACCTGATGAAAACATTGGAGGCATTCAAGTGAGAGTTCCTTGGAATTTCCTTATAAGTAGACCTATGATTATTTGTGGAAATGTGTAGTCATGTTTGAGATGAGAGGCCTTACAACTTTTCTCCACTGCTTTTTGAGAGGTATATTTGTGTGTGTAAGCATGTATGTATATATTTGTGCTCACATGCGCATGCCTGAGTATCACACAATGATTTTTTTTTTTTCAAATGAACCATTGAGGGGCTGGAGTGGTAGCACAATGGGTAGGGTGTTTGCCTTGCATGCGGCCGACCTGGGTTTGATTCCCAGCATCCCATATGGTCCCCTGAGCACTGCCAGGGGTAATTCCTGAGTGCAGAGCCAGGAGTGACCCCTTTGCATGGCCGGGTGTGACCCCCCCAAAAAAAAGCAAAAAAAATGAACCATTGAAAGGGCTCATTTCATGATATTATGTTATTTTGGAATAACTTTGAGTCTTGGAACCAGATTCACCTCTTTTGGAACCTTGTCTGAACAATTACTAAATTTGTGACCTTGGGAAATATTATACGTGCCAGAGTTAAAAATCCAAATTCAAATACATCACCGCTGAAATATTTAGCTAGGAATGGTAATAAACCAGAGTTCGCTTCTGAAAACTCAACTAATCTGTACAAAAATGATCTCACATATTATGACTTTATACAAATTGTGGAGCTTAGTGTCTTTCTCTAAAAAAAAAACCCCTTTATTTATAACCTAGGAAAGTGGTTTGTTGATGGAAAGTCATAGATAAAATATGCAGAAACTGCCATTTAGTGCTTTGTGCTATTTTATGTTGTTTACCTCCAGAAAACACCTAAGAATAGTATTTTCCTACCAAAAAAAAAAAAAAAGGTTGTGATGTCAGCATCTCTATTTCGGGTTAGTGAGCTGAGTGTCTTTGAGACATTATAACGCTTTATATTTAAGAGTTTCTGGGAAACTACACAATATGTTAAAGGCATGCATTATCAAGTTGCAGAATCACATCACATTCAGCGAATGCCATATGTTTTAATGTTGATATATATGGATTCATGTACTATACAATTTATCAATTGTGTCAAAGTCAGAGAAGCATAATGTAAAGGTGAAGGTGGGTGGATAAGAGAGGATAATTATTCTACATCTGAGAGAGAGCAGTCCACGTTCTTATTGGTGTGAAATATGTTAGAGGAAAATTTGTCCTTCAGAAATTCCATTTCATCTAATCAGCCTGAATCCTAAACTATCACTTGAGACTCCTTGAAGTAGTCTCAGGCTATTAATATGTTAAGCAAAATGGTGGTGCAGTAGAAAACCTCTTGGTGAGAAAATCAAACAGCTCTACTTGAAGATCTTTATTGAATCATAATAGTCCTTTGAAAAATCCCTAAAGGATAAAGAACTCAAAAGATTTGCATATGAGATACTTATTTAATAATAGTATGCCTTGGACCAGAGACATAGTACAGTGGTTAGAGCATTTGCTTTACACCTGGCAGACCTAAGTTAGATCCCCAGAATCTCCTCTGATGCCCTGAACAACACCAAGAGTGCTGAGCACTGAGCATAGAGCCTGGAGTAAGTCCTGAGCACCACAGGATGGGACTCCCACACAAAGAAGAGAAAAAAATTATTATGCCTTCTAAATTTTTATACTTTCCTTACAACTGTGGTTACTCTAGCCTGGAGGATGGAAGGGGCAGTGCCTAAGGTAGAATAATTTATAGAAATGACTGAGAAAATGTCAGACCAGGATTCAAATTCAGATCTACCAATTAAAAAATAAACAAACAAACAAAAAAAAACAAGTCCAAGAATGTTGTTTAGCTTCATTGAAAGGCGGTGTTATTTACTTAACAAGAATGTAAATGGATTTCACTCAACCTGTTGCTTGTAAGGATTGATGGATAACGGCTTCCTGGAGTGCTACCCTAAGAAGGACTTCATGGTTAATCCATGTTATCAGGGAAGTGACAGGACTGATTAGAGATATGTACATTGAAAAGGGAGGAGGAGGGTACTTGCCTGTATTGGCCATTTCTGGATTAGAAAGGGTCTAAGACAGTGACTTGGAAAATCAGCACTTAAATTATATATTTCTATTCCCTTGATTATTAGTCACATTTTCCATGTGCAACCATGGAAACTTCTTAGAGTGAGTCTCACACCCCATGGCCAACAATGTTTGGCAGTAACGATTCAGAAAACAGAGAGGTACATTGAGTCAGAAGCTTGAAAAAGCAACGAGTACTGTCTGTCATCATTTTGGCTCCTAAGAGAACTTATCTAAGTGATATTATATCCAACTACCTATCTTTCAGTCAAGCATAGGGTATTCATGAGAGAAATCATTTTCAAAAACACGATGTGTTTTCTCTTACTACCATGTCACAGCTTGCCTAAAATATTCAGGTCAGTTAGCCAGCGTAAATGATTATATTTTATTCCGCCGATAGTTTCTGTTACTTTTTTCTCTTTCAAGTTCAAAATCACGGTGTGTGTAGATATATCTAATTTAAAACATTGTGTGCTCAAAAGTCTATTTTACCTCTGAGTGCTACGAAAGAACGAACACCTAAGAGACTAGATTAATCAAGTTTAAAAGGGAATGTAAATTTAAATCAACCACGGAGCCCTGCTGTACAACAATTAACATTTCAAGGTAAAATGACATGTTACAATTGCAAATGCCAGTCCTATGCAGGGTTGGGAACTTATTGTTTCATGATATATTTGGGCAGAGAATAGAACTTTGAAAGAAAAAAACATTATTATTGTAATTCAAACTGGATTTCAACTTCTATTCAAAAGTCTCTTTTCGCCCACTATTTGTAGTCTAGATAAGAGTCCCTGGGCCAGTGAGATAGTATAGAGGGATAGAACATCTGTCTTGCTTGTGGCTGACCTTTTTTCCATCCCAGGCAATCCATAGGGTCCCTCCCACCCACACCCCACCGTCCTGACATAGGGCGTGATCTCTGAGCACAGTCAGGACGAAGCCCTGAGCACTTGCTGGGTGTGGGCCCAAACAAAATAAAGCAAAAATAATTCCTCAATATTGAAACTGTTGACATTATGAGGTATTTACTTCTTTCTTATGGACTTGTCCTGAGCAGATAGACTCATTTGAGTATTCCTGGCAGTATGCTTCTCTGAAGTCTCTCTAATTCTTGGCAATTGTGGCAACCAAAAATCTCCTCAGATACAAAGTTATGATTGGGAATTAAGATACTTAGAGAACTACTCACTATGTCATTGTTTCTATCTTGTAGTGACTATATAATTGAGTGGAGACTTCTCTGGATCAAGTGAAGATTTTGAATAATTTTGCTCAGATCTAAGAATTATCAGTCTTACTTTGTTTTGTTTTGTGTTTTGGGCTACATCTGGTGATGCTCAGGGGTTACTCCTTCTCTGCACTCAGGAAAAACCCTTGGTAGTGCTCGGGGGACCATATGGGATGCTGGAGATCAAACCAGTGTTGGCAGTGTGCAAGGCGAACACCTGACCTGTTATACTATCTCTCCAGTCTCAGAATTATCACTGTGTAAAAGGGAGGAGAGCAATAGTGTTTCAGAGACAAGAAGTACTTGAGGATAGCAGTGAAGGACAGCCAGAAAAACAGAGAGAGAAGAAATGAATGAAAATAGGTACAGTAAAAAAACAAATTACTAGCATCACAAATATTTGGGGGAATGTCACTCAGGAGCCAGAATTTTTTTGTCACTGTTCTTGAATTCCCTCTCGGAGAGCCTAACAAGCTATGGAGAGTAACCCGCCCGCACAGCGCACAGCAGAGCCTGGCAAGCTACCCATGGCATATTCAATATGCCAAAAACAGTAACAAGATAACAGGAAGTCTCACAGTGGAGATGTTACTGGTGCCTGCTCAAGCAAATCGATAAACAAAGGGACAACAGTGCTACACTTCTTGAATACCATGGACTCTGCTTGAAAGGATGAGAAGTAGGATAGTAGAACGTTGTTGAGGAAACCATCTTTCTAGAAAAACTATATATATTAAAAGTTACCTTGTAGACCATGTTTATGTATATATATTTGAGACTTTCAGGTAAAACAAATATAATTATCTTTCCTATATTTTACAAAGGGATCTCTGTGCTTCTTAGTTAAAATGGCATTTAAAATGATGACCAAGACATACCTCAGTTCACACACTGTTTCTCCAGCGGAAGGAGTGGAGGTCAGGCCCTCAGCTCTTTAGGCCAGGAGGCACATTGCTGGTGCCAGTGTCCACAAAATCTGCTGTAGGGTATTTCTGGGTCTGCTGACAAGGACAGGAAGCAGCACGTTGGTCAAGTGCCTGTGCTTAAGCAGCACTATTGCTGGATAATGTGGATTCTAATTTAATCGTCCTGACTTAGAAAAAGCAGAACATAAATAAATGCTCTCCAAAGATATTTGCTTTGTCATGCTCGGAACACAGCAGCAAGCTACACCTATGCCTTCATTTTGCTTGGGCTTCATTACTGTTTCTTAACACAAGGATATCAGAGGTCCACTGTCCCTTTCTTCTAAACTCTGGAGCATTATGGTGACAGCACTGTGACTGTGACAGTGACAAACATTCTGTCTGACCGGTGGGCACTATGGCTCTTTGCAGCCAATGCACCCTTCTTTCCTGATGAGAAATCACTTTGACTGGAAGTTCTCTTAAGAACCAGTCAAATGAGCCTCTCTTGAAATCTGGCATCTTTGTGACCCTCTGCTACCACCTTTACTGCAGTGGCATCAAGCAGGGTCACATACCAGTGCAAGGTCCTTTCTTAAAATGTGTTGAACAGGGTGATCTTTGGCTCTGTGGCATGCAGATTATGTTGGGAAACTGATTAACACCTGAGAGTAAGCACAGGGCTAGGCCAACCCTGCTCTTTTTCTTCTTACAGAGCTAGGGGACAGGTAATTTATTATATGTTTATTCACCGTGAATAGGTGGAAGCGTGAAATTTGAGAATCCTATCAAATCACTGGAGAGATTAAATCTACATTGTGCTTTAATCTGCCAGAATGTGATTGCCATCAGTAAAATGTCCTATCTGTCGGTATTGTTAATGTAAGGGGCACAGTCTGGGTAATCAGCAGCTGGCTGTGGTGGTAACTACTAAAGGACTAAGAAAGAATTTAGCCCTTCATTTTTCCCCCTGTGCCCATTTTCTTATTTTTTGAAGCAATGAGGATATTTTTAGAAAACACAATGATTTTTATTCTGGTTTAAAAAATGTTTCTTACTACTTACACCTAAAATTAATTCATCTGAGAAGTTATACCAAGAAGAATTAACAGACTGGAGGGAGAAAAAGTAATTTTATGAGATTTAAGGAACTCTATTTTTATGTAGTCGCTACTTTTAGAGTAATCCTTTGAAGTATTTTCCATTTCATTTCTTAATAAAGAAGAATTCTTCCTCTACCATGGATGTACAGAATCTTGACAGTACTTGAACCAAATTTTCATAGTAGAACTTTTTATAATTCATTTTCCTTTTAAACTGGACTGGAGCGATAGCACAGCGGGTAGGGCATTTGCCTTGCACTTGGTTGACCCGGGTTCGATTCTTCCGTCTCTCTCAGAGAGCCTGGCAAGCTACTGAGAGCATCTCGCCTGCACAGCAGAGCCTGGCTAGCTACCCATGTTGCATTTGATATGCCAAAAACAGTAACAAGAATTCTTACAATGGAAACATTACTGGTGCCTGCTCGAGCAAATCGATGAACAATGGGACACAGTGCTCCAGTGCTTTCCTTTTATACTGTAAATTTTAGCCTAAATAGGCAAGATAAATAAAAAAAAATTAAGCCTTGAACTAATGCAGTTAGCAGTACTCAAGGCAAATCCCTTATCCACTCAACTATTTTTCTAACTCCTAGATTTGAGTTTCTTAATTAGTTCAAAAGTTTTAGATGGCATTATAGCTTATATTAACATGTCTCTGTTATATGGGCTGATTAGAATTTTTATATTTATAAAGTAGAAAATCATGATTTTATATTTATGTGTCTGAATGTTCTACTAATGCTTGAGTATGTTATTTTAATTACTTTGTAAATATTTTTAATAATTTGATATAGTTTTATCCAGTGTACGTTAGAATTATAAATTGTTCATATACAGTAAAGAGAGGTGTATGCTGTTTGATGAAAATCAGTTTAAGAATGTTCAAACTCCATATTTCAACCACTAAAATGTAAAGCAATTTGATTATTTTTTCTGGAAATCAAATCCTATAATATTTGACTATAAAATTGTACTTGTAATTCTTAGAATCATTTGGGAGGCTCTTTTTAAAAATTTCAAATGATTCTTTTGTGAGACATTTCATTGATTGAGAAGCAACAGTGGTGAGTCAACGTGAAGGTTGAGATAGACGGGTAATGAAATACATTCTGAAATTAGAAAACAAGGTTAATGGTAATGTTTGAACAAAACCATTTAAAACCCACTGTCAAAACACAGTATCTTTCGCCCTTTTGTCTGAATCTCATAACAACCTCCTATCATTCACACTGACTTCCCTTCTGGGGTGCGTTTCCTGAATGCCGTTCACTTAATAGGCATATTTTAGAAATCTAATTTTGCTGTCTGCTTCAGATCAGTGATGCTGTGGAAGCCTAACCATTTTAGACTGTCTGGATGCTGTTTTCATCAAGTCATTAACATTATTATTGAGGGTGACACAAGGAAGTTATCTTTCCTCACTCCTAGCATCTTATTTGTTAAAGAGCAACAACCCTTAACCTTTAAAAAGGATGTGGTCTCACCAAGTTAACTTTTTATGTGGAGCTGTTCTTTGTTATAATCTCACTTTATGTCTGTCTGCAGTGCTTCCTGTAAAACTTGCAAGGTCTTTTTAAAAATATTTTTTCTGAGTCACAAAATCATGGCTGCGTTATGAATAGGTGTTTTGAGGATTTTATCTCCTTAGCACATTGGAGTCCTCGTTTTAGAGACATCCTTCTGACTAGTAGCATTAACATTATGAGGTCTGTTATGAATAGACTTGACACTTCATCAAGTTTGTTTTCTCCACCCTGCTCCCTTGCTCCAGTCTTATCTTTGTTAGAATTATATCCGGGGATCCTGAAAACCAAGTGATTAATATTACTACTTCTTTTTTCTCTATTCTTTCTCCTTTGCTCACATTGAATCACAGTATAGATCTCCTCCTTCGGCTTTTTGCCATGATTCATTTTGCACTGAACTCTAACATGCATAATGCAATATTTTTTTGAAAGAAGCATCGTTGCTTTTTTAAAAGTGAGACACATGTGGGTGCAATTCTAAAATAGTGAGAAAATGAATGAAATACTGAATGAAACAAAATATATGACCCCCCCACCATGGGGCTGGAGCGATAGCACAGGAGGTAGGGCATTTGTTTTGCATGGGGCCAAACCGGGTTCGATTCCCAGCATCCCATTTTGTCCTCCGAGCACCGCCAGGAGTGATTCCTGTGTGCAGAGACAGGAGTAACCTCTGAGCATTGTCGGGTGTGACCCAAAAAACAAAAAACAAACACAAAAAATACTGACCCCAAATACTTTGCTAATATTTTGTAACCATATGTCTAATTTTATGTAAAGCTGTGTTTATTCATATACATATGAAATTTTGTCTGAATAAATTCATATCTTGATGTATTTCCAATAATTCTTAAGGTTGTTACTCCCTCTTTACAGATCTTTACCAGTCTGCAATTTTTACCATTGTGATCTGCCTAGAAAAAAGTCTTATTTTTTTCTACGTCAGTAACATCTTTTCATCACATTTTCATGTCCTTTTTGGGTTTAAGTTTTTTAATTGCATTGAAAAGCAATGTCTTTACAGATATATAAAATTTTGTAATGTGTTTGTCTATTTATCCTAAATATGATGTTTTGTCAGTGATTTTCCTCAGTTCAAAATTTTTTCACTCCTTATCATTGATGTAATTACTTTCTCTGATTTTTTCCTATGTTTTTTAGAGAAAGGGTAATTTTGTTATTCTATTTTGCAAGTAACTACTATCTTAAATTCGGAGGTAGGCCTATAACTGGTTAATATAAAATAATGCCATCTATTATTTTAAATACACAGAAGTAAGTAGTATTACAAATGTCTTTAGTAGGACAGGATCTTGTATTACGCAGGAATAGCAGAGTCTCAGTGTACGTAATCAGGCTAATTAGCTGTTTACTGATTTCTACCGTTGAGTTACATCCCGGGGGTATTTAATTCTTCATCTTGTTATTGTGCTAACACTACACATGGAGCTTTAAAAAATCATGTGTCTGTCCAGCATGAGAGTAGTTTCTGTGCCAAATATATTAAATTCCTCTCTTATGTTCTTCTGAATTATTGTTTCATATTTTTTTCATTGAATAGTAGAAATGGTATTAGGTGCCTGGAGGTGTTCTGTGTTGTCTAAGGAAGCATATAGGTCAGGCCAGCAGTATCCATATTGTCTTTATTTTTACACGTGAGCTCTACAATTATGACTGTGAGTCTTACTAATATTTTTATTTTCTTATTTCTACCTCTTTTTTCTTTTGGTGGAGAGGGGGCCACAGAAATACCCAACTGTGCTCAGGGTTTGTTCCCTGAACCTGGGTTAGCTGTGTGCGAGACAAATGCTCTACTTTCTGCAGTATTGTTCCCACCCACACTTATTCTCTCCTCATCTCTGTTTTTCATTTTAATTGTGCTACTTCTGTAAAATGTTTTTTTAATACAGTGTATTTTCTTCTTAAGAATTTTTGCTTTTTCAAAAATATTTTTTCACCCTGAGTGCCTTCAAACATAATTAACTAAAGCCAAATGCAGGTAGCGAGTTAGGGAGGTTCATGTGCAATATCAGCTCAGACTTTTAAAAACTTTAGACATAGAGGCATTAGATGGAGTCAATAAATCTGCCTAATTCCTTGTATGCTGACCTCTAAGTATATGATATTTTAAGAGCACTATCCATTAATTTTATTTCTTGTGTATAGGAAAAGGCTTCAATTCTTTATATGGCAAAATCATTTCTGTTTAGGAAAGTGAAGTATTTAGATGAATGAAAATAAAAATATATAATCCAATAGAATTCTGCTTGCCACTTGTAAGCACAAATGTAAAGAATGTGAAAATAATAAAGTAAGTTAAAGAAATATTTTGATGAACTTACATTTTGAATTGCTTAAAAATGAAAACCAATAAACAAACATATTTATGAAAATGCGACTGAGGCTAAGAATCCTTCAAGTTTTTTTCTTTCTTACCACTAGTTCCTATTAGCATTAATGTATAAGTAGTAAAATCTGTGAAATACATAAGAGACATTCGTGTGTTAGAGTCTTTTAAAGTATAAACTTCAATAAAGTGCTGGATTCTCAGAGCTCTCGAAGGTGGCTCTCTCTAATCCCATTTTACAAATGGGAATTCCAAGGTCAAATTCATTATTAAAGAGGTCTCATGCTTTGTAATGTAGTAATAGTGAAGCGTCAGGTAGCTGTGGTTTCAAAAAGATTATCCTTTCTGGTCTCCAATGAGGGTCATAGAAAATAGAAAATCCCCCATCGAGAATAAAGGTGTTTAGTGTACTCTCTAAGTGTGAAAGTAGATACTACTGAACTAGAGAAACCTTCTTGACCTATTGAGAGCTACTAACACAGAAATATGTTACGAAAGAATAGTCATTTATATAAATAACTGGGGTAGTTGTGTTCCTTTTTTCATTTCTATTAGACCTCTTATTGCCAAATTTCAGCTTATGTTCCACCAACTGCTTTCTTATCAGTTCACTGTAATTTTTCACATTATGGGTCTTACCTTACTTCATACTTTTATAAGCATTTTTTTTTTACCTTACAAAGGAGCGTGGACAGGTCTGCTATTCTACTTATTTTCCCAGGATCTTCTCTTCCCAAATCATCTACGCACCTTCTCTTCCTTCACATCCTCTTTACATTTTGGATTTCAGTGTGCGTCTAGCTTGGGGTTGCACACTTGGCTGTGCTACACCTATGGTCACTCACATTGTACTGGAGACCTTATTCAGCATTACCTAAACTATCACACTCAGAGATGTGGGGTCGAGCTGGAGAGGATGGAGAGGAAACACATGTGGCTTTATATGTACAAGGCAGAACATCTACCACTGAAAAACATCCAGAGGCAATTATGATTTCTTTTTCTTACTCTCATCTGCTGTTTTATTTGTGCTTAAATTTTTGAGTTGACGAATCTGTATTTTATTTTTCTTCAAACCATAATATGAGACTATTTCAAAATATAATATGCAGATTTAATTTAGCTTCAATTGTTAGGTGATAGGCTTATGAAGGAAAAACATATTGTGTATTTGTTTCCAAAGCTCTAGCACACAGAATGCTACCATATGCTTTAATTGGAAAATTTTGATCCTATTTAAGTACAATAGTTTTTGTATAATATTATTTTATGAGTCACTTTCATGATAGGTATTTTCGCACTCTATAAATTTATGGATTTTCAATAGGCCTTTGGATTTTGTGTCTAGAAAATTTTACTTAATTCCTGATAATTAAGACAGATGATTATAGAGGATGGGGCTGGGCATGAAAGAGAGAGAGAATGGAAAAGATAAAGGGATAAAGAAACAAAACAGTTCATGGGTTGTATATTAAAATAGTTTTATTATACAAAAGCCACACCTTATGCAATTTAAGTTGTATTCTTTGTAAGAGTGGCACGTCTAATGATTCATCATCTGCATTATACAATTTTCAGTTGTTTTTACAGTAGAGATAATTGCTTTTCTCTGATCCACTCCAACTCTGTTATTTTGACTCCCTAGGGCCCTATTCACATAGACATAGCATGACTGTCTATTTTGAAGATGTTTTTTTAACACCGGATTTGAGCAACTGTACCTGTATATTTTGCCTTCATGCAAAGTTACAATAATGTCTTGAGAAAACAGCATGTACATTCATGTGCATTTGAAATAGAAAATTGAACAAGAAACAACATCATAATGAGAAATTGTATTTCAACTTTTACTTATTTTTTTATTTCATTTCATGTCAAGGGAGATTTTTTAGAATAGTCTCAAATTCATAAACTGTATGGTATATAAATCCAGTTTTTAAGTAAACTAGCAAATTTATCTGAAAATATTAAATTATCGCATATTATTTAATTTGGGGAAAACTTTTGTTGTTACTCTTATTTAGAAAAGAAATTCAATGCTATTATTGCCTTTAGGTATTATGTTCAGGAAAATTACTATTACCTGAGCAATTCATAGTTAACATTTTTCTGAAGGTAGAAAATAGCCATATTTTAATCAGTCAGATACAATCAGGGGTTGTGTCTAACAAAGAAGAAAGCTATTTTATTTGCTTTTCGTTTAAATATCCATTGTTTCAATGGTAAACTTCTAATTGACTGTGACTTTCATTAGTTTCAAATTATTAACACTGTGCACTTTCTAAGTATGGACATGTGCAATCCTGTTAAGGATACCTTAAAACATCTTATCTATGTGACATCAACACTGAAAGTGTCCAAGAAAACGTTAGCCTTTGAGCATTTACTTTATGGTGGAGGAATCTGAGTTCAAGCATAATGTTACTATTATACACAATATTATTGTTTTGGTTGCCAGGGCCTTTAAAATCTGGTTCTTAGTCTTTTTTTGTCACCAGACTTTCTAAATTGGAAAATCATAATAAGATATTTATTATTGTAAACACCCTGTAGAAATTCCTAGTGGTTGATGCAAGCCAAAAATTAGACTGAGCTCTCCAGGAATTTCAGAGATAGATGCCAACAGAATGAAATCCTCTGGAGCATAAAATATTTCTTTTATAAGACTCTTGATGGTCAAAATATTATTATTCTCCCCACAGAAAACATTCTTACTATTAGCAGTATATACCTCCCAGTTAGAAAGTCACGCTGGGGAGCTTGGTAGCCTCTATATAGATGAACAGAGGTTTGCATCCTGAAGGCTTGGCTGTTGTGAAATGTGGAGCCATGCCCTGGAACTCTGAAGTGTTTGCATGGAGACATGTCACAGAATGATGCTTCAGAAAGGGTAGTATGTTTTGTACAGTGTGTTTTTACCAAGATAATATCTTATGCCAATTGCAAATATCCTTTCAGGGCTTGTTGCCTCTGCTGAGCCTTAGTTACTGAACGTTGAAAAGAAATACACCGAGCAAAATCTTGCCTTTTGCTCTTTTTCTTTCTCAGTGGCATCTCTCAGCTAAATAACAAAAGGGTCACAAGAGAGATCAGGTGGAGCATCACTTGATTTAGTCTTTCTTATTTGAAATGAAAATATTTGTTCTCCTGACATCCTGATATTTCCAGCACTACATTTTTTAAAAGGTTTTATATAGTACCATGAGGTTGATTTACTGTAGCACTGAAGCACATGATTGTGGCAACATAATTCTGATCATGAGAATTTACTGTCCACAGTGATATAAAGAATAACAAAAAATAAGATGTCTGGTTTGATAAAAGAGACAAATACTAATGAAAATATATTTTTTCATATATATTAAAACCAATTAAGTTTTTTTTGCCTCAAAGCTTTAGCATAAACAATAAATGTCTCTCTTGTGCAATTTTATAGCTTTTTCACTTTCATATGCATTCTGGTATAAGAAAGCCACTGAGGGAAATTGGACTTTTGCCTGAGGGTTATGGAAAAACTTCTCCTTATTCCAAGATGTTATGGGATGAAAAAGAATATCTTATTGGTTTCCTGCCCAGAAAGTGATGCCTCATTTCCTATCATGTAGTTAGCTATTCCTTAGTCCCTAACCCCTGAATTCTATATGTGGCTCAAATGCAAAGGTTCTCAAGAAGAAATTATTTATTTTTACCTCTAAAATAACATTTTGAAATGTATGAATATATTTTGTATTTTTATTGTTGAGGGTGGTACTGTTGACAGCTAGTGGTTTGAATGATTGATGCTGCTAATTATTCAATAATGCATAAACCTGGCTCTGATGTTCAAACTTTATTGAACCCATAGGTTTAGTAATGTTGAAGCTGAGGATCTTGCACCATAGTCTATTGCATTTATTTTAGTCATTTATCACTTGGGGTTCACCTCTATTGAGTAAGATATTTTTCTGGGCAAAGTTTGGAAGATTCTTCCTGATGGGTGTTACCATAAATTCTTTTTTACTTTTTTATTGAGTCACCATGAGATAGAGCATTACAAAATTGTTCATGATTGCATTTCAGTCATACAATGTTAACCTCCACCCTAGTCTGCCTATATGGCAGACATTTCTCTTCTCTCTCTCTCTTCATTCTCTCTCTCTCTCTCTCTCTTATTTTAGACATTATTACTTGTGATACATATGCTGAAAGGCTATATCTATATCCCTTTACCTGCTTTCAACACTCAGTTCTTATAAAGTGTTCCATAAATTCTTAATGTTGTATGGATCTAATATATGTCTGTGATTCGTACTTGTGAATTTGGAAATCCTATTACTTAAATTTTAATATTATTTATTGTAATGTAAGTAATGCAAATACTCAGGTCAAAGTGATTGGGTTGGAATATAATGCATAAAATGCATAAACAACCCATAGCCTAATAAACAGATGTTAGAACATTAATTCCTACCTCCATTTGTAACTACCATCATGATTCCTAACATTAGTTTTCCCATCAAAAATATTTTCAGTTCAAAGTTAAGCATCACTGTTACTGTCATCCCGTTGCTCATTGATTTGTTCAAGCAGGCACCAGTAACGTCTCTCATTGAGAGACTTATTGTTACTGTTTTTGGCATATACAATATGCATGGGTAGCTTGCAAGTCTCTGCCATGCGGGCTCGATACTCTAGGTAGCTTGCCGGGCTCTCTGAGAGGGGCGAAGGAATCAAACACGGGTTGGCTGCATGAAAGGCAAACGCCCAACCACTGTGCTATCGCTTTAGCCCGCAGTTAAGCATATTTATGAGATTTATTTAACTTCATAGTTGCAACATTTTGTTTTGTTTTGTTTTGTTTTTGTTGTTTGGCCAAATGTGGCTGTTTTCAGGACTTACTTCTGGCTCTATGCTCAGGGATCACTCCTTGTGGTGCTTGGGGGATCATTTGCAGTGCCAGTGAAACAAGGTCAGCCATGTTCAAGAGAAATGCCCTATCCATGTACTATCATGTTCAGTTTGCCACATGTTTTATTCATTTATAATAGTTAATATGGTTATATATATTTTCATGCATGATTTTGGCATGTATAAGTATATACTATTACTGGGTTTAGTGAATCCCACCAAATTGGCCCTACAGGTGGTCTGAGGTAGGTCACAAAAAATGAGACAAACATACACATTCTCTCTCTGTCTCTGTCTCTGTCTCTGTATCTCTCTCTCTCTCTCTCTCTCTCTCTCTCTCTCACACACACACACACACACACACACACACACACACACACACACACACGCAGACTGTCCAAGCTTTAAAGTCTCCAGAGCAGCCCTCGATGGGCCCCTAGGCTGGCCATTTATTAAATACAATATCACTCCCTCAGCCTGGTTCCTACCACACGAGCCATGGTTTAATATGACAGAGACATTAAGAACATTTATTAAATACATCTACATTCAATAGGAACATGAAGAGCAGAAACAGGTATTTTAAGCAGCCAATCACTAGGCACCTTAAAAGTGTAAAGTCATAACAATTTCCTAATTAGTTTTTCCTACATTGCCCTCTACATCTAAAAGATCTCAAATTGCTTTATTTCTGGGCTGGGGCAATAGCACAGTGAGTAGGGCATTTGCCTTGCACGAGACCATCTTGGGTTCAATTCCTCCGCCCCTCTTGGAGAGCCTGGCAAGCTACCGAGAGTATCTCGCCCACACGGCAGAGCCTGGCAAGCTACCCGTGGCGTATTCAGCATGTCAAAGACAGTAACAAGAAGTCTCACAATGGAGACATTACTGGTGCCTGCTTGAGCAAATTGATGAGCAATGGGATGATAGTGATAGTGATATTCTTCCCTGAGCTTAAGTTTGTAGCCCATAATCTATTCATCATCTATTCTATTATTTCCCACTATCTTATTATTTTCCATTGTATTCTAAGATCTAAACAGTTTTTCCCAGAGGACTATCCCAACCTCAGGTTTTTTTTTTAATTTTAGGAGGATTATTTTTCATAGCTGGGTATATACTATCCAATATCCATTTGGCATATCCAATACGCACGGGTAGCTTGCCAGGCTCTGCCACATGGGCTCTATACTCTTGGTAGCTTGCCAGGCTCTCCGAGAAGGGCGGAGGAATTGAACTCGGGTTGACCACGTGAAAGGCGAATGCCCAACTGCTGTGCTATCACTCCAGCTCATATTTGATATGTCAAAAACAGTTAACAATAAGTCTCTCAATGAGAGACGTCACTGGTGCCCGCTCAAACAAATCGATGAGCAACGGGATGACAGTGACAGTGACAGGGTCTATACTGGGAATATAATTACAAGATAATAGGAAAATACACATGTCCGCTTTAAATATAAGAGGCATAATTATATTAACAAATGACAATCGTTTTCTTATACAGCATAGGTAGCTTATACAAGACATTTTAAAACTGTAGAAAATACACCTTTTCCCATGGAAAAATACAAACGTTCTTAATTGCCTTGAACAACTACGGGTACAAAAAAATCTTCAAATACATCTATTTGCTGAAGAGAAACATATTATAAGAGAGCCAAACCAATGTTCTATTTTAGCAAGTGTGTGTGTGTTGTGCGTGCGTGTGTGTGTGTGTGTGTGTGTGTTGGGGTATAGTAATGTAATAAAAAGTATACCTGGATTACATTGTTTTATGAGAAATATTGATACATATCTACACAAGCACTGATTAATAATTGCCGACATTGGAGAGATAGTATAGCCGGTTTGGTGCCTCACTTGCATAGAACAGATCTGGGTTCCATCAGTGGCATTCCACACGGCCCACAGAGCCCTGCTAAGAGTGAATTCTGAACAGAAAGCTAGGAGTGAGCCCTGAAAATTGCCAAGTGTGGCCCAAAATAAATCTAAAACAATTATGGGCCACTGTCTTGAAGTCTTTGATGAAGACTAAATTATTTAAAAAAAAGTGATAGAAGGTGCAAAATTAGGAAAAGCTTTAAAAAGTTTTAGCACAATGTATTTATTTTTACTTTTAGTAGCAGTTGCACTAACAATTTAATTTTGCCATTGTTTACAATCTAGTGAGATGGTAAATGAATTTATTTTTCAATGCCAACTTTCTTTACTTTGTAATTGTTATAGGAAACACTATTTTAGGAATATTTTTTAGGCCAACTGCAGATTTATTAAGGAATGGCAGCAGATGTGCCAAGTATGTGCCATCTTGATGGAGACTAAAAAGGCTGGTGTTTCAGTTTTGTTCTAATATTCTCTACATGTCTCTACAAGAATTTCTCACAGGGATCTCGGAATGAGCAGATTTTAAAAGGAGCCCTTATTCTTACAGATTTCACTGTTCTACAAGCCAGTTGCGGGCTTACCATATGAATGTTTGGAGGTAGAAAGGCAAGCAAAATTGACTGTAATGCCTCCCCGTTAAGACTAGGAATAATGGGATGAATGGATGTTCCCATTATGGACCAAACATCTACTTTCTCCCTTCCAAACAGTCACCATGTTCTATAGATCCCATACCATAAACAATCCTAAATCCATCTTCTGTGTCCCGTGTTTCCACCATATGTTTAGCGCTCATTACCTCCCTTGCTCACTTTTATTTGTATCTCTCATGATTTTCCTGTGGCTGTATACTCTTCTCTTAATTCAATTTATAACCTAAGAGTATCCCGTTGCTTGTCAATTTGTTCGAGCGGGCACCAGTAATGTCTCTCATTGTGAGACTTATTGTTACTATTTTTGGCATATCCAATCTGCCACAGATAGCTTGCCAGGCTCTGCTGTGTGGGCTCCATACTCTCAGTAGCTTGCCGGGCTCTCTGAGAGAGGCAGACGAATGGAACACGGGTCAGCCGCATGAAAGGCAAAGGCCCTACCACCGTGCTATTGCTCCAGCCCAACCTAAGAATATGGATAATCTTACTATTGAAAACGTCATAAGCCTCTCTTATATAAAGTGCTTCATTGCCCACAGGCTAAAGGTGATAATCTGAGTATGAGTACAACTTTGCACAGTCTACTCTGCAACTGTGACCCTAATACTGTCTCAAACCTCATCTTTATTTACTCACTTTCATTATTTCCACCAGCTTTTCAAGTTCTGACTAATAATGTCCACTTCCTTCCTCATTTCATTCATATACGTTATGTTTCTTTCTAAATAACTCTTCCATGTTCCTTTCAAGTTTGAAACTATTTCTTAGATTGGAAATCTCAGTTTAAATATGAGAGAAGCTTTCTGACATCTCAACTTGCATCCAGTTTCCTCAATCCATACACTTGGTATTGTTGAAGGTCCACATTAGTCTTCTCTTGCTACAGGAAAATTACCACAAACTCAGTGGATTAAAACTACATGATCCATTATTTTAACAGTTCTGCTTGTTTCAAGTCTTAGCTATGTCTATGCTGAAATAAGTATGTTGCAGTGTTTCTTTTCTTCCTGAAGGTTCTAGATGAGAAACTGGTTTTAATTTTTTCTGCTTCTAAAGTCTTCAATATTCCTAATTATGGCTCCTTTCCATCCTTGAAGCCAGCTCTGATTGATCAAGATTTTATTTGATGCCATCTTTCTGGTTCTAATTTATCAGCCATATTCTAGCCTCTCTAAAGACCCATTTGGACCCACTATAATATCTCAATCTTCTTTGTCTATAAGACAGTTTATTAGAAAGTGAAATTTCTTATGCAGTTTTAATTCCAAGTTTAAAAACAATGCAACATATTCATAGGTGTAGATTAGGATGCGACCATTTTTAAGAGACACATACTTCCTAATACAACATCAATTTCAATTGTTATCAGTGGAAGACAACATGCACTCCACCTGTGAGGCCCTGGATTTGGTTTTTGGCACTGACAAACTACTGGAGGCAGGAAACATAATCGATGTGATTAATACTAAATATCCTACATATAGTACATTACCCAGCACAGTGTTACACTGCGTGAATATTTTTAGATGCAATAATTAATCAATCAAGTATAATTATGGCCAGTTATCAATGGAAATAGAGACCAATAACAACTCTCAGAGTTGGGTAGAGCCTCTGTATTAATGAAGACACTTTATGCAATGATACAAAGATAAAATTGCTTGAACTTCTTTATTCAAGTCCTCTCATATTCTTTAGAAAACAAAAAACAAACCCTACATTTTATTTTGGAGGACTTGTTGGTTCTCTCCAGCCCCCATCAGAACGAATTTCATAATTATGCATTCAGAACAGAAATATCAACATAAATGTGCTTTCTTGAAGCATGCAGCTGCTATCACTGAGACTGACTGTAACTCAGACATATGCTGTGTGGCACCAGATAAGTTTAGAATTAGTTGTGATAGGTAATCCACAAAATAGCTAGACTGCATGCCAGTAATCAAGAATTCACTGTAATTATTTTAATCTGTAATCGGCTCAACACAGCGAACAAAAGACTGGCAGAGAATTTCTGCAACCAGTGAGGGAGTTTGTTAATTGTTTCTAAACCATCTCTATCTCCCATATTGATTTTGAATTGTATGATCTTTTCATTCGTTCATTTATATATTTATTCATTCAGTGGAATGAGTTAATTACAGTAGTGACATATTAATCACACTAGAAATCAAAGACAATAAAGCATTGTCCCCTTACTTCTTAATATATCTAGGCTCATGGTGAGACACAAATATGTAAAATAAATTAGTTTTCTACCTTCCTTAAACACAGGAAGCTGTAGACTCAAATTTATTGAGAGTTACTATAAGAAATATCCTGTTTTACATAAGAAAGACAAATCTTTGATACAAGCACACAATTGCGTCACCACCCCTTATTGTTGCCAAGGTAGCCAGTTTAGTTTACTAAGGAAACAGTAAGAATTTTTTTTATGTTCCTGAATCTGAAATCTTTAGACCATATATTAAGCTTAAATAGATGGCAGACTCATGCATATAAAAGTTGGTCCATAAAACTCAGGAGCTTTTGCTTTTCTTTGATTATTTTTATACTATGAATAAAAAACATAAGTTAACATTTTCATAGTTCAACTGAGGAATCTCCTTATGTTGTTCCAATTCCTGGTTACCAAGAAACTGTGACTCTGTCAAGTGAATAAACATTTCAAAATGAACAAGTGTAAAGATTCTTACAAGTTGGACTAGGGATGAAGACTTACAGGAAAACCATTGAATATAATTAATAAGGATTTTATAAAATAAATTATTCAAGTATGGAATAGGGACATAAAGTCTCCAGGAATTTCATATGATTATAATTTAGTGTCATCTGAGTGTTGCTTTCACAACAAAGATTACTGATTGATTAAGATTACACCACATGAGAAACAGGAGCTGATGAATTGTTTCATCTTAGTCATACCTGACTGGTGTATTTTATTTAATTTGGGGGCATTGGAGGGCATAAGTATCATAATATATAATCGAATTGTGTTAGTGAGTCACATAAGTCACAATTAAGTCACATATAAGTCACGTTCGGACAAGCTTCATGCATGAAGGAACCAGCAGAGAAACCCAGATGTGCAGGACCTGGGCTGGCATCTTCAAGCCTGATTGGATCGGGATTGGGCCTATTCCACCCAGATTTCCCATTTTCCAGTAGCTGGGCAGTGACACCCAGAAACTGCCCCCAGCACAGTGTAATACCATCTAGGGCCAACATCCAGAGACTATAAAACCAAGCTCCCAGAAGTGTGCGACCGCCATGCGGCTGCACAACATCTGATAGCCTAGTTCTCCCTCTTGGAGAACCTGGAAAGCTACCAAAAGTTTACTGCCCACACAGGGGAGAGCCTGGCAAGCTCCCTGTGGCATATTCATGTACCAAATACAGTAACAATGATGGGTCTTATTCCCCTAATACCGAAGAACCTCTAATTCGGCACCATTGTGAAGAACGAGTAAAGAGAGGCTGCTGAATCTCAGGGCGAGGATGAATGGAGACATTATTGGGCCAGCTCAAGCAAATAGATGATCAACGGGATGACAGTGATACAGTGATATAGTGATAAGTCACAATAGTGAGTAATATAAAGTCAAAATAGTGGAAGTGCCATGGAAGGAAAGACTGAACAAATGAATATTATTTGATGGAGTGTTTATGTCTTTATTTAAAATATTTTAAGTATATAAAGACTTATCAATAGGCTTGGAACTATTGATAAGTACAGTTGGTGGGGTGTTTGCACTCATGCAGCTGGCCTGGGTTCAATCCCTAGCACCCAATATGGTACCCTGAGCCCACTGGGAGTAATCTCTGAGTATTGTGGGTGTGTCCCAGAATAAACAAACAAAAAGATCTGTCAAGATCAGGAGGAATTTGATTGTAGTAGATAGGACACAAACCATAGTTATAGGAAGAGAGTTTCTACTTCATAGTCAACATTCAAATGGAATATATTCAAAATGAAATGCAACACTGCCAACTAGTCAATGATCCCTAGAGTTCTTAGATACTGAACTGCCTTTCGGTGACCTGCTCAAAGACATGTAGAGAGAATTTGAGCATCTGAGCAATGTTTTCTTTAATCATATTAAACATTAACTTGTAAAGCTACAGAGCTCTAAGAATTCGAGACATTTGGGCCATGAGGTAATAGTTGACAGGAAAGAATAAATCATATGTGCCATCATTGTCAATGGTATCCTATTTTTCAGGAAAATTGCCATAAGAAAAGAACTGATAGAAATGTACTTGTCTCTTTTCAACATAGCCTTCATTTTCTGTTAATGAGTGATCAGCTCTTATGTTAGGTACTAACTGAAGTAGACAGCACACTTGTGGGGAATGCTGCATGAAAACAGTGTGTTATCTAACCCTTCAATCACACTTGTTGTAGAGAGATCCTCTCAAAATGGAAGGAATGTTGCGACTATGACTTCAGAGAAGAGAAAGTTCATTTTTAGCGTATCACTCATGTTTGAGGACATATTTTCAAGAAAATATAGTATTAAATAGTATAGTCTCCACTTTCTATTTGAATCTGTAGAAATTCCCATTTGTAAGTAAAAATATGAGTTCGTTCTTGTTTTATTTAGTACAGCTGTGCTATTAGCTAATAATTGTGTGCTCTTTTATTGAGTTTTACAAGGCTCCTTCTAGTTCCTGGCATTGCTCTCATTGATTTGCTTGGTAAAATAATTGTAGCTAGTTCTTTTATATGAAAGTACTATCCCAAGAAGTTCAGTATGTGTTGATAAGGAATAATGTCTCAAAAGTTTTTAATTTCACTTGTTACCTAATGGATTTACCTATTATCCAACAAATTCATATGAGATGACACTATATTCGATCTCAGCCAAAATGCTAAGGAATAATAAATTTCCATGAGATTATTAAAATTTCTATACTTTTCTAAGAAAGAACAAGTGTAGTGTTAGAATTATATATTTTAGGAAATGGATGCCTAATTTGTGTGCATTACAAAAACAAACACAGGTCTATTCAAACCCAAACTTGATGTATTCTCCATTATAAATGACTGCCTGCTTTATTTTACTTAGTTATTTTAATAGATGCATTTTTAGTCTGTTTGCTATAATGCTGGAAAAGTTTACTCCTGTCTCAAAATTTTCTGTTCAGTTTTTCAGGTTGCAGTTCTGTGAAATGAAGGGAAAGGATTTTTGCTTACACAGCTTTGCTGAGATATCATTTGCTTTTTAGCCATGACCATAAATGGAAAATACTTTCCTCAAATAGTATCTTGGTTAAAAATAATAGTATTGTTCCTTTTGATATATTTTTGCTCCTTTCTCTGAAATCCTTACATGGTAAAGTTGAGTGAGACAATAGTTTACAGAGATAGAGTTTGATGAAGAGAGAAGAGCTCTCCGACAACCAATAAAGAAATGTCTGCATCTGGATTTCATTTGATAAGGCATTAAACTTTCTATTTTTTCCCTAAGAGCATATAACTTGACAGAAGAAGGAACAAGAAATATAACCCTACCCTAAAGTGTGAGTAGAAACTAAGATTCATGCCAGAGAACTGGCAAATTTCTTTCTAACACCTTCCCTTGCTGCTCTCTTGTTGGACTTGGATGCTGTTTGCCTAAGGTGATGAGAGCAAATTGATCTGTCAGCCGAGGCTATTCATGTCAGTCTAAAGATCAGAGCTCTCCAGGGCTTTTCAGAGATATAAACTGTAGATTGAGAATTATTGCTGGTTTGAACTTTTGGTTCTGACTTGATTCTGTTAGCGCATAAAGAATTCGCCTCAGTGTGTAAAGGTAGAAAAACATAGGGTTAGAGGTGAGAGTTCAGTTTGGTATTACCCAAAGATTCCTGTTTAGGAAATTATTTCATCTTTTAATCAAGATGAACATAGATAAGATTTGACATTGTCTAAGTACCTGCTCTACCCTATAAAACACCTACTAAGATCATTGTTTAGCAAGAGCATTGGAATAGGCATTTGTGCTGTAGTATATGAGATATCAAATCATGTTTGCATACAAATGCTTCTTTGAATGTTTTGCTCCTGGATCTCATAATCTAAGTTGTAACTTCAGTGGGCAAGGAAATCCAAGGGATACAAAGCTTTGACTCAGCTGTGTATCTATCTGAAAGTCTGGAAGAGAGCAGGTCCTTCCACAGGGCCAGCACCCGGAGTCAGTGTTTCATTGACTCTGCCATTTTTCTGGTGACACAGGAGGTGACCATCTGCACAGGGTGGTATAGAATATGCTTCTTTCACCAGTTATCCACAAGGATGACCTGAGGGGAAGATGGTAACTATTAACAGGCTGGTGGTGGGACTATTCAAAAGAGCTGTTTGAATACTATCTGAGATGAAATTCTCACCTTGACAAACCAACATATAGTTCCAGATTAGTTTAAAGAGTGTATGGTATTTTTAATATACATTAGAAATTTAGGTCTGTCAATCATGTAATTTCTATACAGAGATGTCACAAAGCCTTTCCCTAAAAGACCCTGAAATATAAAGTCGTACTCATTATTATTAATAGTTATTATCCATCATTATACATCTTGTAAAATCCATCATTTTCACTACTTTTCAGTTGTGCTGTCAACGATATACTCTGACAGAAATAAAAATGCATGCACTAGGACTCTAGTTAATGATACCAACTGTTATGAATATTCACTTCTTCAAGCTACCATTCCTGGCCAAATTCCTATATGCCAGGCATGGTGCTAAGTCTTTTACATACATCACCTCATTTAATCCCTATTATAATGCTATTTTTAAAAAGGAGAAATGGTGGGGTAGGTTCATTTGCATGTAAGGACCATACAAAATAGCACAGCTTGTAAACCCCATCTTTAAGAATTTCACTGAACTGAAGTTCCTTCTTGAGTTGTCCTTGCCTTTTCCTGAACACTTGGGAGCCAGCCCTGTTGATTTTATGATTTCATTCCTTTGACAAGGACTCTTCAGTGTCTTTCCAAGAAGTTCAGCTTGGGTCAAGGCAATTCTTCCTGTTCCTCCCCCCGACCCCGCACCCTTTATTCTCGAGGACCCTGTTTGCATTGAAACCATAGAAATATCTGATAAACCTTCTGGTGGAAATAAAACAAAAAGAAAAAGGCTGTTGATGTAAGTGTGACTGATGAAAGCCAGGATCTCATATCAGCGGTTCTTGATCCCTAGCATAGGCCTGTTGTTTTTGAATCCAAGAAAACAAAAGCAATTTGTTCTTTTACTCAAGAGTATATCCACTGTGAAGTTATCAAACCCAAAGCACTCCAGTGCATCTGCATGGCCATATGCTGACAGATGTTTGAGTCTGCAACTCTACATTTCTGATATATAACAGTGTAACTTTCTCTTAAAAATGTGTTCTTTACTTTCAGAGGTTTTATCTGCAAAAAATTGTTGTTCACCCATGTGTCAAAAGAATTAGTATTTTTTAAAAATTGAATTAAAGCCATTGTATTACAAAAGAGGCCAAGAATATCACCAACCATTTTATTTTGGTCTTTTTGCTCTGGTGGAGAATAAATATGCTTTTTGTGTGAAAGAGCACTGAAATATTACAAGGGTATATTGATAGTTCCAGGGTGCTTGCATAATCACCAATTATACAACAGTACAAAAGAGAAATTTGCAACCTCATTAAGATATTTTCCTTAAAGTGTCTGCCATCAAGGGCAAGGGAAACTTCAAAAATCATTAATAATTAGATTTTAGTCTATGTATTAAAATGATCAAGTTGACTTACTTTAGAAAAAAAAATAAATGATATAGCATGTCTCAGCTAGAGAATTTCACACTTGGCATGGTGTTTTTCTTTATTTGTCGAAGGTAAATGTTCTCCCAAATCAGAGATAACCTCCATGGAGGAGTGGGTGTGAAGTCCCCTGTTTGACAGACTCTGCTTTCTAAGGGTGTTGCTCTATCTAGGAAGTGCAAAAATAGAACCAATTTATTTCCCTACTGCACCCACATAAGATCACATTTTGGCATCACTTGGAAGCCATTGTTTGCAGAAGGGAGAGCTGTCTGTGACTCATTTATCCCCATCTCTCTTTGAACACTTTGCTTCGAGCACCATCAACTGTGTTTCCCGATGATGTTTGGATTGCTTTTCCTTTCAGGATGACCATAAGCCAGTCTGAGCACTAGATCTTATACATTTATACGTTGCATTTTCATGCTCTCTATACATTTCTTATGCGCCCTTCTTTCTGGGTTTTAATTAAGCATATGGAAATTTCTTCTATATTTTATTTGGCTCCTCAAGAGGAGTCGTGTTGATGGTAATGTGGCTTGAGGTTGGACTAATATGATTTCATACTTCCCACGGGTAGGATTTCCCTTGCTATCTGGTTTTTAAAATATGAGTAAGAAAATCATAATATGACTCCCTTGGGGAGATTAAGTTTGAGATGGTAAAAAATTTGACTTTGTTTTTTATAGTTAATGTTCTTTCAACAATAATAGCTTTTGTAACATTTAAACATTTTGCAGGCACCATCTAACAGAAATTTAATTTTTTCTGTAATATAGATCAGTTGGTAAAGGGTAAAGTTATATCCAGTGCCCAGGCTTCTTTGTTCTCTAGTTCTTCTAATCCTAGATTTTCTGAATCAATTGCTAGATCCACAGGATCCAATCCAAAGAAAGCAGATTACTATAAGGTTATTAAGGCCATTTTGCTTCTGCTATTAATCTATTGGTAGATGAGTCACATGATCCTGGCCAAGTCAATGAGTACTGGAAAATTTAGTCTCATTGGAATCTTTTATTTTAATATTTGTTTTTGTAAGTCTTTCCTATTAACAAGCTAAATACAAAGTCTGACAGAAAAATATCAAGGTAATTTTAATTTCTGTCAGAGTCTTGGCTAGGTATATAATAAACTAAGGGTAAGCTCACTTTTCTTTTTTATAATCTATATAGCAAATAATTTTAGATTTGTGGATTATATAATTCTGTCACACTTACTTAACTTTGCCTTTACAATATGGAGACATCATAAATAATAGTAAATGAAGGCTCGTGGTTTATATAAACTCCAATAAAACTTTATTGATAAAAGGTAAGGGATGGATGGGTATAGCTTATGAGAAGAGTTGTTGTAATCTTATGTTACACTATGGTCTATCATACAAACAAAATGTGAACATCGTGAAATGAAACCATCTTTGAATTCTGACACAAATAAATTCAGATTCTAGTTCTCACCAACTAGCTTGATGTTGAATGACCTAAGTGTAGAAATGCCTCATTAGTAAAATGAGGATGATTTACAGATATAGGTACAAATATAGGTTGTAAGCAATTAAATGTAGTTCTTCGTATATTCTTCCATTGCATGGCAGTTCAACAAATTACATATACACAAGACCTGTGAAGTTAGATGGCCCTTCACAGTGTTTAATCTTAGGCAATTTCTTTATGTCACTGCACATTAAGTTGTTCCTGCTTCAATCTGAGACAAAAATAGTGCATGTTTGTGTAGATTTTGTGATTATAACATGCAAGGCAGTCAGAACAGAATCCAACACTTAGTAAGCACTAAATGAATGATACCTTCATATATTAGCTATTATTGTTAAAATTTGCTTCCTTTGCTATTTAGCAATAGGGTGTGTTGCTGTATTTTATTTTTACAGAATGCATTTCAAGAATTACCTATATAATGATTTAGCAGACATAATGCCTTTTTATGACTATTCATATTAAAATGGAAGTTTTTCTCTTTTATTTCCTGTATTATTTTTGTTTATTGAGAGAGGACTCGATTTCTCCGCCCCTCTCAGAGAGCCCGGCAAGCTACCGAGAGTATCTCGCCCACACAGCAGAGCTTGGCAAGCTACCCGTGACTTATTTGATATACCAAAAAGAGTAACAACAAGTCTCACAATGGAAACATTACTGGTGCTCACTGGAGCAACTTGATGAGCAATGGGATGACAGTGATACAGTGACAGTGAGAGGACAAAGGCAGAAGATTATTAAAGCAGTGTTTCTGTTATCTGATTCAAATTAATCAAGGATATTTAAAACTATACTGGCTTTCTTGCTTTTCAGTTTAAGGTTTGTTACCTAAAAGAGACTTCATTTAATACAATGTTTATGTATCGTCTGTACACACTTACTGGTTTACTCAGCAAAGACGTGTTAAGAAACCCACAGACATGGTGTTGACTAGACATTGAGTGTTAATTTTGACAGGTCTTGTGAATGTTCTCTTGTGCCATCATGGGACAGAGGGTGAAAATTAGTTTCGGTAGTTTCAAGTAGTGTGCTGTTAAATAGTCATGTAAGATGTTTCTGAGGTTTTATTGTCCTCCAAAGAACGTTTGTGACTTCTAACCAAGTATATCTAACATTCCTAAATGCTGATGGTATTCTCATGATATCTGTGAAAAGTAGCAGTCATACAAAACGTGAATTACTTTTTTTCCATTTCATCTTTGAACACCTACTTGTTTATCATCCAAAGACAATTAACAAATGCATTATGCCTTAATGCCAACCTATAGTGTTTATATTCTTTTCTTTTAATCTGGGACATAGAAAAAATATTGGAATGGAAATTATTAAGGACACAATTTGCACTTAACATATGCTGAGTATATGAAAAATTAAATATGTTTATTTTGAGCTTAAAGTACATATGATGTGAGAAGTTAAAACACCTCTTTTTATTATTACCTTTTATATTAAAAACAGAAGTGTTAAAAAGATTGTAAAGATGATAATAAATCTATTGATTTTGCTTAATATATTCAGAAGAATACTTGCTTTGTAATGTGTCGCAGTTGCTTCATTATAAACCATACTTCATTATAGTAGATGCATACTGTGAGGAACATGTGCCAGGGTGTTTAGTTTGAAAGTTCTGGAAACCCAGAGAAAATATATTTACTTGAGAAAAGTGAGTCTAGTGAAAGACATCATAAGTCATTTTCCTGTGATATACTTTGGCATCATGAACGAAATACCTTGTTTTCCAAATTTTTTTTCTCCATCGAAGGTTTCCTTAGTGAGGTGTTGTGAAAATTAAGGGTGTTGTGAAAATGCACATTCCCTTCCTACCAGACCCGCTTTTTGTTTTGTGCAACACACAGTTCTTTGGGCTGTCTGGAGATCCCACACTCTACTGTGAAGTTCTGAGGGATGTCAAATAAAAGTACCTGCTAGGATTGCATGTGAGGCAGCTCAGAACTATGGCCTCATGCTGGCAAAGCAAGCATTCTACCACTGTGACAACCCATGGCACTTGCAAGATTTGTTTTTCCCCTCCCCTCCCCTTCCCTCCCCTCCCCTCCTCTCACTTCCCCTCCCCTCACCTCCCCTCCTTCCCTTCCCCTCCCCTCCCTTCCCCTTCCCTCTCCCTGCCCCTCCCCTCTCCTCTTTCCTTCCCTCTTTTCCCCTCTTATCCTCTCCTAATCTCTTCTCTCCCCTTCCCTCCCCTCCCCTTCTTCCCTCCCATTCCCTTTCCTTCCCTTCTCCTCCCCACTCCTCCCTTCCTTCCCTTTTCCCTTCCTTCTCTTCTCCTCCCACTCCTGCCTTCCATTTTCCCCCTTCCTTCCCTCCTCTTCCCTTTTCTCCCCTCCTCCTTCTTTCTCCTCCCCTCTCCTCAATTCCCCTCCCCTTCCCTTTTCTCTCCTCTTCTCTTTTCTTTCCTTTTCTTTTATCTTCTTTTCTATTACATTGAAGCCACACCCAACAATACCCAGAGCATATTCCTGGGTATGTGCTTGGTGCTTATTTCTCGAAGTGCTTAGGGGACCATACAGTGTGGCAGAGAAAAAACCTGTTTCAGCCTCATGCAATCGAGTGCCTTACCTGCTCTATTACTGCTCTTGTATAAGCCCTAAAGGCTGAAAGTTTTAGAGTGAGCTTTGTGCATAAGCTAGTGATTAGTAAATGAAAAAAGAAAAGGCTTGTTGCGTTGGAAAGCCAAGGTTAGGTTAGAACATCTGATGTGAAGAGGGTAACAGGAAAGGTGCAAAAGGAAATGGAGTTTATGAAAAGATACGTGAAGAAAAAGAGAAAAGAAAAGGAAAGAAAAGAAAAATGAAAGAAAAAAAGGAAAAGAAAAATGAAAATAAAAGAAAAGTAAGTAAACATGATGGTTCTTGAGGGGCCAGTTCTCTCAAGCTGGGGCCATGTGTGCAGAGCAGATGCCAGCTATGAGCACAGAAATCTCTATTTGGTGTCAGAGTCAGAAAATAATTAGAGAAGAAAAGTGAAAATTGTCAGGAAGCAGTGAGTCTTCTGAAACAGGAACTTATCCTGACGCCTCATTGTGTATTGATTAGCTGGAGAGGAGGGGAAGAAGAGGAGGTTGTAGCTATCAAAATAAGACAGGCCCAACGCAACAATGCAAATGAAAAAAAAATAAATAAAGGAAGACAAAAGAAGTCCTGGCATCAAAACTCTAGGCAGCAAGCTTGGAAAGGGCAGGTTAGCTGCCTCTGTATTCCTCAATGCTTCCTCTCTGTCACCACACGCACATCCTTCACATTACCGGCACCAGTGCTCTGGAGCATTGCCTGAAACTCTCCTATTATCTTTTGATAATCTATTTTCTTCAGATTTCATCCTTTTTATTTTCATGCTGGTTGCCTTATGGTGTTCTGTGAAAAATTCAATACATGCAGCTTGAGGAGACGTGTTTTGTTGGTAGATACTTTACATTGGTGCCAATATGTGGAGATGGGAAGGTATTACTTCTGACTCTTGTCTAAGTGCTATAATTTAGTTGGTTTGACAAGTATCACTGTATCACTGTCATCCCGTTGCTCATCGATTTGCTTGAGCGGGCACCAGTAACACCTCCATTGTGAGACTTATTGCTACTGTTTTTGGCATATCGAATACACCACGGGTAGCTTGCCAGGCTCTGCCGTGCGAGCAACATACTCTTGGTAGCTTGCTGGGCTCTCTGAGAGGGGATTGACAAGTATGAGTTTTTAATATAATCATGTAGTTTGGGTCTTTCTTCATGAGAACTCTGGGTTTATTTAGGACTCATATCTATGCTGCCCTCGTTTACTTTGTGTAATAAAAATGACCAAATATGAGGGGGGTAAATGATGGGGACAGCTTGTAAGTATGTTTATACAAGAAGAAAAGCAAGTGATGAAGAACATCCCATGTATTGATGCTAGAGATTGCAAGAGGGTCAATTGTGTGTGACATAGTCCCAGATTACATTGGCTTAAAGAAAGTCAAATGTGATTTCTCTCGCTCTTAAAAGCACATCATGTTGGCATGAGCACTTGATTACTACAACAGGTTCCTCTGCCTTCATGCTCCAACACCCATACTAGATTCCTGGGATTTTCGTGACATCTGATTTCAGAGGACAGTAAAAGCGTAAACAATCAAGAAGAGAGCAATTCTGGACCTTTAAAAACTTGATCCATTGTAGATCATTTCTGCATATCAACTGCTATATCTTAGTTTATCTAATTCCATGCCTACGTGTCAGCGAGGTTTGGAAATGGGCTCTTTCTCACTTTCCAGGTGTTCTTGTGATTAGAAGAAAAAGGATAGATGGGATGTAAACTGCTGAATTAGGGGCTATGGTCTAAATTGAGCTTTTTTAATAAAATGGCAGAAAAAGATGCCAGGAATCAGGGCATCCAAGTGACCGTGTGTGGCAAGATACCTGTCTTGTCAGATTGGATCACACATCTACAGATCCTGATATAAACTGTGTTGATTTCTAATTTTTATGTTGATCTAATTTGTTGGGGTCTTCTCCAGGCCTCTGTTCAGCGTGGTCACTTGTCTAGCAAGGGACCGCCATTCAGGGTCCTGAGGACAGAGCCGAATTTCCCTCCAGCCAAGGGGAGGGGTCTGAGGGAAAAGAACAAACCTAGCCCCCGCCTCTTCCAAGCAAAGAGAAAAAAGCACAAGAGCACGGTGGGGGTCCTGTAAAGCAGAATCCACTTTACTGAGAGACATCCAGCCTTTCTATAGGCTGAGAAGGGGGGTGGGAGAGTGCAACTGGTCACGTACACAGGGTGATCAGAACAAACATGTTTTCTACAGATAGGGTCACACTTTCACCGAGCATTTGCCAGAAACCTCCTGACCCCAGGTAACATTGAGCTGTGATATACATTGCAACAGGCTTCTCTACAAAGCAGGCCAAAAGGTGTTACTCTCCGGACACATCTGCCCGCTGAGCCCAGGGATTAGCGTTACACTACAAAGACAACCAAAAGGGGCTTTTCTCCCAACACTAATTTGTTTGATTTCTGTGCTTGGGTCCATTTTAGCAACCTAGTAACCAATATCTAATAGAGTTTAGTGATAAAATACATAAAAAATGTATTTCTAAGATTATTTGGCAAATATATATGTACATATACATATATAAGAAAATGGAGCAAAATAAAGCCAGTGGAACTTAGAGTGAATTGAAGTTTCTCTGCAAATTTGTGGTTAATATAATAACACCATTTTTCCTTCCATATCTCCCTCCCTCAGCTCTTAATTTTTCTTTCTGTTCTATTTCATTTCTTTTTCCAACAACAAAAGATGAAAATATTGACCTGATAAATATCTTATGTTACCACCAAAAATGATTTCTCATTAGATCATCAAATATATATTACAAGAAATATCTTTATATAAAATAATTTTAATTGGATTAGTGACAAGTCCTATTTTGGTAAAATTTTGTTTTCAAATCTTAAATTCTTACCACCGATGTGACAATCAATATCCTTAAAATTGTATGAATTGGCCTTTAGAGTCCAGGTCTGTCTTCACTGAGCTTAATTTGTATATCATGAAAATATGTGTCTTGTATTTTCTTCCCATCTGGATTATGCTTCCTGACAGGAACTCTGACCACCGAACAATAAAGCAATTATTACCATGATGATATGCAATATTGAGCAGATTATGTCATGATTTACTTTACATATTCATAACCCTGCCACCTGCAGATATTGACATTGTACTGAAACTTATTTTTAGCAAGATAAATAGCAAATGAACATTCTGACAAAATAGCACTTGTCTCATATTTCTTGATTCCACTTTAAAGATCAAAATTCCTATGCTTATTCCCATTTAATACATTTTTGGATTATGTACACCTTAGAGAACTTGAAAAAAAGATGAAATATTTTCTCAAAAATACTCAGAATTGTGTTTCTGAAATATTTTGTTTATAATTTAAGTGGTAAACAGATTTCCTGCTCCCATTTGGAGTTTTCATTTCAGAACCAAAATGTTTGGAATACCGACAAGTAATCAATATATTAAATTGCTTCACACAATATTGAATAGAATATGCTTCAGGTATTTCACAGTTTAGGATAAGCTTTAAATTCTTGGCAAAACATAATATTTCAAATAGTGAAGTAAGCCAAGTTTCAACTAACTGCTATAAAATATTCAGTGAAAAATGGTGGGATATATTGTTCCCTTTCAGGATCTCCAGTGTATAAACCATCATCATCCATAGCACACACACACACACACACACATACACACAAAACCCAGAAATACAAGGGAAATAAAGACTAAGCTTTCTACTGGAAATTTATATCACCGAGGATTTTTCATATAAACTGCTTAATTAAAGCAATCTAGACAAGTTCTCATGCACACTTGTAAAGCAAAAGTCAGAATGTGTGTAACTGTTATAGGACACAAAGGTAGCATAGCTGTGATTCATTGAAAAATAGAATCATCAGTAATAGCGTTGCTTGCAACAAACACCCTTGCATTGAATTTCTAATCAAGTTCTTTATCCACTGAGGTATCATCTGCTTTGTGTCATACAATTTTAAGGAAACAAGCACAAAACAGACCCAGGAACAGGAGTGCTAGCTCCTGAGAATTTTATTCTTATACTTCCCCTTATTGTCCTGGCTGTTGCTATAAGTTATCTGAAGCTCATAGTTCAAACACATCCCTTTTGCAAGGATGGAAAGTAGTCATTTCCTCTTTGTGTAGCAGAGTAGCATAGCGTGATGACTAATACACTATCATTATAAGTAGAATTGAATAGGAAGTGAATTTGTGTAAAATAAATATGAACGGTTCAAAATTGACCTGTTTGGAAAATATCACTAACATACACAGACAGAATCTTGCCACAGGCATGACAAGATTTTGAGATTTAACCAATGACATCATTGTTTTCCTAGTCAAATTGTTGACGTCACTGCCCCTTTTCTGAACCAACCTCAGTATAAATACCTTCTAAATCCTAAGACCTTCTCATTGAATTCTCATTGAATCGACTTAGAGCATATGCTTTTCCCAGATATACTTCATTGCTTAGGGCCAGTGTAGATAAACAGGACATTTCCCCCCCAAAAAAAACTGTGGGAACATCAACACTGTGCCAAGACAGATTTTAAAAATAAAATGGAACAAGGCCAGAGTGGTAGTACAAAGGTAAGACGTTTGTCTTGCACTTGGCTGACTTCGGTTAAAACCTCAGCATCCCATATGGTCCTGTGAGCACCACTAGGAATAATTTCTGAGTGAAGAGCCAGGAGTAACCCCTGAGCATTGCTGGGTGTGACCCAAAAACAAACCAAAACAGCAAATACAATGCAATTAATTTAAAAGACTGATCATGCCAATTAGCAAAAATGCAGAAGCAATTTCACTGAGTTCTAGTTGACTTCGACCATCCTTTCTAGCGTTGTGACTGCAGTTAAGTCATTGAACAGCTTTGGCAGTAGGCTTGTGTGTGCCTAAAGGAGCCCTTTCATTTAAGAAATGACTTTTCCCCCCAAATTGAAAAGTATTTTCAATAAGTCACACCATCTGCTGCTGCTCTTATATTAAGTTAAAACTGGCCCAAATAGAATCATCATTTATTTGACATGTAGGTTTCCCTTTCCCATTCTTTTTTAGCAATGCAGTTGGAAACTAACTCTCCAGAAATGATCTGTCTATGCACGAGACTAGAGTTTGTCTACTTTTTTCTATGACTAAAATTGAGTGTTTTTTCCATGTAATTGTTTTTCTTTTGATTAGTTTACCCCCAGAGGAGCAATAGCACAGCGGGTAGGGTGTTTGCCTTGCACGAAGCCGACCTGGGTTTGATTCCTCCGCCCCTCTGGGAGAGCCCAGCAAGCTACTGAGAGTTATCTCGATGCATGGCAGAGCCTGGCAAGCTACCTGTGGCGTATTGAATATACCAAAAATCAGTAACAACAAGTCTCACATGGAGACATTACTGGTACCCGCTCCAGCAAATTGATGAGCAATGGGATGACAGTGATGTAGTGACAGTTTACCCACTGGTGGGTCATCTATTAAAGTAGCACTGTAGCACTGTCATCCCATTGTTCATCGATTTGCTCGAGCAGGCACCAAAGTAATAAGTATAAAATCGTGTGTATCTGGGTGTGTTGGGGAGTGGGGCTACCAAGCAATGCTCAAGAGGCCCAGGGACTAGTCCTGGCAATATTTAGCCAACCAAATGGAAGGTTCATTGCTTTGGTCCAAGGATGGAGTGCTGTTTGGAACCTATGATGCTAGTGGCCACTGAAGTCAGTCCAGGATCCCTCAGGGGCTTCAAAAGTTCCACCCTGCAACCTTCAAGGGGATGAGCTATTGAGGATCAAACTCGGGTGGTCAAATGCCTTGTGTGCTAACCCCCATACTTGCAACCTTCTGTACAAAGCATGTCTTAGCCCTGGTACCATGACTAAACGACATGAACAGCATGTCAGGCCTTCAACCCAGAGCCCAGATTTCATTCTAGGTGCCATAATTTGAGGTCAGCAGTTCTGAAATACCTCTCTACATTTTTTTATTCTGAGGATGTAAGCTAGAAGCCTTTTTCCTTTGTACCAGTTGTAAGATAAATAAAACATGCACTTGGTGAATCTACTAGCTCTGAGCTTTGGTCACGAGGAAATAAATCTTTCACAGAGTGCCTCACTTTTTCAAAAGCTGAAAGGAGATAAAAATGAACTAAAAACTTACACTTTTAGTTACACTTTTAGTTTTGGAACCTACTGCCTTAGCAATAGCTTCAATTACTGGGAGTCAAACCCATGTCAGAGTTAGTAAGCGCTACTGCTTTGATGGTATTTGAAATATATTCCTGTGTCGGGAGAGATTGAACACATTTCTCAAGCACTTTCTCATCATTTCCATTTAATCATCGGAAACTCTATTTGTTCACAAACCCAGACAGGAGACCGACCTATCTCATGAGCTCAAGAAGCTGTGACTTGTCTCTTACCCATGACCCCATCACCCATCTCACTTCACTTTTGGTTTCTTATAGTTTATGCCTATAAGAAAGACTGGATACACGCACACACATTCACCCACTCACACCTTTCCCTTGACAAGTTCACTAAATCACTAACTATGCTGACTTTCGTCTAAATAGCATAGGGTCCCATGGAGGTAATTAGAGAGAAGGAATTGTTATCTTCTTTTTTATAGAGAAAAAACCCAAGGAACATAAAATTTAATTGGTGCATCAACCCACTCAGCTTATTAGTAATGGTACAACTACCCACTTAATTCTCTTCATTCTTCCCGCAGAGAAAATTGCACACTGCCGTATCTGAACGTATACATGTGTCTTGTGCGTATGAGACTATGTGTTTATTTGCACATAAGCTTTTTTCTTCTCTTTGCGATGCTTTTAGAATATGTGTAAGTGCAACAATTTATTGAATCATGACCACAGTCTTTTGTACAACTATAAAGACTTATTTATTTATTCATTTATTCATTTATTTTTGCTTTTTGGGTCACACCCGGTGATGCTTAGGGGTTTCTCACTCCTGGCTCTGCACTCAGGAATTACCCCTGGTGGTGCTCAGGGGACCATATAGGATGCTGAGAATCGAACCCAGGTCTGCTGCATGCAAGGCAAATGCCCTACCCACTGTACTATTGCTCCAGCCCCTATAAAGACTCACCTTTAAATATAACACAAGAAATGTGAGATGGTTCTATATGTGTCTAATATTCTGAATTTTCCAAACAGTTTTTGAAAATAAACAGAATTACCATGACAGCTCAGTAGACACCTGGATATACTCAAACACATACACACATTCATTGAGTAGTATTTGCCTTCATATAATGCACAGTTTTTTCTTATTGTGTCTTATTTTTTTTGAGATTCTATTTTTGTAAATCACAGTTAACATCTCTTGAGCCAATTCCTTGACACTCTATTTCATTTTGATTTAGAATACATGAAAGACACTGGTATGCTATAAATAAATAAATAAATAAATAGATAGATAAATAAATATATAAATAAATAAATAAGCACCATGGTGTTAGGGAGATGTAATCTTAAATTCTTCTGGGTTTTTTTTAATACTGACTGAATTTTAATAATCCTTGAGACTCAGTTTTCCTTTCCTAGGTGCTCTTATTTACACTTTTCTTGTGGGAATGAAGTGAATATTAATTGAGGGGTATGTGAGGGTATCTTATATTCTTTGAGCATCTTTCATATTAAATTGGTTTATTTGTATAATATAGTAAAAATGAAACCTCTTTTGATAAGTTTTCATTTCTATGTGGGCAGGAGGAGAAGCATGTCCATTTAACAGCCTCATTTTCTATTTATTTTAAGTACTTATTAGATGTAATGGCTACTTATTATAAAAACTATTTAACACCACTATGAATAATTTGGCAACATAATGATGAGAAGTATATATTTTTGTGAACTCTTACAGACTTCCCCATACTATAGACACTAATATTTTTAGACAATAAAGGAGGCATAACAGTATATTATAGCATGCACTGCAAATACAAGACCAGACCATCTGAGATCTGTCAAGATGGCCCAATTATTTGGTTTCTTAATTTATTATTAATCTATATATTGATTGAGGGATAGCATATCTTATTAGTTAAAATAGCAACTCTGTTTTGATGTAACTTCAAGTATGACAATTATTTATTATTTTCAAGTAGCAGGTCAATTGCTAAAACTGAATTTTTCATATAAAATGATTTGCATTAGGATATGTGCTGTATTGGAGTGAAGTAAATGAACCAACAGGTTCCAAACATAATGTGTAGGATGTCATAAACAAGTTGCAAATGTTATTTCTTCATTTTCCTCAAGAGAAATTATATCTTCTTTTGAGATGTATATGTGCGCATGTAAAATTTATGAGCCGTGAAAGGGACAAAATCTTATTCTTGTTAAATAAAAAGTGGCATTTTAAGATAGCCATAGCATTATACTAATTCTGGTTAGTATCAAGGATATTGGATACCTTGAAATAGCAATATTTATGTATATATTGGACAAATTGAAATAACTATATATACGCATATTGCTGGGCTGGAGTGATAGCACAGTGAGTAGGGCGTTTACCTTGCATGCAGCCGAATCGAGTTCGATTCCTCCTTCCCTCTCTGAGATCCCAGCAAGCTCCCGAGAGTATCTCGCCCACATGGCAGAGCCTGGCAAGCTACCTGTGGCGTATTCCATATGCCAAAAACAGTAACAAGTCTCACAATGGAGACATTACTGGTGTCCACTCGAGCAAATAGATGAGCAACGGGATGACAGTGATACAGTGATGTATATTGTTCTATTAGGATTTGGATCCACACCCAGCATTGCTCAGGGCCTGCTCCTTGCTCTCTGCCTGAACAGAGAGTGCTCCTGACATTGCTGCAGAAGCATGCAGGAGGAGATAGAACCTTGGTTAAGGTTGTTATTAGAATAATTGCCCCATAAGAAAATGTTAGTAGAAATTGTATGTATATATGTATGTATGTATATAGTGCTGGAGAGGTAGTAGAATGGGTAAGGCTCTTGCTTTTCACATGACTGTACAGAGTTCAATTCCATTCCTGGCATTCCTATGACCACACAGAGAGTCATCATCCCTGATCCTAGAGTGGAGATCCAGGAGTAAATAAGGAGCACCACAGTGTTTGACCCCACCCCACCCTATAACCCCGGGTCCCACCAAATTTATAAGAATGCATATGTCTTTCTTCTGGATTATTTTAAATACCTTACAAATTTACCTTTCTATGCAAAGAGTCCAGAAAAATCACATAATAGGCACTCAGTAAGTGAATTTTATGATAACTAGTAGAGAACACCGTTTCAGATGCCAAATCCAAATTTGGGCTCCGACAAAAATACCTATTTTTGCCTAAAGTATATAATACATCATCATGCATCCGTAGAAAAAGCATTTCTTTCGTTTTCTAAATTTTTGTGTATAAAAGGTTAAATTCTACTAAATATGATCTAATTGTATTCATTTTATATGTAGCTGTCTAGGTATTGTGCAAACTAGGAGGGATACAAATCTAATTTTATAGGTAGAGGTTTGTGTTCCAAAACATGTAGACAAATTAACCATTCAGTGAAATTCACAAGTTTGCATTTGCACAGTTTTCATCTGATTTTCATAGAAAAATATTGGTAGATCTTTTCTTTTATGAATTAAATATATGGTATATGCATTAACCTTAAAAAATGTAGAATGAAAATTGTGAAAGTACTTTCACTGAAGTAGTCTTATTTAACACATTCATATACACAGAGAGAGAAAGAGAGGGGGGGATCTGACAAACCTGAGCAACTGTAAAAGAGAAGAGCATATTGATCTTGACTTTGGGAATGCAATCAGCAGAATTCAAACTGTGAAATGCTGCAGCAACTAATAAATGAAGAATTAATCTATGGGGTTGGAGAGATAGCTCCGTAGACTGAGTGCATAATTCGCATGTGGAAGACACCAGTTTTGTCTCTGGCTCTGCATGGTCCCTAGAGTATGGACAGAAGTACGACCTCTAAGAAGTATTTGTTGTGGCCACAAACCCATAAATAAATAAATATTTATGCCCCTTTATAACAAGCAGCAATAGCAAAATTAGATATATAGATATTAAAAGAGAAATAGCAATAAATTGTTGTTGCATTACATATCAAATTTATATAGAGTCTACATTAAAAAAGAACAAATTAGGACCAGAGAGATAGCACAATGGACTGAGCTCATGTCTTGCATGACTTTCCTCCCCCAACTGCACAGTTCTTCAGGACTACCAGGAATGAATGATCCATGAGCAGACTGGTCTCTGAGCACCACTGGGCTAAGTCCCCAACTGAAACAGAAAACAAAAACGGACATCATTTCATGCATTGGGCGAATTCACTCCAATTGGGTGAATATTTGCTGGCATTAGAGATTATAAATGATTAATAATGGGATAGTCTTGGGGTTAGAGAGATAGTCCAGTGAGGAGCACACTTGCCTTACACATGGCAGATCTGGGTTTGATCCCCGGCATCACATAGGGCCCCCTGAGCCCTGCCAGGAGTGATTCCTGAGTGTAGAGTGAGAAGCAACCCCAGAGCCTTTGCTGGATATGACCCGAAAAGCACAGAAAAAGAAAATAATGATGTAGCATTGTAGTTTGGGTAAGGAGGTCGATATTTTATACATGGAGTTAGTAATATATGAACAAGGTAAGATGGTATTTCGGATTTGATTGTAAACTGCAGTAAGAAGTCTTATTTTGGAGGTGGTAGTTGTAGAGACTGTCTAGTGTGTCCATGAGACTTATTCTAGTCTACTGAAACGGGTGCATGATTGAGAGTGTGAAAATAAAACAAGTTTGAGAATACTGCATATTTACTTTATCAATTATTTCCCATTTCATTATTCTGTCAAGTTGACTTGACTGAATTATTCCAAATATGGAGCCACTTTCATAAAATATTTCTAGATTGTTTGAAAGTAATTGTTTGGATATGATTAGTTAAATATCATTTGGGATATATAATGTTGCATTTCACTACTCACTTCTTTAAAAAGGAAGAATAATTATTATAAGCTATGGAAATTTGATCTCAGTCCACCTTACAATATTCTTAAAATTTAAAATATTAAGATAAATTTTATAATCATGTGAAATATCAGGCTACTTTGAATAATATAAAATGTAAAAATTATATAATCAAGTGGAATAACTGAACATCTCAACCAAAGAGAAAGAAATCAAATGTAATTCTTCTCAGAAAGTTAATATAAATTAATAAACTTAATTTATAATTTATACATTAATGAATTAATAAACTAGTAGTTGCAAGGCAGAATAAATATTGCAAGACAATAGTAGAGTATTGAACACAGAAACTTCATCACTATATATGTATTTATACATACATATATATAGAGAGAGATGAGTATGTACAGAGAAAATGTTATGTATACAGCAGTTGCTTGTGGTGATTTAAATAGTGAACTAAGAAAATACTATTATTAGATCTTGAGAAATAAAAACTTCTGCGTAAATTTTATTGTTGACCAAAGTTTATAAAAATTTCTGTAAAAACATAGAAAATGAAAGTCATAGTCAGAGTTATAATTTGTATGCTGAATATGTCTGATTTTTATTTAATCCAATTCATTCTAATTTAACCTGAAGGGTTCTGAGCTGAAGTGATAGAAAAAATGTCCTACAGACTTAATATGCTTTCTTTCTAATTGCCCGCTTAACATAAATGCCTTAGACTAGTACATAGTTTATAATAAACTCAGTTTTATTATGTATGTTTAAAGAAAAAATTGTATTGTAGTTCATTTGTTATTTTTTCCTTGTTTATTTTGACACAAAACTACTAAAGTCCTTTCTTGAATACTTAAATCTTAATATATGACACTTTTGCTTTTGTGTTGATTGGAAAATTCTTTAAAACAATATATTTATTTGGATTTTTATTAATGGGGTTCAAGGTACTAGTTTAACTATTATTAATATAAGAAAAAGATTAAAAATCAATAATCTTATAGATATCATTGAAGAAATTTTATGCTAAACTATATTCTATATCAATATCCTTTGTAATTATATATTTGTAAGAACATATTTCTAAGAAAATATATTTCTAATTTTTATTTATTTATTTATTTATTGTGGGGGTTTTGGGCCACACCTATATGCCCTCAGAGCTTAGTTCAGGCTCTGTGACCAGGTACCACTCCTAGAGACCCTCAGGGAATCAGATGTAATGACTGAAAATTAACCTAGGCTAACCACATACAGAGCGAGTACCATTATCTATGCTCTATCTCTCAAACTCACATCTAATGGTATATTTACAATATTTTATTTATTGCTTGTAAGATAGAACAGCACATAGGTATTTCCCTTGAATTTGGCCAACCCAGGTTCAATCCCAAGCACCAAATACGGTTGGTCCACTGGGCACCTTATGATCCCTAAACATGGAACCAAAAGTAAGCCATGAGCAATGTCATATGTTCACCTCTTCAGACCAAAATAATTAAAAGTAAATAAGATAAATCTTATATTTAACCGCTGTCACAAATGTTGCCAACATTTTAGACCATACTTTTAATATATTAAAGTATCACTGTATCACTGTCATTCTGTTGTTCATCGATTTACTCGAGCAGGCGCCAGTAATGTATCCATTCATCCCGGTCCTGAGATTTTAGCATCCTCTCCTTACTCATCCTTCCCCAAAATTGGAGGATCTTTCAGGGTTAGGGGAATAAGACCTGTTATTGTTACTGTTTTTGGCATATCAAATACGCCACAGGGAGCTTGCCAGGCTCTACCATGCGGGCAGGATGCCGGGCTCTCTGAGGGGTGTATATATATATACTATATATTATATCAAAATATATAGTATATATATATTTCCCTCTATGATATTATGGAAAATGGGTAGGGAGTGTCTTAATGATGTGTCCAGGAATTAGACCACTCATGCGAGAGGCTTGGCCCGAGCTTGTGGAAAGTGGCCTGGAGCGTGGAGGCGGTTGGGCAGTGGAGGTCGGCTGCCGGGGCTGGGCTGGGTCCTTCAGGGTGGGGAGGGCTCTCACCCGCCCCCCTCTTTAACTATATTAAAGCTTAAATCAAATAAACAATAACAACAAGTTCAAAATTAAAGGAGGAAAGACAATCAAATATCACTAAATGATTAATATAAACTCCTAGTTAATTATATGTTGAACCTAATTAGTTGATTGCGTGAGTTTCCTTTTTCCAGAATTCATTTGGATATTACTCTTTCTTTATTTTAAAATGCAAATGTTAAATTAGCTACACTTTGCAGAATTTCTAGAATACGAGTTATTTCAGAAAACTCTGGAATACAGTCTTTTTTTGCACTTAGACTTTTAGCTGATTTGGTAAAGAGAAAATGTTTTCAAAAATGTGTGTGAGAATATGTATCTCATGGTGCATAAATAAGGAGAAAATAAGTGTAAAAATATGAATGTTAAATAATTTAGTGGTTTTTCAATGGTATTAACTTAAATTTATTATTTAGTAAGATGCAGAATAAAATTCATAGATATTACTGTATATGTGTAATTGTCTATATATGTATATATATATCTACATATAGATATATATATATATATAAAGAGAGAGAAAGAGAGGGATAGAGACTGTAAAACAGACTACTGGAAAGATGGACTCCTTAAATTGCATACTGATGTAGTATATTTAAGAAAGACAATTTAGAAGGATCCAGTTATTCCCAGCTTAATTGAAAAGGTATTACAATTTATTGGAGAATTTCTCATTGGGTAAAAAGAAATCGAATAATCTAACAGAGTGAAAAATAGTAACTTTACATAGAATTCTAATGTAGACATTTTTAAAATAAGAAAATGTATGGCAAATGTCTCTGGAAGATTATGTACCTTAAATATTCCAGGCCACTTCTCTTGATAGGTTTAAATATTGGATTTTTTTGTGAGATGAATATTAACAACCTAATATATTATTAACGCGAACTCTAACTTTTTATATTGAGCACAATGCATAGAGGAAATGAAACACCAATGGAGAATACATATAAAATATAATTGTATTCTTTCCCACCAAATGGAGGACATTCATCCAGTTAACTCTTTCATGTACACTTTCATGTAAACTTAATATCACGTTAGGTCACAGTCTCTTGTTTATATCAGCCACATTCCTTTACAAAATAGATGACCACATTTCTTTCCACAACTAGTCACTCCTAGGCTTAGCAGCTGCCAACTCATTGAAGTTGACTTAAATAATGACGTATGATTGCTACTCAAAATATTATGAGTATTATAAAGTAATTTTTATATATACATTTCATATGTCCTTCAATGAGAAATTACTCTCTCTTACATTGCACCAGTTCTGTCTCAGATACACCTAATCTCAAAACTGGAGGTTAGACTACATTGATTTTCAGGACAAAAGAAAGCAATTCCCAGACCAGGGAGATAGCACGGGTATTAGGGTGCATGCAAGGTGACTCCGTCCATGGTACCATATGGGTCCTTGCCCAGCATGACTGTGCTCTGGTGGTCCCCAAACACTGCTGAGGTGTTCCTTGGTGATCCTGACATCTAAAGTCCAATCAGAACCTCATTCCCGTGCCCTCTCGTCAACCTGCTCTGCAGTGTGTTACTGGGAACAATCCAGGGCCCTGCGAGCGTACATTGTGAGGCCCTGAAAAAAATTAAGGAAGGCAAGATTTAATGTTCAAATGAGATTCTATTTTCAGTAGTCTTAAATTTCCCAACCTATCATTGTCTTTCTATGTTAAAGTCTGTGGTAACTTAATAAGTAGGTTTATTTTTACTGCCCATGAAAGATCTAACCTAAATTAAACATCTATAACTTCGCATGTCTCTTTCCTGATATGTTTTCCATACATATATACACATACATATATATGTATATATATATATATATTTCTCTTGAATTTTTAACAAATTTCAAAGTATAACTAGAAATATTTGTCCTGAATTTTATTTTTATTCATTTATTTTTTTTCTTTTTTGGGTCACACCCAGCGATGCTCAGGGGTTACTCCTGGCTCTGCACTAAGGAATTACTCCTGGTGGTGCTTGGGGGATACACAATATGGGATGCCTGTCAACCTCATGCAAGGCAAATGCCCTACCTGCTGTACAATCGCTCCGACACCTTGGCTTGAATTTTTAACAAATTTTAAAGTATAACTAAATACCAATATTCAGTATTCTGAAAAGGATGCAGTAATATCTGTCCTTTAGTTTCTTGTCTCATTTAGGCTTATTTCCAATTTAAAATGAAGAACCCATAATTTAGCATATATTCTGGTTGAATGATGTGTGACCTAATAGCCTTTGAGAAATGCCACATGAGGCATGTGTATTACGAAAGAATCAACTCCAGGTGATAAGGTACATTTAGTTGAGTATGAGTATCTGTTATGCTTCCGGAAACTATTATACCATTTGTTGATCAAACCCCAGGTAAATTGCATTTTCAATGATGCATAATATTTATTCCACTAATCGTTCCTTAATATATTATTTTGTTGGAGAAGTGAGCTCATATTTTTTAAAATGAATTCTGCTGTTCATATATGCCTGTGCATACCACCACAGTTGAATGTGCTTCAACATTGACTAAGTGTTCATGGAGAGCTGGATTTTAGATCCGAGTCACCAAGGATTTTTGCTGTTAAATATGGCAAAGAAGTTAGCTGCTGAGAGCTAAAGTCAGTCATTTAGTTCTTTTCTTCTAGATGTTAGTACTGAGAACTCTGCACCAAAGTATATACCCCCGGGAAGTGGGATGTAGAATCCTTCAGTCTTAACATTAAATTATAAACCGCATAGTCTGTTTTATTTGTTCATAGAAAATTATTTCTGGTACCAGAGCTATAAAAAAAAAAGAGGTAGGACTTTTGCCTTGCACTTGGCTGACCCGGGTTCAATGCCCCACCTCCTATATGGTCCCAGGTGTAATTTCTTAGTGAAGAGTCAGAAGTGTGATGCAAAAAGCAGTAAACACACAAATACAAAAATAATGTTTTCTTAAAAGAGTCTTATATGCTAAGGAGTAATCTCCAGTGAAATTAGGAAATCTGGGTTACCTGAAGTTTGTTTTGTTGCCAGCTGTGGCAGGTTTTAGACTGCCATCAAAGCTCTTAACATCCTAAAGTGGACACGTATCACCAAGAATAATAGCACTACAAAAGTTTTATCAAATTGGGGGTTGTTATAAGTAATGCTCACAATATCTGTAATGAAGTGTATACTAGTGAATGGAATCTGTTGCGTTTCTGAAGTAGAAGCTTCCCCGGGATGCTCCATTGATTAGATTGTGATATTGATGAAGTTCCAAGGTCATGGCCTAAAGATCAGTTTCCTTTGGGATAAGAAAATACTATGTTCTGAGGCCATAACCTTATAATTTAATTCAGGTAAATGCTCTTTCTAATTCAACTGTTGCTCACAAACTGAACGATATTTGGTGAAAAATGACAGACCTAAATATGAACCATAGAACTTCTATCAAATTAAAACTCAGCACTAAGCCTGGAATAAACCAGAACCTGCTTTTATGCTTTGGATTTTTCCTTTTCTGTCTGATTGTTTGAAAATAATTCAACTTCTCTGCAACTCAGATTCATTCTCTTAAAAATGAAGATAATAATGCATATGCCATATGGTTCTTAGGAGAAATAAATGAAGCAACATATGCAAAACCTCTAGCACTATACTTAGCAAATTGGTAGGTGCTAAATAAATTATGCTTATTTTTATTAAATTGTTTTATTTTTATTATGGTATTATGTCATACATCAATTTTTCTCCTCATAATAGGAGTAATGCATAGCCTATTTTTACAATTTTTTAATCAGTCTCATTTTTTAAAATGTAAGCAGTTAAATGAGGTAAGGCACTTGACTTGTAGGTTTCTGCATCAGCCTCAGCCCTGGTTCTGATTCCCGGGCCCCATACGTGGGTTCTTGAGCACAAACAAAAGAGCCTCCTGAGCACAATGTCTGAAACAGCCTCTGAGTACCAACTGGATACGTGCCAACCCCTTCCCCCTAAATAATACATATCAACTTGTGGCAACAGTGGTAAAGTATGCAAAAAATTGTGGTTCTGACCAAATGTTCCAAGCTATTCAGGAAGACATGCAGAAAATAGTCATGAGAATGCTAAGGCATTTACCCCGTCTTCTTTTGTATTATTCTATAGTGTCTATGAGAGAGAGACACTACAGATAGATCTACAGATAGATCTACAAACACAGCAGATAATGTGTTTGTGTAAAGCATGGCTGATTTGGGTTTGATCCCTGGCATCCCATTGGGTCCCCCAAGCCCTTTGGGACTGATCCCAGAGTGTAGAACCAGGAGTAAGCCCTGAATGAAGCTGGGTATGAGCCCCAAACCCCAAAATACATTTAAATAAACAAATAGGCAGCTTGCTACTAAGACAAATTTAGTAAGAAATTTCTCTATAGTTTGACTATGTGATCATGTAGTCCTACATGATACTTTGTTTGAGCAAGTATCACACAGAAATATGTGATAATTTAGATAGGATATGGATAACTAAATTTTACCACTATTCCACATGCTCTCTCACTGTTTTTGATTTTATTAATTTTGCTCCCAAAATAGAGGCTGATGAACACTTTTCTTTCCATGAATCTATGATAAGAAAGTTATTTCTTATTCTACTACCTTGTATACCATCCCAGGATGTGAGAAAGAATCGTTTCTTTATTTCCCCCACCCCATCACTCAAAAGATGTAAGATGATCTGGCTCTGTCTCATAGATTACCTATGGCAGAATCAAATTTAGTATCACCTTTTTCAGTCTGAATTTTTTGTGACAAATAAATATAAACAAGAACAAAAATATTCAAAGTGAAGCTGAATATGGGTAGGTATGTGGGCATTGACTATATTGCTGTGAAATGAGCATATCAATAATTCAATACTCTAGTAATGCTTTATCTTTTTATCTTATCTAATGGACCCAATATACAATTATAGTTTAATGTAAAATATTTAGAGGCCTTTGTCCAATCTTATCAGCAAGAATATTTTTCACTACATAAGCAATAATGAGTCGCAAGAGTTATTGTCTTTCAGAATTCCATGCTATAACCCTAAAGATGATAATGGTATTTTTTCCCCTTCATAAACACCTTCATGGTAAAGCTAGTAAAAGTTACACTTTGGACTATAAATTTGATATAACTAAGGAGTATTTAACTTACAATTTAGTTAAATGTGTTTGAACTGGCAATAAATTATTTTGTTTTTGTTTTGGGGCACACTGGGTGATGCTTAGGCTCTTCACTGGCTCTTCACTCCGGAATCACTACTAGTAGTGCTCAGGAGACTATATGCAATGCCGGGGATTAACCCAGGTGAGCCGCATGCAAGGCTAGTGTCCTATCCATTTTACTATTGCTCTGATCCTATAAACTGGTACTAAATTCTTACAATAGCATTTGTTTATTCACTTCTGACTTGGGGACCACACCCACTGATGCTCAGAGCTTGTTCCTGGCTGCACTGAGATATTAATCCTGATGGGGTTCTAAGGACAATTTGGGATGCCTGGGATGGAATCCATGTTAGCTGTGTGCAAGATAAGCACCCAGCCTGCTGTACTATAAAAGTATATCTACAACTTGACTTGTTTAAATATTTTTTTTAATTACAATGCTGCTTACTCTGAACAGCTATTCCAGAGTTGGATAAACTTTTCAGGCTTTGTTGTACGGTTCCTTTGGACGCTACCATACTGATATAAAATAGCAAAACTATTTTATCCTTATTAGGAGGTGCCTTGTACATTTGAATCTATAGTATTAACCTCACAGCTGGAGCAAAGAATCATTTCATTTCCTTTTAGTTTTATAAATGAAGAATGATTTAGACGGTAATTTAATGAATTAGGTTGAGTAAAACCAAACAAATCCACACTAATTGTGTGGAAAGTGCTGATGAAGTAAGAAATTCAATAAGGAGTTTGAATAAGCATTAATATATTAAAAATATTTACTATGTGTTGTAATAATAATAAAGTTTCATTATACTGACTTCATGTACTATCTTTAAAAGCAAAAGCCTGTGAATCATTTGCAGTTTACTCCTATGTGTACATATATGAACTCTAGGCACTTTGCAAAATCACTTTTAATCTTTCCTGATCCCCACTCCCTGTCAGTCATTTAATTTACAATACTAAGTACCTCTCAAATTCATTATTAAGAGATAACGCAAATAATAAAAGGGCCTGAAGATAGGAGATGTAAAATTCATTCTATCATTTTTCATTTTATTCAGCAATACTTAGTGCAGTACATTCAGTAAAACATCAGAAGTAATTTAATAATTTCAAATATTTTCTACATCCATACCCAAAATTTGTGGATAATTTTAAACGTGTGTATTTTTTCTTTCTAGAGGGCACTTGCCTTGCATGCAGAGCCGACCCAAGTTAAATCCCCTGAATCCCATATTGTTCTCTGAGCACCACCGCCAGGAGTATTTCCTGAATGCAGAGCCAGGTGTCACTCAAAAAAATAAATAAACCCCCAAAACTGTATTTTATTTTTTTGTAGGGGGTTGGGGTGAGGGGCAGGAGCCATCTGTTGATGGCTCTGCATTCAGGAATTAGTCCTGAATCTGCTCAGGACTCTATATTGGGTAATGGGACTCAAAGCTGGCTCAGCCACATGCAAGGCAAGTGTCCTACCTGATGTATTACCTCTCCAGCTTTGAGAAATTAGTTTTAAGGAATGCACAGTACAAGCTACACAATCCACTTTTAACTATTAATATGAAACAAATGATACAAAGGTGTTTATTTTAAATGTTAGTTATGCATATATCTATTGATTACAGATGATTTAAGAGAGGAAAAGATTGACTTCTATAGTTCTTAAATCCCATTTTGAGAATTATCAATATCATTCATAAATAAAATTAAATAGGTATATATATTTTCCTGTAGTGATATCATGAAGGGGTAGTAAAATATAACTTATATACTGCATACGTTTCTGGGATAGTTGTGGAGAAAATGTGTACAGCCTGGAAATCAATTCTCATCCCTTTAATGGTCTTCTTAAATGGTGCAACTCCAGATTACAATGGAAAGTCATCTGTTTCTCCTCAAAGGTAGAATCTGCAACTAAACTCTGATTTAAAAAAATGGGAAGTCATATTTTCCAATTTTCCATATGAAAATATACATTAAAAATTAAGTTCCGTCAAATTGGTTTAACATATATTTTCTAACTATAAAAGTAGTCCCAGGGGGAAAAAACTCAGCTTGGACAAACCATACATTTCCTGAGAGGTATTTTTTGTTTTTCCTTTGACTTCCCTTTCTTCCTCCCTTCTCGTCTTGTCCCATTCTTTCCTTCTACTCTTTTTCTTCCTTTGTTTTTTATATATACTTCTTATGTTGAACTTTAAGATGTGTTAAAGAAAAATTGAATAAGCTTAAAAACCAGTGATATTTGAATGTGCTTTCAAATTCATGTCTGGTCCTTCCAAGTTCTAAGCAAATTCATTTTAAAATATGATTCCAGGCATGGGAGTCTATTAGATCTTATTAGGAATATAAGATTTGTGCTGATTCTGGTAGGGAGAAAGAAGGTGGCAGAAGTTCAGAAAAATCAGATTGTATCTGAATAAAGTTTTTTGCTTCCTTTGTTTGCTTATTTGGTTGTTTGTTTGGGGGGCCCACCTGGAGGTGCTAACAACTTACTCTTGGCTCTGTGCTCAGAATCAATGTCAACAGTTTCAGGAACCATATAGAGTTCTGGGTATCAAACCCAGGTCAGCCATGTGTAAGGTCAACACCTTAGCACCTGAATTAACTTTATTACCATGGCATTGTTGGTGATCTTGTATGTCAGAATCACTTATGTTACTTATTAAATTTGCATTCCTGGGGAAGAACCATAGGGACAGTTGGTTAAGTTCTTACTTTGCGTGCAGCTGACCAAGCTGCATTCTTCAGCATCCCATATGGTCCCCTGAGCAGCACAAGGAGTGATTTCTGAGTACAGGGATAGGAGTAACCCCTGACAATCACCAGGTGAGGCTCAAAAACAAAGAAATATTTTTAAATTATATGTAATTAATATACATTTCTGAGTCCTATCTCGGGGTTAATAAACATTTCTTGCAACGAAGGTGGGGTTGCAATTTTTATTTTTAATACATTTCATTATTTTCCACACTAATTGATATCCAATTCTGGGTAATAAGGGTAATAAGATTAAATTATATTTTATTCGAAAGTCTCTAAAAGAGTCAGGAATGTAATGAAGTGTAGTTATATTTACATATATTTATATGCATAAGCATATATGTATATAAAAATGTAAGTATAGATGTTTGTGTATGTATATATACAAATATATAGTGTATCATAAGGGAAATTTTTGTTTTATGAAACATTTCATTCTTGTGTATGTGCGTGTATGATAGGTATGCAAAATTCACTTGATACTATTGACAGTATGAACAAACAAAAAGCTTTGCAAATTCCCACTGCATAGTTTTCTCACACTGTGGAATTTAGAATGATTCTCTGGAACAGTGTAAATTCTAAGAAATTCCCATTTCATCCACTTTGAATACAGCTAAGCTCATTTTATTAAAGAGAAACCCTGGTGACATAGTTTTTTCAGATTTTAAAGGATAAAATTGCCCTCATTTTCAATTTTCTGGAATGTTGATTTTGTTTCTGTTTAAATAATCCCCAGTTGCCTGATTTCCCATGCCCTTATTATCTCAGTTCCTTAATGCTGTATTACAAGATGTGGGTCCTTCCTGTAAACTAATCCCATCTGAGCCTGCCCTATGCAAGGTAGGATATCTGTTACTTGAGGCTGCTTTCTGTTAAAGTGTTTTCACTAACAGAAAGCAGTGAAATGGTCTGCTAGAATCAGGCTAAGTCGTCTAGTAGTTTCCAAAGTATTCTTGGATGTGCTTGTCATTGAATTCATCCTCTAAATTCTTTCTCTTTAGTTTTTCCCAATATACTTCTAGACTAGACCTACTTGTGTATGACTATGGCATGTGGATAAAAAAGAGTCCTTAATATTTACCTACATACATTTGGCTCAAGGGAGGACTGTGGCAAATGATAACTGACTTAAATTCTTGAAAAGATATTTGACATAACTAGATTTCCTAATAATGGAAAACCCTGACTACCATTTCATTGTATGCTATAGAAAGCATTTCAATGTTAGCCATGGTAATGATGATTCTAACTACAACTGAAAAAAAATGTCAAGCTCAATGTTGTACACAGTTCATAGGAGTGGTGATCAAAATCTCATGTGCCTCATGGTCAATTCTTTTCTTTCCTTTTCTTTTCTTTTCTTTCTTTTCTTTCTTTTCTTTTCTTTTCTTTTCTTTTCTTTTCTTTTCTTTTCTTTTCTTTTCTTTTTTGGTTTCCGAAGAAAATAGATTTTCTGAATATGGGGCACGGATGCTTTTGAGGACTGACTAGCTTTCTAAGAGATGACCTTGTACACAAGTATAAATACCTGGACAGTCCAAGTGAAAACTCTTGGTTATACACTGATTTTTATCCCCCCAGCACCAAATTCCACCTTCTTATTTGAGATTAGTAAATTGAGGATTGAAGATTTAAGTATCTTGTCTTTTAGTATAGATTGCATGAATAGGAAAGCTAATGCAAACAAACCAGCAATTCGAGAATTTTTAAAATTACTATTCACATGACCAAGCTTTTGTATCAGATCCTAATTTGGTATTATTTCTAGTTAAAGGAAAACTTTATGAAGAAATTGTGATTTGAGAATTTTAGTCATTTTTCTAAATATTCTCTCAATCCTCAGATGTAAAATTTCAAAAATCCCCACCTGATTTGGTAGACATTAAGGCATCAAATATTTTAAAAAATTAAGATCTTGTGTTATATGAGGCAGCAATGCACCATGTAAAAGTCTCTGGTTATCATTCCTGTTGGTCTTCACACACCATTGTATATAAGTTACACATCACAGAAAAAGAAAGGCATTGTAGACAGTTGATGCAAAATATTAAGTGGAATTATTCGACATATTAAGGAGGAAATAAAAGGAAAACCTGGGGAAGTATAGGACATAAGGAGAAAGAAATTGTGAAACTGGTTTTAGTAATGCCTCCTCACCAAGTGTTGGAATCTTATGTGGATTTCCTATTCATTCAGGAAGAACGAGTTTACTAATTGTATAGAAATAATGTCATAACTAGCTGTATATATCTATAATCTGGATGGTAGAAAATAGACCTATCACCAACTGTAAAAGATGACTGCTAATTGAGGTTTGACATGTCTTATTATAAGTGTTAGATAACTACATGAAAATGAATTTCTTTGAGTTTTTAATGGCATATTGGTCATTCCCATATTAATAAATAAAACTCTATTAGTCATCTTGCTTCTGAAAACAAATCCAAGGATGACTAATTTTAATTATAAATTACTTCCTGTAAAATGTATTACAGCTTTTGAAAAATAAAACCCAAGCTGCTTTATTTTCCCAAGTAGATAACGTGAATGATAGATAAGAACACTCATTTGTTTTCCTATAATCATTTTCAAAATGTGGTCTACCTATTACCAAAAAGGATTTGAAAACTTTTATGATGGAACACATTTATAATGAGACTGTTAAAATAGAAATCTCACAAAAAAAAGACATAGGAGAATAAGGAAATATATCTACCATACTCAGGCTTATAAAATAGGGTGATTGAGCGCTGAGATTTCTGGCAGTCAAAACAGAAGGGAATTAGGATGATTTTTCATTTTATTTGAGGATCAAAATGAATTTTTCAAACCTGCTGCCACATATATTAAACCTATCCCAAAATAATTTGGGGATTCATCCCAAGCATTAACATTTTTTAAGTGTCCTGAGTAATTCTCACGTGCTTATATAGTTGAAGATAGCTGACCTGTGCTAAAAAAAAAAAAAAAAAAAAAAAGCAAGGCAGAGGACTGACAATACAGTTGATAGGGAGATTGCCTTGCTTGTGACCAATTCAGGTTCCATTCCAAACCCCTCCCACACCCATATGATCCCCGGAGAATCACTAGGAGTATTCCCTGAGCACCTAAAGTGATACCCAAAGAAAAACCCAAAAGCAAGCTAGAAAGTTGTATAAGACTTTAGGACTGACTCATACCATGGAAGGTGAGCTATGAACATTTTCATTGATAATGGGCTTAAATGTAGCAAAAACCTACAGATAACGTAGATTCCCCATCATTCCTTACTTTCAGATAGACTCCTCTATTCTAGAATTTGACTCAGTCATACCATTGATCTTTTCAGTATATGCAGAAATCTTAGTGACTGTTTATCTACCGCTCAGGGTTTAACTATGGTCAAACTATTGCTTGCTGAGTAAGATCCATCCTGTGTGCCACTTAGCAACTGTAAACTGTGTGATTGGGGGCAAATAAACTCCAGTGCTCTCATTTACCCTCTTTTGAAAATTAAATAAATTTTGATGGGACACATGGTAAACACTGAATGTGTGTTATGGGATATTATACACTTAAGGACTAATATTTTGCCAACAGTATGGTTAAAGACATTTGGCCTTTTTTCAATGTGTTCTGGAAAATGTTTGCCACCAAAAAAACTTTAGTATTGGGAAATGTCTGTTAGCAACACTAGAAAGCCTCTAGACTCATTTCCTTGTCTCTTCAGTTGTTGTAGTATGTAAGTCTGGTGATCAGTTATAGATTTCTGTTTTATTTTGGGTTACCTGTCCAATGGAAACAGAAAATAGATGCTAGCTCTAGTCGTAATCTCCCAATATAAATAGTTAACATAAAATAAAAATAGTCAAAGAAAGATGAATGCCATGTGTTTGTTTGCTCTGAATATTGTAATTACCAAGGATAACATTTTATTCCTTCATGGAATGCATATAATAAAATCCAAAGGCAGAAGTACTAGTGGGCAAGTGAACATTGTAAATATGATGTAATAGATTTTACCAACTATGGTATTTATGGTACAAACCGTAAACATTTACATATTTATTCACAGTATCCTTTTAGTGCACCTATAGTGAAATTAATATATCAGTGAAATAGTATGTACAAATGACAATATATAAACCTGAATGAGATTTAAAAAAAAGTCCAGAATATAAAAAGGTAGTAGGTTGGAATAAAAGGGGAGGGGTATTTAAGTTTAGTATTGGAAAGACTATGCAGGAAGGAAGACATTTGCCATGCATTTGATCACATCTTCTCATACAGGTTTTTTACCTGGTACCACATAAGGTCCCCTGATTACTGCCAGTGCTTACTCCTGAGGATAGCATCAGCAAAAGTCAAATACACAGTACTGTATGTGCCTGCCATAATATTTTTAATTTTTTTATTTTATAAGTTAGTTCACAATATTTGATTACATTTAATAGTCAAACACCAATCCCACCACCATTACACCTTCCCACCACCAAATTTGGGACGTTTCTATCCAAAACCCCAATCCCTGTTTCAAAACACAATCGAAAGAATATATTTTTTACTGTCTGTTATGAAGAATTGCTGAACATGCTAACAAAAAAAAGTGTCCATGTAGGAAAGAGTGTGAAGATTGTTCTATTTTGGCAGAAGCCATTAAGACGTTCTATAGGATATGACTAACATGTTGTTAAAGTGTGGGTGATGTGAGCCTTGGTATATATATATCTGAAAATATGTATAAATACATACATGTATACATATATATATATGATTTGTTTCCTACTGTCTGAATCTCATCAAATATGGTGTGGTAATCATGGAGAATGGGTAGGGAGTATCTTATGATGTGTCCAGGAATATGTTCACTCATATATGAAGCTTAGCCCGAGTGGGTGGGGAACAGCCTGGAGGTTTGGCTGTGGAGGCTGCCGGGTTGTGTCCACTGGGGCGGGGGGGCGGGGGGCTCTCACTCATCCTCTCTGGGGCCCCTGAGTGGAAACAGCCTGGTGCGGAGACCGGTGGCATGGCTATGGGGGCCTCATTTTATGTTCCCTCCTGGGAGGAGCAGCCGTGTGATATGGAGGGTGGCCGATGGCGAGATTGGCTGGCACTGCAGCAGGTGGCTTATGGGAGTGACCCCTCGGTCGCTGGAGACTGGGGAAAATGGGCATAGGATCTCCTGGGAGGAAGCATAAAATGAGGCTCCCATAACCATGCCACCGAACTCCGAGCCAGGCTGTTTTCACTCGAGGTGTCTCAGAGGGGGGCGGATGAGAGGCATCCCTGCCCCAAGAGACCCAGCCCCAGCAGCCGACCTCCACAACCCAACTGCTGCAACTCTCCAGGCCGCTCCCACAGAACCGGAACCCAGGTAACGCTGAACTTTGTGACCTTGGACTCTGAGCTCAACAGGATCCGGAAACAGTGGCCCCTATAATTAAAATAAAAATATTTAAGGTATTTAATTTTGTTTGTGGTTCATCTTGTATCTTCTAACTATGAAAGTTAAGCTTACTTAGAAATACAAATAGTGAGGGAAGTAGGACTGAGAAAAATATTGTTGGCCATGATTTTATTGCTTTATGGTTTCACTTATTTTTGTTTTAAACTTTAAAATATCCTTCTTCCTTTTTTTTTTTTCTTTTTGGGTCACACCTGACGATGCACAAGGGTTGCTCCTGGCTCTGCACTCAGGAATTACCCCTGGTGGTGCTCAGGGGACCATATAGGATGCTGGGAATCAAACCCGGGTCGGCCGCGTGCAAGGCAAACGCCCTACCCGCTGTACTTTTGCTCCAGCCCCAAAATATTCTTCTTCTTAAGCATAAAAATTTAATCGTCTTTCACAAAATGATAGTAAATTTTAAAAAAATTATCTGTGGCATTTAATATTGAAACCTTACATGGCAGATATTTAGATTACAATCTCAAATTATGCCTAAAATGGAACTCTAGTTAGTATTTCTAAAATCCTGCCCTACATTGTAAGAATTACATTTGAATATTCATGTTACAGTTATTGTATTGTGCTGGAGTGATAGCACAGTGGGTAGGGCATTTGCCTTGCACCCAGCCGACCTAGGTTCGATTCCTCCACCCCTCTGGGAGAGACTGGTAAGCTACCGAGAGTATCTCACCAGCATGGCAGAGCCTGGCAAGCTATCTGTGGCATATTTGATATGCCAAAAACAGTAACAACAAGTCTCATAATGGAGACGTTACTGGTGTCCGCTTGAGCAAATCAATTAGCAACGGGATGACAGTGATACAGTGATACAGTTATTGCAAATTATTTCATTTTACTGAAGAGTTTTGAAATGCCTACATGCCTATTTATTATTTATTTGGTAAATTAATTGTTCTCTTTGCTTTGAAATGTTTTTTTTAAACAAAAAACTTCTAAAATATAAAATATAGAGAAATTTACTATATCACTGTATCACTGTCAATCCATTGTTCATCAATTTACTCGAGCAGGCACTAGTAATGCCTCTATTCCTCCCAACCCTGAGATTTTAGCAGCCTCTCCTTACTCATCTTTCCCAACCATTGGAGTCTCTTTCAGGGTCAGGGGAATGAGACGTATCGTTAGGTAGGTATCCTTTACTAAGTAAGAGAAATTAGTAAAGGATATAGTGGATAAGAGGCCACATATACATGTATATATATTTTTATTCTAATTAAACTTTAAGTCGGATTTAGTAACTTTATTCAATATATTACTGGTCCTCAAAATCAAGACTTTCAATTCCAGATGTTTTTATGTTAGTGTGATGGGAAGAATTAAGTTCTATGTTATGGATTTTATCTTTAATATGTGCTTGAATATCTCCCTATAACTTTGGCCTACAGACACAAATATTTGTTCTTTTTTATTTATAGAATGCTCTACAACTTAATAATATATGTATTACATATAAGAGATCAAATTGAACCTTGTTGCATCTGTAAAATTGAGATATTGAGATATTGAAGCCAGGACACTAGCAGAAGTTTTCATCCTTGCTTTCTAGCCAGTATTACCAGCCCTAGCATCTCTGAGTATTCACTGGGCATCTCAGTGACTCTGGAAACCCCTTCAATCTCAGTGCCTAACCACCATGTCCTTAGGCTCTTGCATTGCACCTGAATGGGGTTGGGTGAGTCTTGCAGAGAGTGGTCCCTGAGCACTGCTTGGGAGGACCCCCAAATAAAAAATAAATGGTTGAAAATAAAATTATGATATAGATTGCAGAGACTATTATTTATGTTTCAAAAGAAGAGCTGGGGTTCTAATAAATTAGGTCAGTAACCCAAATTTGTTGTGTCTGTCATTAACACTTCCACTGAATTTAAACAACAAATCAGTTAAAAATAAGGTTATAGAGATTTTATATTTTAATGTTTTGTACTAATAATAAACACTTTTAACCTAAAAATAAAAATTAGTGTATTTAGGTACTTTATAAATTATGATCTTCAGAATAATTTCTGCTTGCTCTCAATGCCCTATAGGTGTTATAGTTCAGAAAGGTAAAACCAATTTAATTTTTACTGATAACTCTAAGCTCATTTATAAACTTCGATGAGGATTGAAGTCTCTTACATCAAACCCAACTGCATTAGTTTCCTTTTCTCCCACAATACCGCTGGCTCTGTGGCCCACAATACAATAAGTGTGTAATCTGGCTATAACAAATTACCAAGAATTTCGTTTGAGACAATGCCAATGTACTACGTTATAGTTCCTGAGATAGGGAAATCCAAAATCAGTCTCTCTGGGCTAAATTATAGGTATCAGTAGTGTTTGTTCTGAAGTCTCCAGAGGAATAGCTGGCACCTTTTTTGATTTTTAATAGCTTCTTCTAGCAGCAACCCACATTCCTTGGCATATGGCCCCTGCCTCTCTCGTCTGAAACAGCAAAGCTGATGATGACAAGTATAATCACTCTGATCTCTTTCCTACCTTGAACCTTATCGACCTTTAAGAGTCCTTGTGAGCACATTGTGCCCACCAAGATAATCTAGTGTCATCTTTTTACCTCAGGTCCTTTGATGACTGAATTTAATTTCTGCAACCTTCAGTTCCTTTGCATGGAAAGGCACCCATTCACAGACCCAGGATTTAGGATGAGGATGTACCACCAGAGTCCATTTTTCCACCGATTACCCCCAATTTCTCACACCCTCCTGTCGACCCCAGTGAAATAACCTCTCCTGAGGAATTTAAAATGAGTGTGCAAGGGTATTATTTTGATTATTTTGTTTTTTCATCACAGATACTGGTAGCTTTCTGTTTAAGCAAGTGAAACATAAATAATAGTCTTGAGGTAAAACAAGAGAGATGGCGGGAATGGCAGTGCAATTCCTAAACCTGGGAGCCAGAAGCCTCGGTGGTATAGCAGAGGAGTCTGGCTCAAGAATTAGGTTTCAACTCAGTTTAATAATTAAATGCTTACCTAACACGTCAGGAGCTTATTCCAATTGTCTGCCTTGATTCCTAACATTTTAATCCATATAGTCCAGGGAATGCTACTTGAAAATACAAACCACTTTTCCAGACTGAAAACTCAAAGTTTGAAGTACATGTCATTTCCTAAACAGATTTTACCAATTACAATTGGAATTAAAACCTCTCAGACAAAAGACAGAAAAATAAAATTAAAATAGGATATACAGAGAGAGAGAGAGAGAGAGAGAGAGAGAGAGAGAGAGAGAGAGAGACAGAGAGACAGAGAGAGAGACAGAGGCAGAGACAGACAGACAGACAGACAGACACAGAGACAGAGAGACAGAGTGAGAGCATTTGTTTGAGTAGATTTTAAGATGCTTGTTTCATTTTCATTCGTTTGAGTATGGGTATATCAGTTTCCTTGCTTGTGCGCTCGACTTCTGTTTGTGATTTTAAGTTTTGAGGTACTTTCAGTTGTAGCCTTTTAGAGACTTCTATTTTTATTTATTTATTATAGCAAAGGGATTCCTGGTCCTTGTTGTTATTTGCATAGTTATTTTGCATGCTTTAGCAGTCGGAAACCTGGGCAGTTCTGGGTGAATTCCACTTGGTTCTCCAGCACTGTGCCCTTGAACTGCCGTAGCCAGGATTCCAACTGTGGCGTTTAAGACATGAGTTTATCGACCGCGTTCAGCTGCCTCTGAAACACCATAGGTGTGTAGAGCACTCAAGCAAAGCAACTAAGCAGCATGTGAACTGAGCTTTTGATGATGATCACAATGCCAAAAAAAGAAAAAGAGAAAGAAACCTTGACTGGTATTCTGTGAGTTCTTTTGTATGATTAATCAGCTCTTGGGCAACGGAGCTCAATGCCTGAATTTGCAGCATGTAGAATTTTCAACACAGTGGTAGGCGCAAAGCAAGTGCTTAATAAGTCTTTGTTGAATGGAGTGTTATTGTGAAGATAGTGTTTTTCTCATTAGTTGGCTGTCAATATTCTCTTTTTTTAACCAGGACTCCCTCTGCCCTTCTGTTGGGCTGTGCATGTAAACTTAGAGGCTTACAAGGGGTGATGTAGGCTCTCAAATGAATTGGGAGGTGAAATCCAATCAGGGCCCAGCAGGACTTCAACTAGTCCATTTTGTATCCAACTTTCTAACAACTGTTAGGCCACTATTTGGGAGATGAGTAAGATCTCATGTTCTCCAGCACACAGTAGGACCATAGCAACTATTCTTATGTGGTTGAGTCAAAGAAGTAATGCTAGAAAAGGTAATTTTATGAGATAAGGAAGGTTTTGATAAGCACATTCAGTAGAAGTGACATTTCAGAGAATGTCTACTCTTTCCCAAATTGTTACATCTGAGGGAATTTTACCATCTTACAGCATTATAGCAAGATATTTGATAGAATGTCAGAATTTTTTTGTGTGTGTGACTTAGGATTGTTGTGTAAGTGTATTCTAAGATGCACTAACAATTTTTTTTTTTAGTCAGGGATTCCTTAATAGGTAAGCAGATCTATTTTGACTGTGTTGTAGTGATTTTTTTGTTTTTCTAATTTCTGTACTTTTACAGAAAATGATTGCCAAATACTGAATTAAATTTAGTAGAGGTCAACAAAAAGTAAACTGAAAAATTGTCTTCACAATATCTAGAGATTACAGTTTGTGCTTTAGAAGACACTATCTTTTTGAAAAAGTTCTCAGACAGGATGGGGGCCAGAGAGATAGCACAGAGAGTAAGGTTCTTGCCTTGCACACAGCTGACCCAGATTGGACCATGGGCATCCCCTATGGTCCCCCAAGCATTACCTAGAGTGATTCCTTAGCACAGAGTTGAGTAATTAGTAAGCATCATTGGGTGTGGCACAGAAACCAATAAACAAACAAAAGAAAAACTCAGGAAAAAATGTTTGCCTACATTGACAAAGAGTTTTTGAATGAGCTTGTTCTGTTTTGTAATGTTCTTTATTAGGGGAAAACAGCCACTTTTTAATTTTGAGGCTATCATAGTTCTTACCATGGTCAAACTTTATTATTTGTACTATCTTTTACAATAACAGAATAGTAACAAGACCCATGTAGGGATGTCATGAAAACAGTGGGAAAAAAAACTAAGTAGAATAATTAATTATTTCCTGATACATTATAGCTTCTTTTTTTAAAATTATGCCATTGTTGTTGTTTTGCAGTACTAAACAGTTTTGCTATCTACTGGACTCAAAACTATGAAGTTCACTTGCATTTTCCTTTTCTAAAATACAAATAAAAACACTAATGTAAAGTGTGTAATTGCATGCAAGTCAAAAGAAACAAAGTTATTTAGCTTCTCCTTCTCCCTGTGTTTTAATTACCTAATTCAAATGCCTCAACATGTTTCATTTTAATGTTCTTTCATCTGCTATTGACATGAAAGAAAGGCCGTTGGAAGTATATAAGAATCTTGAGATCCAAAGAAAGACACCCCTAAAAAAGTTTAAAGACATGATTAAGTTTGTTTGAAGGTTCTGCCAGATATAGTACAATTAGCTCACCATGGAATCCTAAATATGTTTGTTCAATAGCCACTGACACTGGTTGAAAACATTTGCAGAGTAACCAAATATCTATTAGTTTACAACAAAAAGATTTCTCAGTGTTAGCTCCCCTTTTAAAATAAACTGCAACACACCCTATAATACAGCAATGTTCTGCTCTGTGAGGGTTTCAGCGCTTTGTGACTGACAAAGAGAGTCATTAGAAGTCTGTTTGATGGACATAACTAAGTGAATTGGAAAAAATAAAAACGCTTTTCTAGGCCATTCAGAAATAATTGATGTGACGGAGACAGCTGTATGTGAGTTTCAGATAAGGAGAAAATTTATGAAGAACTATTGAAACTAAAAAGGAAGGTGCAGATTTAAAGTTCCCAATAAAGTTGTCTGTGAGACACACTGCATTATACAACAAGGAAAGACATTCAACCTGAAATTCCTTCCTGTGGCATCCTCAGGGTGTCCCCTTCTGTGAATAAATTCCCCGTAGAGGTAATGTCACTGGATTATAAGCAATGGCCTTCGAGAGGATTTTTTCCCTTTTATTCTGGTGTCATCATTTTTCTTTTCTGTATATTAGTAAATGTTTATTATTAAAGTCCAACTCTTTCTTTTTCTAAAATTCATCACAACCATAGCAAAGAAACAACCTGTTTATATTGTACATTACAATATACACATTACATAATACATATACATTTTATAGTATGTTTCTAATGCAGATGGAAGGCATGCATCAAATCCTGGAATATAGCTTTCCTCTATGGTGTATAATAACTATTTCTTATTATTATATTTCTATTGTGTGGTCACACTCTGCTTTCAATGATCACTCCTGGTGGTACTCAGGGTACCATATGGGGTAACAGTTAGTGGACCCAGGTAACAGGAAGTGCCCTACATGCTGTGCTATCTCTCCAGCCAGGTAGCTGACTTTTAATCAATCTAGTAATTAGAAATTGCATCAAAATAAGAGTATTATTATTTTTATTTTGAAAATGCATTTGATCTAAAACTTGTCTTAGAAACTATGAGATTTAAGACAATGATATTTTGAATAGGTAGCACCTGGAAATGTCATACATATTCCACTATTCTGAAAATAGAATAACATATTAATGTCAATTTTAAAATCAAAATCTTTAGATGTACTAGATGTGCACATTAAAATTCTATTATTTTCCAGTACTTTAAAAGAGGATGGGTGGTTTTTATCTTTCTCTAAAATGTAATATCATATGTAGAGTAATATCTGACAAGAACTTTGCAAATGTTAAAAAAAACATAAGTGATCTTTAATTCCACTAGACTCCATAGATTTAAGTTTACTATTTAATAATTTGCATAATTAATTTTGAAAGCTCAATTTCACAAAATGTTTACCATATTTCCCCTCATATATTTCTTCCCTCTGCAAAAATGTTCCTGGAGCATAAACCTTACTTCAAAAGATAGGTTAAACTCCTCCTCTTGAACCAAATTTTATCAATTTACCATTTTTTCCTATTTTACAGTTTGCAGAAGAAAACATATTATTGAACAATATTTCAATACCTGATGCGTGTAATAGAACTTTGGTTGCAATATTTGTCTTTTCAAATCCGAGGTTAATTATATATTAAAATGATCAGTGCATTCCCAAAGTCAGCATTGCCCCCACATTCCTACAATACATAGTTTCAAATGAAGGGCAGATGGTAAGATGCAGTTATCATCTGAGCCAGCACAGTTTAGATTAAGCATGGCAGGTAGAGAACTTCTAGCACTCCCACTTCTATTTTATGTGATTCAAGAAAATAGAGGGCTGGGCATAAGGCTTTCCACATGTGTAAAGCCCTGGGTTAGTGCCCACCATAGAAAAATTAATTAATTTATTAAATAATTTTATCACTAAAAATAAATTAAAGTGAAAAAAGGTAGAGAATATTTGTCCCCAGTCTTAAAGCTATTTAAAGCAATGTTGACCGTAGTATATTTTCATCTACAAAATATGCAATACATAGTGACTGCATATTTTCATAGCCACCTATTAATGTATTTAGGAGAAAGGAGTTCTTGGAGTGGAATCTGTCTTCAAGTGGAAGTCTCCAGTGTCATAATAGAAAAAAAAAAGTAGTTCGCAAATGTCATCCCAAAGCAGTTGAATGTAGAACTATTCATAGTCCATTTATGATTCGATTAAAATATTTTTTATAATTTGAGTATTAATGGATATACATATTTTATTTATGACATGAATGTATAACAATCCTTAGTTTATTAATTGAAGAACAAGATTTGAAATGCATAAATATTTAAAATTTTAGTTACAAATTTTGTGAACTACTGGGACAGCTCAATATATTTAAAAGAGAAGAAAAGGGAAAAAAAGAGAGTCTGAAACATTATTGGAGACAGCTATAGTTATATAGCTGTGGCCTGAGGTTTAATACCTTTTATAGTATATGTCTTTGAGGTACCTTAAGGCTCTTTTTAAAAGCTTCTCATTATTTTTTAAAGAATCGCAGTTAGTAAGAGGCAGTATTATTATTTAAATTTTATAGAGTCTAAGCCTAAGGCATAAGAATTAAGGGTCAGCTAACTTGTTTGAGGTCAGATAGTGAGTCTATAGTTTGCTTGGAATAGAATCATTTTTAATTTAGTTTATTTTTAATACATTTTTTAAACATACTAATTGTATTCAAGCTAGATCTTATTAAAATATTTCAATGTTTGTATCACCTATGTAATTTTAATTTCCTCTCATATTACTTTCCTTCTCTAATTTTGTATTCCTCTACAGAATTATGCTTAAAAACATTCCCTTTTGTTTGTGTGTTCAAATGTTACAGCAAAATGTTTTTTAAAATACTAATACTGGCAAGCTTTTCATGCCACTCTTTCTTTTAATTGTGATGCTAGGTGTCTCATATTTAAACTGAAAGCCTGTCCACTCATTTTAAATTTCTTTAAATATTTGCTGTTTATTGGACTGGAGCGACAGCACAGTGGGTAGGGTGTTTGCCTGACCCGGGTTCGATTCCTCCATCCCTCTCAGAGAGCTCTGAAAGCTACCAAGAGTATTCCACCCACATGGCAGGTCTGGCAAGCTACCCATAGTGTATTCGATATGCAAAAACAGTAACAAGTCTCACAAAAAAAATGGAGACGTTACTCGTTCCCACTCGAGCAAATCGAAGAACAATGGGATGAAAATGCTACAATGCTTATTAATGTTTTACTTTCTCTATTCTATTTCTCAGTCTCATTCCCAGACTTTAGAGGCCTATAGCAAAAATATCCATCTACTGAATAAATTTGTTGTCACACGGGATTCGGCAATCTCTCCCATGTCCCGTGTTACCTTTGTTTTTACAGATTTAACAGATTTTTCATTCTAAAGATGATCTGTTTCTTGGTCTTCTGGGTTTAACAGTGAACTGATTTGTGGTGTTAGATTGTTATATGTATAAAACCTCTGTAAGTAACAGCATTGCAAATCACAATGCCACAGTGAAATTGAAAGGACAAAATTAGTTAACTTTTTCTTTTCTTTCTTTCTTTTTAATTTTTCTTTCCATCTCTGGATTTCTGGAAAGAGACCTCCTCAGCATTGCCTAGGGTTCTCAGGGGCTAAAATTCCAGACCCAAGGTAACAGAGCTGCTTGGGTTTTGCAGTGGAGACAACTAGGGCTATTCCAGTAGTGCTTGGGGGACCACGTGGTGCTGTGATCAGAACTCAAGCTTCCATGTATGCAAAGCATGACTCCTGACTTCTGAACTCTCTTCCCAGCTTCTTGTCCTCTTTAAAAATCTCTTGTTGCTGGTCTGAAATATGGAATATTAAATTTGCCTCAAATGTATAATATCTGTACACGGAAGAGCCTGGCAAGCTCCTCGTGGTGTATTTGATATACCAAATACAGTAACAACAACAGGTATCACTCCCTTGACCCTGAATAAGGAGAGGCTGCTAAAAGTCTCAGGACTGGGATGAATGGAGACGTTACTGCTCAAGCAAATTGATGAACAAGGGGATGACAGCTGTATCACAGCGATATATTATCTGTAAAACTTTTTGAGCTCTCCAACCTAAACCCCTCTTTGCAATGCTCAAATTCCCAAGCATACTTTACACGTTATTAATATTTGTGTTTGATTTGAAACTGAATTATATAAGTTTGGTTTGAGAAGATTTTAAGGTTTTTGAATGCTTATATGATTGTTGTAATAGCCTTGAAGCTCTGGGTACCATGGTTACAAAACAAATGTTAGTATAGTGTACTAATCATGCCAGAGATTGAATTGGGTCAGGTGCATGCATGAGCCTTAGCTTCTTGCCCCACTTTCTGTTCCAAAGAAGAGAGAAGTGGTCTCTTCTTTGAATCCTATGGGTCAGTCAATCTTTGCTAATTACCCCTGAAATTAGAATCCAATCAGTTATAGAGGATTACTTTATAATTGTCTGGCTGCCCTTCTTATGACTGTTTGTACCATAGATCACCTTTCTTAATTCTCTGTCTTCATCAGTCCTTTCTCTTACAAGAAATGTTCATATATTGACTTTGACCTCATCCTTTAATTTTATCATTCCCATGCCTAACTAAAATATGCTATTTCCACATCACCTATTTTTATGATTTCCCATAGATGAGCTGCTCAGAATCTTTGGAATTAATGTTGAGCACAGCTTAAGAATTTCAAAGAGAAGGCACTGCTCTCACTCAACAGTTTTTTCTTTCTCTTCCTTTCAATCAATTTGTCTTTGCAAATACAAAATCATTATTCACCTTAGACCCGAAAGTACAACATACAGAAAACTAGACTCACTAAATGTCCTCATGTCCTAGTCAACACACTGCTATCATCTCTACTTTAATCACTCTTTCTGGAATATAGAAAAAAATCTGAATTTTTTCTCATAATGTCCTCCAATAAAACCTATTTTCTCAAAAGATTCAACCTGATGATGAAAGATTGCATGTAAATATATTCTTTAGCCTTAGCTAGAGAAAATGTATCTGCCTGCCTATCATCTATCAAAGCGAACCAAACTGATTTACTGAAGTATTTAAGCCTTAAAGTTTAACTCTTTTATAATGAGTTCTTCAGAATTAAGGGATTGTATATTAGTTTGATTTACATTGCCCAGCTTAAATACTTTGTTCCAGAATTTTATTTATTAACATTATCAAAATTAAGTTTTAATGATAGCAATATAATGCTGGTATTGTTTTGAATATTTTAGATGTGGGTAAAATGATGGGTGGAATATTTCATGATCCTTTATGTCATTATTGTTATTTTGGTTTTTGATCATAACTAAAAATATTCCTATATTACTTTAAATAGAAAGCATCTAACCAAAAATGCACTAATAAATTTTTTCTATCAGTATTTAAGTAGACTTTGGTATTAATTTAGTGTTTTGCCTTTAATCATTAAAAATTATATACAACTTAAAATAATTCATGCAGATTAAAGTTTTTGCTTTCAAATTTTTCAGTAATTACAAAATTCTTAAAGGAAAATATATGTATGATAAAGTATGGTAAACATATTGATTTCTATGTTTACTTAGATATAAGTATACTGTCAGAATCATACTACATTGTCTTATGAGACCTATAAGTAAACTGTTTCTAGAGAGTTTCTTAATTAATTTATTTATTTTAGTTTGGGGATCTTAATCCTATCTCTGTTCAGGACTTACTTCTTGCTCTGTGCTCAGGAGTTATCCTTCTCTTGCTTGGGGAACCCTATGCAGAAAAGAGGTCATACCAGGGTTTCATACAAAGCAAGCAACTTACCTCATATTATCTCTCCAGTCCCACAATAGTTTATTGCAAGTTAATTTAGCCTGTGATGTGTAGACGTTTTATGCTTGATATATTTTGCACTTGTTTTCAAATAAAGCTTTATTTACTTTTTAAATAAAGTTTAAAAACTCTTTAAATTATTTTCTGTGACAAAAAAAATCTGAGGTTTCTGAATTTTTATTTGACTTTAAATAAGTACTGACTTTTTAAAGACCGTTAACTCCTAAAAAGTACAGGGAGGATGAAGTACTATGTACATGACATAACATGGTATAATAGTGAGGACCTGGGATGTGGTTCAAATAGATTATTTGCTTTGCATGTATTAGAACCTGTATTTGGTTCCCAGAATATTAAAAAATGAATGATTTTCTTGGCAATATGTTCTTTGAGACAAAAATAAATAATGAGAAAATTGTACATATATATTGTGTATATACACATATACATATATATATATATACATACATTGTCCTTAATAAAGAAATTTGTAAATTTGGAAAAGTCCCACTTATCTGCTGTATGTAGATAATTCTTAACATTGAGAAAATTTTCCCTGTCCCAGTTGTGATTTGTGCTATTAGTTTTCAAGACATAAAAAGTTGTAAAAACTCTCTTTATCTTTGCATTATTTTTTTGGCAGTAGTAATTTTATACTTTTTATTAGGAAGAACCAGTTTGAATTATAGATTTAAAATATGTACTTCTATGAAACTTTCAAATCATATAATATATTAATATAGTATTGCCAAGAATATCTCAGATAGATATTAAAGAAACGTTTTAGATTATTTTTCCAAATAGCATGATAAATCACACAGCCAATATATATTTTTAATGTGTTCCCTTAATAAATCTGATATACATGGACTTTGTGTATATGATAATAATCATAAATTATTCAAATTTGTAAAAATCATAGCATTAAATACTAACACCTAATTGAACGCATATTTGCAGCATTGTTAAAAGGCGACTTAAGGACCAGAGATATAGCACAGTGGGTACAGTACTTGCCTTGCATGAACCTAGTCTGGGTTCTTTCCTTGGCATCTGTCTCATAAGGTTCCTTGAGTCCCATTACAATGATTCCTGAAAACTACTGGATGTCGTTCAAAAACCAAGGAAAATGCAACTTAAAACTAGGCATCCTGTTCACTGTTTTTCAAACCAATTAAATGACAGTAAACATATACAGTTAGTGTTTATTATTTACTTTGCATTTCCTGGCTAACATAAATTTTTGAATGCATTTTTAAACTATGAAATGAAAATGTCATGAAATTTTTATCTGCTACCTAAATGCCAACCTTAAACTTAAGGCTATAGGTCATTTGTTTTTTTAATGCAAATGGAGTAAGATATATGCATATGCTATATTCTAACACTTTATCCAAATTCATATATTTATATCCATTATCTCCTTAATAGTTTAAATAAATGGCTAGAACACTCTATATTTTCCTCTTTTTGTTTTTGGGGCCACAGCAGAATGTGCTCAGTACTTAGTCCTGGTTCTGTGCCCGGGAATCACTCCTAGTGGGCTCAGGCTACCAGATGATGTCCTGTGGATCAAATCTGGACAAGCAGCATGCAGAACAAGGCCTTACTTGCTATATTATCTCTTCTGTCCCGAATTTAAACCATTATGTGGTCAAAGTATTTCAGAATGAAGGCTTAAAATGAATTCATTCATTATTTATTGCTTTCCCAAAACACTGACCTTTTCTTATTTTTAGGGGCATCTGTGGAAAGCACTTGAAGTAAAGACGAAATAATATGAAATGGTGGAATTTGTGGAACTAGTATGTCAGGTTTATAAGTGTGTTTTAGGAAAACGATTGCTATCTCATATCTGCTTTTCAGAAAGTGAATATTCTGGGTTTTTTTTCTACCATAAAACCTAAATTCTACACATTTCCTTGGGTAATTTGGTGAACCAACAAAACTTCAGTCAAACTGTGCAATGAACGATTTTGTATTGAATGTGTTGTCACTAGACCTTGATGTATGTCATCTTATGTGTTTATACGATCATGTACAATCTTCTATCTTAGTGACATTCAGAATCTTTTCTTTTACAGCCATTTCGTAGAGTGACGTTTTCTGTTGTGAGTCAGCCCCAGGACCCTCACCAGGGGTCCCTGCAGAGTTGCTATGACAGCGGGCTGGAGGAGTCAGAAACACCAAGCAGTAAGAGTTCATCAGGGCCAAGACTGGGTGCCCTTCCACTCCCAGAAGACAACTATGAAAGGACCACGCCGGATGGCAGTGTTGGTGAGGCAGAGCATATGGAAAATGGTAGGGGCAAACACAACATCCACACACATCATCACGCTAGTGAGCCATTCTAAGTAGAGTTGCTAAGGTCAGTCAAACCGCAAATAAAATAGCTGACACTAAATCTTCTTTATTTGAACTAAGAAAGCTGCTCAACTGCAACATTTCCCAATAAATGATCATTATAATAGAGATAAAATTCACCAAACTCGCATCCTCATTTAAAAAGAATTTATCAGATATTAACACATTAACAATAAATCAGACAGGTACCTGCCATGTAAAAACAACTAAATCAGTACATAATTCCTAAACAGCAACAACAGAGAAAGGTCTTGTATTATTGTTTTCTTTTATTCATTTTTTTGTCCTGCAACTATTTCTTCTAGTCAATTATCTAGTTTTAGTGAGAGGAAGTGACAAAGACACCTTATGTGATTCGTTTTTTTCTTTGGTATTTAGAAATGCATTTTCAATCCTCTTCCTTCAAGAGTTAGCTCAAAAGGATCCAAGGAATGAGAACAGTATTATTTGGTTCTCCAAAGTACATTATAAATGCCTACTGGACGATGCCTTTAAGTAATTTCTTTTGTGTTTTTGTGTTGTGAGAGAGAGGAAAGCGATAGTATTGTAAATACTCTTTCTGTGGTGTGATGACTTACAATAATTGGCTATATCTACACTAAATTTAAGTCATAAATTTATGTGGCAAATAGTAGTTAGGAAGCATTCATGTAACATTCACTTTATGTTACACATATAGTTAGCTGATTTATTTTTTGCTTTTTAAGTTATGTATTAATGCCCAAGGAATATGTTTATGTCAAATAATGGAGTACTAAAGTTCTTCCTAAATTGATTATTTAAAAATTTATAAAAGATTTGATTAGACAAACAAGAAGAAAGGGGAATCACACAAGCTTTATCTCTAATAAAAATTCAAAATGACTTTAGGTCTATCATTATCTCCAGGTGAAATAAGACCCGTTATATTTATGCTCTATCACATTTTCTTTGGTGATGACATGCAGATGGAGCATACATATGCAAAAAAGTCTATTCTCCCCCTATAACTTTAGCTGTGAATATCAAAATTTAGCATTATAAAATAATATATCATAAATGAGCCAAATAAAGTTATGCTAAACTAATTTTATGTGATTGTTCTTTTCACAATGCTATAGGGCGAGGGGCTATGATACCAGGTTCTAATTATCGGTGTCCCTTTGGTAGTTACCCAGAATTTAAATGGCATTTGCTTTATGGCTATAAAGGCACGCTTATCTGTGTGTATGGTAGTGTATGTTTGTGTGGGTGGGAATGTGATGTTTTATTTTAAGAATTCATTTTAGATATTTAAGTGAGTGTAAAACTTGGATTTAGATTGAAATAAAGGTGATTAGATATCTAAGGAAAATAAATTTTAATTTACATTGATAAAAATTAAGTCTATAAAAATAAGTATATTATGTGCACATGGATACAATTTTAAACATACCTGTATACTAGCAAGGAAAAATTAATTTAAATGAAGGGCATTACTATTTCTGTGATTTATATTTCAGTATTTTAATGATATATAACTTGTGTTTATCGAAATGCACAATTAAGTCTCAGTTTGGGAATGCCAACTATACTAATAGGAAGAATATTTTACCATTAAATTATAATCACGTTAGTGTGGTTTTCCATTAGTTTACATGGATTTTGTGCCTATAAAATAAGGATGAAATTATAAATAGTAACAACATTATACAGGATTAAAATAATAGTAAGTTTTTAGGGAATACAATTCATAGGAATGTTAAGAAACAGGTGGCTTTGATAGGAAAATAGGAAGTTTACTGGGAAAAAATTTTTTTAAAGGCTGTTATTTTTTAACCATGTTTCAGTCTTGTCAACAGCAGGAATCTTCAAAACGTAACTGATATTTTTTCTGATTTTTATGTGATTGACACTGAAATTTAAAACTTATATAACCATTCGTCATCTGCTAGCTGTGATTCATGTGAGCCAGATCTATAGGTAGTGACAGAAGGAGATGTGGTTCATTTTGAGTGATTCAAATGCAGTATTTGACATTTGAGTAAGAGTTTTGTTGGGTCCAAATTTTCAGACTCCTCTCTGGCCATAAAGTGAAATTGTATTGCTCTATTTTGGTAATTTCTTCTTAAAAATTAATGGATCATTCAAACATAAATAGAATTGAAATTGAAACCTGTCAAGTATTCATTTGTCACCTTTAATTGGAATCCAGGTAATCTGTAGTGTTTTGCTTGGTTAAGTTTTAATCAGGATTTGTATTGGATTTTCCATGAGAAATATTTTTGGATGCTGTCTGAGTTCCTAATTATTATTACCTCAAATATTTTCTTTGAATTTTAACCTCTGAAAATGCAGTTATAACAAAGTATTTTGGATTATTTTTCTTTGTAAAATTTAGAAGATAATTTCCAGCACAATAATACTATATTACTATGATGCAAACAGGGTAAGTTGGGAAAGTTAATTTTAAAATTTCATTTCCAGGATTCTGTAGTAACAGAAAAACTAACACATAGAAAAATTTCAGTAGACAGTGACATGTATTTATGCTTTACAAAAGAATTTTTCTGACTTCTTTACTGTATCATAATAAATCCCATTAGGAGAGAATGTAAATTAATTTTCTTTAAAATAGACTTTATACTATTTTCTTTTATTCAATGAGGAAGAAGAATGCATTCTAAGAATAAAAATAATTTCTTTAACTTGAATTAAATAGAATTATTAGAAACCAATCATTTTGATTATTCCTAATCCAGTACATTTATGGATTTAGAGATTTTATGGGTCTATGGAAAGTATTCATGGAAGTTACCCCATGTATTTTTTGTTTTTTGGATCACACCCATCGATGCACAGGGGTTACCTCCTGGGTCTGCACTCAAGAATTACCCATGGAGGTGGTCAGGGGCCCATACGGAATGCTGGGAATCAAACAAAGGTTGGCCATGTGCAAGGCAAATGCCCTATCCACTGTGCTATTGCTCCAGCCCCAATTAACCCATTTTTTGAAACAATAATTGTACATTTTTTCAAAAAAAATTCACTAACATACTTTCCTTTGACTTGAATTATTATGTATATAAAAGTAATATCATCATTATAATAAAATTATGATCATATTGATACTTTAATAAAATTGGGAAATTAATTATTAATTCACAAAATTAAAAATGATGTTTTAAAAATTAATTATGGTGTGAAGTCTAAAAATGATAAAATATTTTATAGTGAAAATGTTATAATAATCTAAATTTTATACATTACTATTGAATAATAATTCATTTAAAAACCAAATATTAGGGAAATATTGACTATGCAGAAAATTATTTTAATTGTGCAGAAGTTTATGAAAGTATACCTTGATTTTTTTTATTTTTTATTTTCTAGTTTAAGATTTTATCTTGGCCCTTTCTTTCATGACATATTCTACTTAGTCATCTGTTTATTCTTTCCTATTCCTCCTAGTAAGGTCTTATCCTTACCACTTGATCATTCAGAGTATTCAGCAAACAACTAAAAAACAGAAAACACAACTTGACTTAATCCAAATTTTACCATTAGGATTGTTTGAGATGTTCACTCTCTCTGGGTTTGTTTCTGATCATTTATAAAACAATGCACTAAATTAGCTCTAAAATCTGATCCAGTTACAAATGTATCTGCATTTTCCCCATTACATCAGAATAGAAAGATAGCTTTGGCTATCATATTGGTGTGATGACTGAATTTGATAACATGTATTAATAAATGCAGGGCTGAAGTAATTCTAGGACCTTCCTATCAACCCACACAACACTTGTGCATTCTAATAGTAGATAACACATGTGTTGCATAAATTAAGTCTGACTCAGTCAAACTTTATGTTTTCTTGCTCAGTGAGTGCAAAGGTTGGCACCACAGAAAGAAAGTGTGAGACAATTTTGAAGTCTCCCTCAAATTTCACCATGCAAAGCTATATATAAATCTGATCTTGCTCTGGTTGAAATGTTTATAAGATAGGTTTATTATAATGAAATTATTTCCCAGTAGAAAATTCACATTTTCATTTTTGCTTACCATTGTAAACAAATGCACAGAGTAAGAGTCAACAGGGGTGCTAGTTATTCTCTACACAAAATTATATATATCATAGAAAACAATTAGAACTAAGAAAATACCCATTGACTTTAGTGGTAGGTTTTTAAAAGTGAAATGAGTTAAGAAATTTGACCGTTCAATATTCAACATTGTTGAAAATTAATGGAAAGTAAGTCAGGAACAGGTAATAAAATAATTCAGAAACAGAAAGACAAATTATGTCAGATTTTACGTATATGTGTAATAAAAGAAAATAATATAAAAAGAAAAGACAACACACAGTAAACTCAAACCTTAGATTCTGACAATAGAATGATGGTTACCAGAGAAGTGAGAAAAAGTGGAAAAAACTGAGTTGAGAGGTTAACTAGATGGTGGTGAATGTGTCAGAATATTAAATAAATAAAGAATAGAAGGCCTGACATCTTTTTAATAAAATATAAACTTAGTCATGTAAACAATTAAATAATAAAAGGTTTTATCGTGCACTAGTATTTTTGAACTTTTTAAGTGGTCTCACTTTTTTCAGACTTATATAAGTGAGATCGAATAATTTTCAATGCTTTCTCCACATGTTCAAATTTAAAACAATTTAGAGTATATAGTTCTAAAGAGATAAATTATGGTGCTGTTTACCATAAACTAGTTTTGTATCTGCCTCCAGCTTTTATCATGCCTTTCTTAAATAAGTCACAGTCTATTTGAAATGTCACTTGGCAATTAATTACCATTTTTATATGACACAGGGTAATGAGAATGAAGACTAAAGTCATATGTTTGTGGGGGATAAAATAAGAACACTCTCCTTTTCTTCTCTGTAGCCAGATAACTTGTTGTATTGTGTAAATAGGCTCTCTTTCCAAAGATGTTCATACACTTGTAATATCATATAAGAATAATGCCTGAAACAAGTGCCTCATATTTGTTTTGTTCCTGTAGGATACTACCATAGATCTGCATTTTGCCATTTTATTCTAGTTACCAGTGTCTGCCTAAGACAATTGATTCTGTTTGCACTCATCTGTGAAATATCTGCAAACTTCATGAAATCTACATGCCCCCTTTTCTTGAAGATGCTAATTTATACATATCTTCATAGTGTTTAGAGAAAGTAACAGTCATTATGTGTCTCTTAACACAATAGTAAATAATGGACCCCGTATAAGATGGCGAACTCAATAGCCTCCACCATATTACTTAGGTGAATGGTAGATTTTATTAAATAGGTTTGTGCAGTTAAATTTTTAACATTTGCACAATGGAGTTACCTAGCAATATGTTTCTCAGAACTTATACCATTTGTTTAGTGACACATGAATCAATAGATTAAGTATGGTCTCAGCCAGTAAAGCCAGGTAGTATAGAAATCTATTAAGTTTTAGTAAATTGAGCACAATCAAAAAGAATGATATTCTAGAGGGAGATAGTAGTGTGAGAAAATGCTGTAATTTAGAACTGTCTTTGAAACCTAATGACATTAATTTGAATCTTTGTTACTCTTTGATTTCTCAAAAACACAATCACAAATAATCATCGGGTGGCAGAATAAATAAAATGAGGTTAGTGACTAATAATTTATAAATAGGACTAAGAACTATTTCATCATATGATTTATGATGTATTTTTTACTACTATTATATGAACAATAATGATTCATTGTGATATTATCTTCTTAAGATGGATGTGCCATGAAAATGGCTTGTAAACAGGGGACTACCAAAAATAACAAAACAAAACATTTCACATCACCAATAAATGACCTTCTGGAACTGCTGCTAAAAGAAATATTCTTACCTTGACTATCTTGCAACTGATTTTATCTTTTTTGTAGAGTACCCTGGATATCACTCAGAAAAAGTGATGTTTAATATGAATCAAGAAAGTAAAATGAGGGGCTAGAGCAATAGCACAGAGGGTAAGGCATTTGCCTTGCATGCGGCCGACCCGGGTTCGATTCCCAGCATCCTGTATGGTCCTCTGAGTACCGCCAGGAGTTAATTTCTGAGTGCATGAGCCAGGAGTAATAACCCCTGTGCGTCGCCGGGTGTGACTCCCCCTAGAAAAGCCAAAAAAAAAAAAGAAAGTAAAATGAGAGAGTGGTAGGGAGCTACCCTTTGACATTATAGCAACCCCACCCTGTGTTCTTTGTAATTCAAAGAGGGGAAGTTATTATAATATCCCTATATCATTTCTTTCTTAGTACTGTTACATCTTATACTCAGTGTCCCCATTGAATGCATTATTCTTCAGGTGTTTATTTCCCTCTGAGCTGGAGAAAAATTTCACACTGACAAGGAAAATTATTTGAAAAGTGCCCGATTAGTATGCTTACTGAACCCTCAGCCCTTTCTTTTTAATCTCAGTATTAATAATTAACAGTGATAAAATGTGTGGCCATATTACCCTTTTTATTCTAATTTGATTTTTAAATCTAGATCACTATGCTGAACCCTTATGACATTTGAGGAGGGAATGAGCTCTCATCAAATCTCAATGTGACTTTGGAGGTCATTGGGTTTGTTGAGTCCAGACTCTCAAAGCATATCCTTATCTGAATTTCAGCACATTTGCTTGATAATGCATTCTTTGTTTATCTCCTTATTTAGTTAAGATATAATCTTCTTATTTCCTGCATTCTCTTTGTGCTTATGGATTAAACATATTCCTATCCTTCTGATATTTTTCTATAATTATTTATAAAAGCATGCATTTTCTGAAATTCAGTAACAACCTTAAGCATCTTATTTATAATAAAGAAATTCTGGGACTTGGCACTTCAACAGTAGTTAGCTCTGAACATCAGAGGTTAGTCTGTTTATTGAGAAACCATTTCATCTCAAAATTTCTCTTTTATGTATATTTGTGTATATCATTATTCATTGTTACCTCTTCTATTCAAAATATATTTTTGTAAGTAAAATATTATCTGCTTATGGAAAACACAGTCAAGTGTTATTCTTCCTGAATCTAGTTTATTGAGGCAATTATAGAGCAACAAAGCTACATATGTTTATTTTAATTGATTAAACATGCATTGAAAATCAAACAAGAGTAAGGGAACTGGGGCTGTAGCGATAGCACAGAGGGTAGGGCATTTGCCTTGCTCGTGGCCGACCTGGGTTCGATTCTTAGCATTCCCTATACTCCCCTGAGCACCACCAGGGGTAATTCCTGAGTGCAGAGCCAGGAGAGACCCTATGCATTGCTGGGTGTGACCCAAAAGGAAAAAAGAAAAAAAAAGAATAAGGGAATTGGCATAAATGAGAATGAAGCCCCAGTTCCATGGGGGAGTTCCTATGTCAGATCACTACCACCTCAGTTTCAATAAACTATAATATGAAAAGGAGAAAGTTTTTTAGAGAAGTTCACAGTTGAACTGAAAAACTCTGAAATGAAGAGGAATTAAAGAAAAAATCATATCGATTAAATAATTATAAGTCTATTTTTTTGATTTTTACACTTTCATGAGTAACATCTTGGATTGGAGTCTTTGAAATGGTATCTGATTTATATTCTTTCATATGACACCTATCCTCTCTTTTGTTTAAAAATAATCACTGTGTTGGCTTGGATAATTCATATGAGGTCAAATACATTCAAGGAATTTAAGATTTATATTCATAACTTGTTACTATTAGGGTTTTAGAAATGTATATATGTATGTATGCATATATACACATATATACACACATATATACGTATATATATAGGTGGAGTTGGAAGCTAGAAGGTAAAATGCTTAACATAGATTGCTCAAAATTTCCAGAATTTTTCATTGATGAAATAAGTTGGCATCAGGCACTAAATTCAAATCTAAATTACAAAAGATTATTTTATGTCTCTGCTTTCCTCTTTATAACTATAGACAATTATTGAAATGACTGTACTTTAAATAAGGCCTTTGAGACACAATAAGAATCTTTAAATGATATTTTATTGTTACTTTTTTCAGAAGACCTATTTCCTTTATGAAATTAAATAGGTGATTAGAGTAACAGAAGAGACTGAGTTAGATTAGGTTTATTTATTTAGAAAACAATTTATTCCTTCTATTATGCTTGTAAGTTGTTTGGTAATTGATATCTCAAAATTCTAATTAAGCCTAATGCCATTAGTCTTTATGCAGCATATCCTTTCTATCTGAAATAATATAGAGTATAAGTTTTCTTCTTTAAAATTCTTATTTTGATAAACATCACTAAATATAGGTAGATATTTTCGTGTTAATATCATTACTTTGTGCATGCTTAATGTCCATAAAGGTATATGTATGTTATTTGATAAGGGAATATTTGAAACCCATGCAAAATTAAATGCCTCCTTTAAGATAGACTTACAACTAAAAAAAATCTTTTTTTGTATTGTGATCAAATGAAACATACAATAACTGCCATAAAATGCTTTGAAAATTAAAAGACTACAGTACTTATTTCTATTACAAAATACATGTCTGATTTGATTTTAGCTCTGAACTCTTACCACATAGATGGTTTGGGAAATCACATATCACCTAAAAGAAGTTGAATACTCAGAGTTTGCATTCCTAGGAGCCACAGCTACCTCTAGTGAATCATGTATATTGATTCTATTCAGTGTGAGGCTGCATTTCACCATCCCCGCATCAGTAGCAAAAGGTCATAGCTGCCATGACTATGTTCAGTTTTGTACAATGAACAATGGAATTTGGAAAATTGTGAGAACTCATTTGACTCAGTAACCATTTGCTAAGCCTTTACACTATGCAATTTGTTATGGAAGCTATGATGGTACTAGAACAGAATTCTGCTTTCTAAATATTCGTACATTGTGATGGAAAGTGTCATATACTGATCTTATGTTCCTGAAAAGTACTGTAGAAAATGCTATTGCATCCAGAGGAGAGTATGTGTTGGCGCAGTGAAAACTCACAGTCAGGTCTTAAAGGCCGTGAAAGTAGAGTTTTTCTTAAGAGGAACGTTTTAGAGAATAGTAAGAGAGATCTTGATCTCCAAGGATACTTGTGAGAGTATGAAACCTATCCAACAGAAACAGAAAGAAAATCACATTTTCGTAACAAATCTGATTAAAACATATGGGTTTTAAGAGACCATTAAAAACTTTGAACAAACTACCAAAAATGTTCGTCTGAAACTTGGGAAAGTGAACACATAGGAACCAATATAAACTTAGGAGTCAATTGCACTGTTCAACTGTCATCCTGTTGCTCATCGATTTGTTCAAGCGGGCACCAGTAATGTCTCTCATTGAGAGACTTATTTTTACTCTTTTTGGCATATCCAATACCCACAGGTAGCTGGCCAGGCTCTGCCGCATGGGCTCGATACTCTCAGTAGCTTGCCGGGCTCTCCGAGAGGAGCGGAGGGATCGAACTCGGATTGGCCGCATGAAAAGCAAACGACCAACTGCTGTGCTATCGCTCCAGCCACAATTGCACCATTACGATTATAAATCTTGATGATCAGGGATACCATAATGAAGCATATATATCTCAGAAGTAATAATGCCCAACACGTGATCTAAACTTTGAAAGAAAATGTAAAAAAACTAATGAAAGACACTAATGTAGTTTGATATATCTAGAATAATTGACTAATATAGATTATTTTTTAATTTATTTTAGGGTATGGCCATAACCAGCAGTGCTCAGAATTTATTCTTGGCTCTGTGCTCAGGGCAGTGTTTGGGAGATTACATATGGTGCAAGGCAAGTGTCCTGCCACTGTACTGTATCACTGCAGCCCTAAATGACACAGGTTCTTTTAGATCCCAGTAAGCAAAATTTGCCAGGGAATTTTGAAAGAAATCAGCAATCATGAGAAATTAGTGCTCATAAATTGTGATCCTAGGAAAGTAGTGATTATAAAATATCTAGTGAAGCAAAAATTTTAAAAGATCAAGATAAAAAAATAGAGAGATGAACATGTAGACAGACCTTAGCTAATGAAGATAACTTGAAAGACTTCCTGGAAAGTGGTGTTACTGCTGCCTTTTTATAGCATATCTTTTAACTGCACATTATCTATGTAGGACAAAACATCCTACATGTTGATTTGTACATCTCAACTTTATACATCTAGAATAATCTCTACACATATTTCCTCACCCCTACAGATTGTTAAAATTATTTAAGTAAACTAGTTATCTCAAATATTATCATTATTTTATTTTTTGCTTTTTTGGGTCACACCCGGCGATGCACAGGGGCTCCTCCTGGCCCATGCATTCAGGAATTACTCCTAGAGGTGCTTGGGAGACCATATGGAATGCTGGGAATCGAACCCGGGTCAGTTGTGTGCAAGGCAAACGCCCTACCCACTGTGCTATCACTCCAACCCCATCTTGAGTATTATTGAGTAAGTTTCTGTATAAGTGAGACCGTTGAAAAAAGTGGAAATCAAGAATGAAGTATAAGAAAATCTTTGAGTATTTCTTCCCCTAGTCAACAAGTCCATGAAAATGTCCTTACCTGGCATAATTGTGGTTGTATACCATGACAACAATATTAATGAATTCCGTATCATCTTTTAATTCAACTGTTCAAGAAGCTTTTTCCATACAATAAGTTGAAAGTACTTCCAAGTCTGAAATTTGTGTATAGCTTTTGCTCCATTTCTTGGATGATGTAACATTGACTCTTTCAAAAGAGTTTTGGCTTCTTATGTGACAGTTATGTTTTATTTTGCATAAGCCCATTGTATGCCCATGTAAAAAACTCGAAAAATGCATTCAATTGTAGTTTCAGTGAATCTGAAATTGATAAAATTATCTAGTTATCATGGAAACTTCCTATTTTGGACTGAGTGTGGATGTTGATTAGTAGTGTAGCACATTGCTGCCCTTCTGTCTTGAGGGTGATCGCTGGCACAAGTACAAAAATAAATCTGTGAAAATTTTTTAGTAATACTCTGAAAAACATGCGCTTCTAAACAAAGTCATAAAAATGTAATTTTCAAGAGAAACATTTTTGAATTGCATAGTCTACAAATTGTTCAGCCTAACACGTTTTATTTGTGCACAGCATCACAGTTATACAATGTTACCAAGTTAGCTTATCTTACGAGTGAGGAAATATTTCTAACTTTATTATGTTTTAATATTTACTAATAATGATTTCTGACTCAGATGCAAAGTTGATAGTTTTTACCTGAGAAAGGACGTCAGTGTTATTTAAATGTATGTTCCCTTCTCTGCTCTCATTATTACTTAGTAAGAATTTTGAGTAGAAAATGGATTACTAAAATGTATTTTTAGATGAAAATAATCTTTTGAACTGCTGAATAATATTTTTCAAATATAAATGCAACCTTCATTATTAAATGGATAGTTTTTATGTTCATAAAAAATCTGTCGAGATGTCAGGATTGGTGGTCTGACCTGTGCACTTCACAGTGTCCTGGTAACATTGAATAAAGAGTATGAAAATGTATATGGGTTGCTCTGGAAGGGTGGTTACAGATATGATTGCCAAGTGTCCTCTATGTGTTATTAGAAGTTTTTTTTTTCTAGAGCCACAAATCAATATTCTCACAATTCCATCTATGCAGGATTGTCCAGAATCAAGAGCAATTCGCAGCAAAATTAAAAGATCTCAAGGTCAATTTCATATATAATTTTATTAAATTTTGAGTAGGAGAATACCTCATTTAAGAATTTGGAAAATTTCTTCTTTACTTCCTCCAAAACAACACTCTTAATGTTTAAAAGAGACTCGAGAAAAAACATTGCTCCTTTTAAAAGATTACCTGGTGAAGACAAAAGTATTAACTTTTTTATCTTACTTTTTCTTTGGTTCCCTTACCCCTCTGCTAAAAGCTAACATCTTGTCTCTTCAGACTTATGGCTTCCTCAGCACTGACACCAGCGGTGTCTCTAATTTGTATTTTTTTGTTATTATTTTATAATTTATTAGTCTTTTTTCATTTTTGTTGTTTGTTTTTCTTCCCTTTATGGTTATTAATTTCTTAATGATCTTACAGCAGTTTTAGAAATGAGTCAATAATATTCTGTTTCAGTTTTTTTGGATTTTTTTTTTTTGCTTCTATATCCAATACATATGTCCCTTCTTCAGTTTGAACTGTTTTGTTGTTGTCTTTGCATTATCTAAACCCTAGCTTCTTAGAGTGTTGATTGTGACACTCTATCAGGTCCTATCATACACAAACACAGGCACAAAAAAAACTCACAAATATTTGGCAACAGTTGAATATTTCTGAACACAAAAAAAAACAAAACTTAGTTCTAAGTGCAGACTGTACTGAATCTGAGTGTTACCAGTAGCACTTGCTTGGGTTATTCTTTTTTTTTAATAATTTATTTATTTTTTTAATTAGTGAGTCACAGTGAGGGTACAGTTACAGATTCACATGTTTTCGTGCTTGTTTTTCCCTCATGCAATGTTCGAGAGCCCATCCCTCCACCAGTGTCCATTCTCCACCACTTATGAACCCAGTATCTCTCCTACCCCCTTATGCCATCCCTCCACCCCACTCCGCCTCTGTGGCAGAGCATTCCAATTTGTTCTCTCTCTCTCCTTTTGGATGTTGTGGTTTGCAGTAGGGTTATTGAGTGGCAATCATGTTTAGTCTATAGTCTACTTTCAGCATGCATCTCCCTCCCCACTCAGGATTTCCAATCACATTTTACTTGGTGTTCCCTTCTCTATCTGGGATGACTTTCCCCCAGCGTGTGAGGCTAGCTTCTAAGCCATGGAGCCAACCTCCTGGTATTATATACTACTATTCTTGGGTATTAGTATCCTACTCTGCCATTTTATATTCCACAGATGAGTGCAATCTTTCTATGTCTGCCCCTCTCTTTCTGGCTCATTTCACTTAGCATGATACTTTCCATGTTGATCCACTTATATGCAAAGTTCATGATTTCATTTTTTCTAACAGCTGCATAGTATTCCATTGTATAGATGTACCAAAGTTTCTTTAACCAGTCATCTGTTTTCGGGCACTCGGGTTTTTTCCAGATTCTGGCTATTGTAAACAGTGCCACGATGAACTTATAAGTGCAGATGTCATTTTGACTGTACGTTTTTGCCTCTCCAGGATATATTCCTAGAAGTAGTATTACTGGATCAAATGGAAACTCAATTTCTAATTTTTTGAGAATCGTCCATATTGTTTTCCAAAGGGGCTGGACCAGTCGGCATTCCCACCAGCAGTGTAGAAGTGTCCCTTTCTCTCCACATCCTCTCCAACAGTGGTTGCTTTTGTTCTTTTGGATGTGTGCCAGTCTCTGTGGTGTGAGGTGGTATCTCATGCTTGTTTTGATCTGCATCTCCCAGATGATTAGTGATGCAGAGCATTTTTTCATGTACCTTTTAGCCATTCATATCTCTTTCTTGGAAAAGTTTCTGTTCATTTCTTCAGCCCATTTTCTGATGGGGTTGGATGTTTTCTTCTCGTAGAGTTCAACTAGTGCTTTGTATACCCTTGATATCAATCCTTCATTGGATGGATGTTGGGTGAATATCCTTTCCCACTCTGTAGATTGCCTTTGTATTCTGGTCTGTGTCTTTTGTGGTCAATGTTAATGGTCTAAATGTACCAATCAAGAGGCACAGAGTGGCAAAATGGATTCAGAAACTAAACCCAACTTTCTGCTGCCTACAAGAAACACATCTGAACAGTCAGAGCAAACACAGACTCAAAGTCAAAGGATGGAAAACAATCCTGCAAGCAAACAACTCCCTCATAAAAGCTGGAGTGGCCATACTAGTATCCGACAACATAGGTTTCAGGTTGAAAAAGATCAGAAGGGACAGCGAAGGTCATTTTCTACTCATCAAGTGATATGTACGACAGGAAGAAATCACACTCTTAAACGTATATGCACCTAATGAACGACCAGCTAATTACTTAAAAGAACTAACAGAATTTAAGGGGGACATAACTAGCACCACAATAGTAGTTGGAGACTTCAACACTGCCCTATCACCTCTGGATAAATCAACATTGCCTGGGTTATTCTTTCTCTTGCAAGTAGGGGTCTGGAGTAGACAAGTTTGAGGCAACCTGAACCCTGATCTAGACATTCTAGAAGTTGTTCATCAATTGATTACTTACCTAGTAGTGCCTTTGCTATCTCTTTTGAGGACATGATATTGGGCAGTCAATTTATGTGAATCAAACCCATCTTTCCACATAGGTACACATTTTTAAATCATTGTTTATATAGCTGGAGTCTCTTGGGAAAAATCCTCCTAAAATAAGTAGGATTGTCAATTAATCAAATACTTGAAGATATTCAGCTTCAGATCCTATTTCTATTGCTTTCCCTTCCCTGTGGTCAAGGCAAAGTTAACCAGACATCACTTAGAGTAGGTGTGCGTCTGCAGCACAATCATCAGTTCCCCCCTAAGCTCACTGCCCTTTATTTAGTGTATTATTCAATTGTATTCCACTTTCACTAGTTCTTTGAAAATTTAATTTTCAGAGGCACTCCTAGTTTCCCATACAACATTGGTTCACCTCTTCCTCCCAGCATAATGAAAGAGCTAAAATCAAATTCTTTCCCATTTCAGTCCTAGGCTGTTTTTCATTCTTTAATTTTTGCCTGTGAAACCAAACATATATGATTTCTTTTGCAGTCCCTAGCTGAGTGTTATCTATGTCCTCAGTATCAAGTAGCTATTAAATTAGTTCTCTCAGTTGTTGATGAGTTTAGAGGTCCCCGTGTGTATTTTTCTTGAGTAACCACATTTTATTTCGGAGCAAAATGTACAGGACTTCTGACGTGATCATTTAGCCTCTGGTAATTTTTTTATTTAAGTTTCAAAAATAGCCATACAAATACATTACTCCAGTGAAAGTTCCAGTTTCTCTAATAATCATTTCATTTCTGAAGGAGAACTAGAGTAGCTTATGTTGATGCACTTTGTGTTTATTTTTTATTTTTAAATAATTATCCATTATGATAACTGCTTATTCTAATAACCTTTGATTCTACTCCCTTCTCATGCCCATTATTTTCTTTATACTTATCTTTGACATTTAGAGGGTCAATATTCAAGTTCAAATTTTCTACGAATATCATTATATTTGAGTCATTTCAGACAATCAACTTTCCACATTACATTTTTGTATACATTTTAGGGGATTCTCAGATACATTTTCAAATATAAAATGTCTTTCTTAAATCTAACAAAGTGTTCTTTATATCTGTAGCATTTTTATGTATAATCTAAGTTTTTAAATGGAGACATTAATTTTGACAATTATTGTCCATTCATAGTAAATTATTGTGTGGTTACACATGAACTTGCATTTTTGAGAAGTTAGCATTAAACAAAATCTTACAAATGTATTAATTTTTACAGGCATTTGCATTAATACACACTATTTTCTTTTAATGATTCTTGAATATTTTAAAAATAAAATTCTGTAAAATATATTAACAAATAAATCATAATAATAGTTACAATTTGTTTTTACCAGCAAAAGGGTTTCTTCCTCTAAGAATGTTGTATATATATTTTTTTTTCTAGATTTATTGTTAAGGAGTTTCAAGTGACAGAGACTAATAACTCACAGAGATAGTCATCAAATAATTATTAAAAATTATTTCAATCCCATTAGCAAAACAGTTCTCAAACAGATGAGATTACAAGCATCTTTCAAATATTCATGGCTATAAGAAAAGGCTTGTAAATATGATCAAAGACTGGCCATGTAGGCACCAATTCATAGCACTTTTTCCACATATACTCCTAAGCTGTAAATTAAACCAAGTGTATTTAAAAATGTAGAAAATCTTTCATGGGATATTTGAGATCATTTTCATAACACAGTTCAAAACACCCTAGATACAATTCAGTTGGAACATAATGTACTAAAGAGATGCTAAAGGGACCATGTTATCAAGAAGTCTCCCTAATTTTAGAGAGGAAGTACATTTTAGGCTTATTTATTCCCTCTGATCCATAGCATAATGAGTGGGGCATTTGCCCTGCACGAGGCTGACCTGGGTTCGATTCCTTTGCCCTTTCCAGAGAGGCCAGCAAGCTACTGAGAGTATCTCACCCACACGGCAGAGCCTGGCAAGCTACCCGTGGTGTATTTGATATGCCAAAAACAGTAACAAGTCTCACAATGGAGACGTTACTGGTGCTCGCTCGAGCAAATTGATGAACAGCAGGATGACAGTGATACATATACAACCACTAGAAAAAAAACACTACTGTAAAGTGAATACTTTTTTATGAAAATAGTTTCATGTGTATCCCTATTACATAAATAAATAGACAGATGGTATCCCTATTACATAAATAAAACTAAGTGATAAAAAGGGTAATGCAAAGTTCAAAGATTAAACTAATGTTTCTATAGTGCATTGGTACTTACCCCATAGATTTACAAATGTGTTTCATATAATCACTCTCAGGAAGGTCATTTGTCTCTACTTTGTAGGTGAGACGTTGTGAAGATGGGTAAAATTATAGTTAACACCTGATTAATACTGGATGGTCAACACATAGTGGCTGTCGTTAATTGTAAATTTGTGTATTAGCTCCACAGGACTAAATTTGCATTTCACACTCAAAACTCAAGAAAACCTGTTATAGTCACTCTCATTGTATCCACTGGAAAACAACTCAGCAGCTGGAAAAATAGCTCACCGGGTTAAGCACCACATGGTCCCCTGAGCACCACTGGCAGAGACGTCTGGACACAGAGCCAGCAGTAGCTTCCAGGTGTGGCACTCAAGTACCCCCATTTTTTTCTTTTAATAAAAGGATAAAAAAAGAACAAAGAAGAGGAAAAAGTGTTATTTGTTTTTTAATTTTAAATTTAAGAGAAGCACTGTCATTTTATGAACTCAGCAGTTCCTAGATCTTGTTGCCTTGTTGTCTATGGCATGGAATCATCTACCTGTGCCTACATTTCACGGACTTTGAGGGACTTCCTTCCTCTTTCATTCTTGTAAGTTATAAAACAAAGAGGTCATTTTTATTTGGTAATTTTATGTAACAGTACTTAATTTTATAATCAAGAGCCATTCTAAATTATGGTATGACATAAATGCTATTGCCTAGGGTCACACAGAAGTAGTTTGTCAGAGATTCATGTCACCCAATTCACTAAATGGTTAATAGGTTCCCCATTGAGAATATCATAGCAGTAGACTCATATTAAGGGCTGAGTGAATAACAAAACCGGGTAATAATATTAGGTGTTGTATTCACTCTTATCATTGGTAGTTCATTTTGGAGATACTCAAAAATCTTTACTGCATCTTTATGCCAATGTGGTGAAAGATGCTTAACACAATGGGATAACACACATATATGAAATAATTAAGCTTCTGGAGTTTGATTCTCTAGTCGATTCCATGGCCACTAAGGAGTATGAAAAAAAGTTAACTTTTTAATATTGCAAAATATTTAGCACAGCAAGTATCCAAAACACACTTACACCGTTTATTTATTTTATTTTTCTCTTAGTAACTTTGGATATTGAAAGATCTGTAAGTATTTCACTGTTTTTCTTCCCAGGAGGCTTCTCTGTATTTATAAATATAGGGAGAATAACTTCTGTACCCACATCACTATGTTAAGAACAACTAGACAGTTTTAAGTACTCTGGTTTTTATAAAATGTAATCATGTTAAAATGTATCTTGGCTATTTCAAGACTTGTGTGTACACATTTTTAATTGCAACACAAGTCCCTGCCTCTTAAAATATTTAGTTTATTCTGCTACAAAGGAGCAATAGTGCAGTGGGTAGGGCATTTGCCTTGTACGGGGTTGACCTGGGTTCGATTCCTCCGCCCCTCTCGGAGAGCCCAGCAAGATGTTGAGACTATCTTGCCCGCATGGCAGAGCCTGGCAAGCTACCCGTGGTGTGTTCAATATGCCAAAAACAGTAACAAGTCTCACAATGGAGATATTACTGGTGCCTGCTCGAGCAAATCGATGAGCAACGGGATGACAATGACAGTGACAGTGACAACAGGATCTAAATCATTGAACTGGCCAAACTTGTTTTGGAATAAGAAGCTTTCTTACTATAGAAACAAATTAAAGTAATTAAAAAATTGAAATCACTAGCATAAGCAAGTTAAAGTTCCTGTATATTGCCACACAAATGATCTTCTAAGTTTCCTTTTTTCAAGTATTATATCTTCTTAATATTTTTATAGTGGAGAAAATATGCATTACAAAGGGAGATTAATAATTTAGTGGAATTAGCATTTAATTTGTTTTTTGGTATCAAATTGGAACTTTTTGAGATATGGGATCACTTCAAATCTTCGGGAGCATACCTGCAGGGGGGAAAATGGTGCGTATTTTAGTGTGGGCTTACGTAAAATATCATTCCACTGAAAATTTGGCATATTTGGTTTTCTGATAATTGACCAAGCCATTAAGCAAATGAAAGTCCCCATCTGCCCCTGCTGCTTCTTGGTTATTATCATGCATAGCTTAAAATCACTGCTGAAGCCTTTATTTTCTTCCACGGAAGGAATACAGGGACTTAGAAAGTGGTTAAGGCAGTTCTCTTGTGTGACTGGGGGTGGTGAGGGAGATGCGGCAGAAAATGTAATATAGCTACATGGAGAGATGCCTGCCTCTGAGCTCTTTTCATTTTAGCAGCTTGAGAAATATTGCTCCAACTTATTGTGAAGATACACATTCTTTCTAAACCAAGGTTACTGCCATTGATTCCAAAGAGTAAATGGATCCATTATAATATTCTGTGTACTCCATTTAATGGTGTCCTTATTGACTGAAATTCAGAAGATATATCAACTTGTACCTATATGCCTCCCTATGTACCTTTTGTTTATTTTGTTTGGGGGCCACACCCAGTAATATTAGGGCTTCCTCCTGACTCAAAACCCAGGTATTATGTCTTGTGGTGCCAAGATCAAAAATGAATCAAGCTCAGGAGAGGCAAGTGTCTAACCCCTGTCCAATCACTCTGGCCTTCTTTTTATATGCTTTTGAAAAAAATATTTTGTGCATCAGTATATGGATAATTTTACTCCTCAGTTATTAAGTATTTTGGATTCCCATTTTGAAACTTATAAGCAAGCTTAAAGAATATTCAAACATTGCTCACCTCTGCAGCATATGTGCAGATATGAGGCCATGTACATATGCACATATACTCCATCACCATCCTTGATGTGAGTGCTAAAAGACTAGAGAATATTTTGGAAACGATTGGAATAAGAAACTATGCCTTCATGAATATTTTAGAATATTTTTCTTGACATCAATGTTTCCATTTATTTATTTATTTAATTAATTGAATCACTGTGAGATAGTTACAAGCTTGCACATTTCAGTTACAATCTTATATTGATCAAATATCCATCCCTCTACCAGTGCACATTCCCCACCACCAATCTCCCCAGTATACCCCCCTTTTCCACCCTCCCCCTGCTTCCATGGTAGAAAACTTCCCCCATACTCTCTCTCTGCTTTAGGGCATTATGGTTTGCACTAGAGATATTGAGAGGTTATACTTTTGATCCTTTATCTACATTCAGCACACATCTCTCATCCCGACTTATCCCTTCAACCACTGTTTTCTTAGTGATCCCATCTCTATTCCAGCTGCCTTGTCTCCCCCCACCCCCAGCTCATGAGGCAGGCTTCCAACTATGGAGCAATCTTCCTGGCTCTTGTGTCTGCTGTCCTTGGGTGTCAGTCTCGTGTTATGTTATTTTATATTCCACAAATGAGTGCAGTCCTTCCATATCTGTTCCTCTCTTTCTGACTCCTTTCACTTAGCATGATAATCTCTATGTCTATCCACTTATAAGCAAATTTTATTACTTCATCTCTCCTGCTGCATAGTATTCCATTGTGTAGATGCACTGAAATTTCTTTAGCCAGTCATCTGTTCTCAGGCACTTGGGTTGTTTCCAGATTTTGGCTATTGTGAAAAGTGCTGCAATGAACATATAGGTGCAAATGTCATTTCTACTTTGCTTTTTTACACCCTAGGGATATATTCCCAGAGTATTATTGTGGGATCATATGAAAGCTCAATTTCTAGATTTTGTTTTTTTTTGTTTGTTTTTTGTTTTTGGGTCACACCTGGCGATGCACAGGGGTTACTCCTGGCTCTTCACTCAGGAATTACTCCTGGCGGTGCTCAGGGGACCATATGGGATGCTGGGATTAGAACCCGGGTCGGCCGCGTGCAAGGCAAACGCCCTACCCACTGTGCTATTGCTCCAGCCCCACAATTTCTAGATTTTGGAGGACTATCCATATTGTTTTCCAGAAAAGCTGGACCAGTCGGCATTCCCACCAACAGTGAAAAATTCTCCCTTTCCCCCCCACATCCACAGGTTGCTTTTGTTCTTTTAAATGTGTGCCAGTCTCTGTGGTGTGAGATGATATCTCATGGTTGTTTTGATTTGCATCTCCCTGACAACTAGCGATGTGGAGCATTTTTTCATGTGCCTTTTGGCCATTTGTATTTCTTTTTTAAGGAAGCTACTGTTTATTTCTTCTCCCCATTTTTGATGGGGAGGTTTTTTTCGTGTACAATTCTACTAGTGTCTTGTATATCCTGGATACTAATCCCTTATCAGATGGGTAGCACAGTAGCACTGTTGCACTGTCATCCTGTTGTTCATCGATTTGCTTGAGCAGGCACCGGTAATGTCTCCATTGTGAGACTTGTCATTACTGTTTTGGGCATATCAAATACGCCACAGGTAGCTTGCCAGGCTCCGAAGTACAGGCAGAGTACACTCGTTAGCCTGCCAGGCTCTCTGAGAGGGACGGAGGAATCAGATCTGGATCGGCCGCATGCAAGGCAAATGCCCTACCCACTGTGCTATCGTTCCAGTCCATCAGATGGATTAAGGCAAATATTCTTTCCCATTCTGTGGGCTCTCTCTGTATTTCAGTCACTGTTTCTCTTGAGTGCAGAAACTTCTTAGATTGACATCAGTGGTTTAATTTAATGCAACAATGATAACTTCCTATGATATTACTTTATGCTATAAAAAGTACTTTTTAGGTTTATTGACTCTTTATTCCAATTTTTAAAAATGTGTGACCAACATTTGAGCATCCTAAAAAATAAAAAAATATATAGTTTACCCATGTAAATATGTACAAATACATGCATATATAGTATTTATTTATTTTATATAGTAATCCTCCATTGTGATACTTATTGTTATTGTTTTTGGCACATGAAATACACCACTGGGAGCTTGCCAGGCTCTGCCGTGTGGGTGGGATACTCTCGGAAGCTTGCACAGCTCTTCGAGAGGAGTGTAGAAACTGAACCCAGGTCAGCTACATGCAAGGCAAACGCCCTACCTGCTGTGCTACCCAAGAAAATGGATGGACAGTGCTACAGGAGGAGGACAGTGCTGCAGTGATATATGGTAATCCTATATCCAATTTCAGCTCATCTTTATTTATTTATAATGGCCTTTCAGCTTTGTAATAACCTTTCAGCTTTGTACTGCAAAACATTATGCCTGAAATGAGAGAGAGAGAGAGAGAGAGAGAGAGAGAGAGAGAGAGAGAGAGAGAGAGAGAGAGAGAAGAGGTGTCTTCTAGAGAGGTAGCTCCAGAGAGGTAGACTGAGGTAAGGGAGTTTGTGGAGGAGGGAGGGAAACTGGGGACATTGCTGCTGGGAAATTACACTGGTGGGGGGATGGGTGTTGGAACATTGTAGGACTGAAACCCAATCATGAACAGCTTTATAATGTTCTATCTCAGGTTGATTCAATTAAGAATAATGATAGTGGCTGGAACAATAGCACAGCAGGTAGGGTGTTTGCCTTGCACGCGGCCAACCCGGTTTCGATTCCCAAAATCCCATATGGTCCCCTAAGCACTGCCGGGTTCGATTCCCAGAATCCCATATGGTCCCCTGAGCACTGCCAGGAGTAATTCCTGAGTGCAAAGCCAGGAGGTAACCCCTGTGCATTGCTGGGTGTGACCCAAAAAGCAAAAAAAAAAGAATAATGATAAAATAAAAATTAAAATTATAATGTAATATTTTATATAATGTAGACTTATGATTGCATAAAATGTAAAGTATATAGTTTGCATATAGTTTAAAATTGAATCATATTCTCTAATTATTGATTATAGCCTTTGAAGTTAACCTAATTTCTCAGAATACTAACAAAATGATGATAAGATTGACTTGAAGATAAAATTTTCCAATGGTTTCTACAGGTCCCCCACTCCCCTGAAAAATAGGGCACTTTAAGATATTTTTACTGTAAATGTTTATGGAATTTTGCTGATTAAGTTAAAAGAGTTGCATGCTTTTATCTTAAAGCACTTACTTTAAAACACATATTCAAGGTTAGTTCACTAGATTGCTCCAATATTTCATAATTTCAAAGTTCATTTTGCATTTTAAAGCCTGTTGTTCTTTGCAGTGGGTTTTGTTTTTAAACAAAGGCCTAAAAATCCCTAGGAACACTTTGGCGTGGAGGTGCCAACACATAGTTTCATGTCAAAACAAGAAAGTTTGTGTCCGAGACCAATGCTGACAAAGTGGCATTTCAAGTTTCTGTTAAAAATATATGATAATCCGTTGTAAATGTACCACAGTCATTCATAATAACAGTTTAAGTATTGTGGGCTAGTAGGCTTTTCATGCTCTTTTTCTGTGCCTGGAACCCAGCCATAAGCTGTTCTTGGCTTCTGCAATGCTTATAATAAAGTCCTTCTAATACTACTAGTAATAAACTTTCATGGATACAATCCAAGAGAGACCCTATTGATAACTGAATTCTCTTTAATAGTGGATTGCATTCTTTGGAGACACCAGCATAGTTCTATTCCTTTAGAGCTAAGGGTTTTATGTTTAAATTGTATTTATTTATATATTTATTTATATCAGACTGAACAGTCTCAGAGCTATGACTAAGAAAATTGCTCTATAAAATACATGGTAATGTAAATGTGAAAATGAAAGTTATAGATCTGGTGATTTATTAAATTTATGGCTTGTGAGAACATGAATGTCTCTATAAAGGATTCTAATATACATGTTGGAGAATATTCTAGTAACGCCTTGTCAAAATGAGATGCTGAGGTAAAGTGAGAGCTCAAAAGCCTGAATCTATGTAGAATATCTCTTTGACTTTTCTAATCATACATAACCTGGCCTCACAAATCTAAATTTGGGTTAGAAATAACATAGGGTATCCATTTTGGGGGAGTACTTGCTCTTACACACAAAATGAAAATTTACTGAGCATGCCTGATTTTAATCTATTGCCTTGCTCAGTTATTTTATTGGCAAGAAAGGGAATGGCCAATTAAGAAGAAGTAGTTTAATTAGATTCATGTTAGCAGAGAAATGAATTAAGGTTTTAGAATATGAGTTGGAAATTTAAGACCAGTCTTAACCCCTGAATGACGAATATCAGTTGCAAGCAAAAGAAACTAAACTGTAAACTGCTCTTCTGAAGGTTTATTTGACATATCAAAGTATTCGGCATCTCTCATCATCAACCTGAAATTATACAGAAAGTCTTTGAATCACGTTTTAAAGATTTGGGTGTCTTTTCTTTTTGGTCCTGAATGTTGTTGGTGGTGGTGTTGTTAGTAGATGTGGGACTGTATCGAGAGCTTCTGGTCCTGGAAGGCCACCAGGACCACACCTAACAGTACCGCTTGCCACCATGCAGTTATTCGGGGTTAAACCTAGGGTCTCACACATGAAAGGCATCTGATCAATCATTTGAACCATGTCCTTGATTCCTTTTACATTGAACTCTTTAAATATCTCTTATCATTATCAGTGTGAACACAACATCGCCAAACTCTACAACAGTGATAATCCAGGTTGGATGGGATGTAACATAAAAGGCAACCAATCTCAACTAACCAAACAGCAACACAGAAGGCTTAACCTGTAACAACATTTTAGTAATCCTGCATTCACTGATTTAATGTCTCTCTGGTAAGATACAATTCACACGAATTTTATTCTAAGGAAGTAGTTTTTGATTGTCCCATTAGCAATATATTGGTAACAAGCACTGCAGCACTGTAGCACTTTTGTCCCATTGTTATCTATTTGCTCGAGTGGACACCAATAACATTTTCACTGTGAGACTTGTTGTTACTGTTTTTGGCATATCGAATATGACACGGATAGTTTGCCAGGCTCTGCCATGCGGGCGAGATACTTTCGGTAGCTGAAAAAAATTGTTGTGGGTCTATTATGGAGGCAGGCTTGAGGAGTAGTTGGGAAAATTAGAGACAATGGTGGAGGAACAATGACAGTGGTGGTGAGAATGTTGTTAGAGTATTGAATGCCTATAACAAATCATCATAAACAAAGTGTTTATATAAAATGTAGGGGTGAAAATTTATATAAGTAGGCCTTACCTATTTCATGTAATTCCAAAATGTGTTAGCACAGAATTTCTTTAAAAGTTTTATAAATGACAGGTAAAGCATTTTTTTTCTATAACAAGATCCAAATATAAAATAAAACAATGCAATACATTTTAGATTTCAGAATTGAAAACTTATTTATGTAAATGAGAAATGTTTTATTATACTGTGTTTTCCCTTTTTTACATAGGTTAAAATAATATAGCAATCACAAATTGGCTCTGATGTATTTTCTGATCCTTCTCTTAGCCATTTCTTAAAGTTCTGTTGAAACAAGTTATATAAAGTAAATTTGTTAGATCTTTAAGGGAAAAATTGTGCAAGAGAGGGCAAATGGGGATATTGGTGGAGGAACGGTCACAGTGGTGGTGTTGGAACACTACATGCCTGAAACAACTGTATAATAAACAACTTCGTAAATCTCAGTATTTTTAATAAAAATAAAATTAAAAAATTAGAAGTAATGCCTTAAGGCTATAAGTAAAAAGAATCTTAGGACCAATGATATTAAAATACAGTTCTCAATATTATAGAAAAGTCATATTATATTCAACGAATATATATGAACTATTTATAATAGTTCATATTATAATTTATGATAAGTTATTTATTTATAATAAGTTATTGATTTATTTTAGTAAGTTAAAAGTGCATAGCTATTTTGTTTGATTGTAAATATTGATTTGAATGTTTACAATAAAATGACCTCATATAACTTAAAAAGGTAGAGAAAAGCTTTTATCATCCTGCTTTCTGAACTGACATTAACGTTTTTTGACAAATTCAGTTATGCTTGACTAGTAAAGATTTCAAAAAGGTTATTTATGCTTTTCTTAACATAAACTTCTGTTAATTGATATGATGATTAAACAGAAATGACCTAAGAAAGTTATTTCCACTACAGAAAATTTATGACATTTATTTTACCAGTAGAAAACTTATAGCAGCAATATGAAAAAAGTAAATATTGTTTATTATGTACAAATAGAGAGCATACACTAAAACACACCTCTCAGAGAGTCCAGCAAGCTACCGAGAGCATCCCGCCTGCACGGCAGAGCCTGGCTAGGTACCTGTGGCACATTCGAAATGCCAAAAACAGTAACAACAAGTCTCACAATGGAGATGTTACTGAGGCTCTCTCAAGCAACTCGATGAGCTATGGGACGGGACAATAGTGCTATACTAAAATAAAGATGTACTTGCTTTTTATGCAATTCCTTAAACATAACTATCATTTTTACTAAACATTATGTGGCATGTGCCTTATTTTTAATTATCATTTCTACTTGGGAAGTATAGTGGTATATTATTATTGTTATTACTATTATGCTGGTTTGGGGGCCACCCCCACCTGTGCTCAGGGCTGGCTGCTGTTCTGCACTCAGAAACCACTCCTGGTGCTGTGAGGGACCAGATATGGCAGTGGGGAATCAAACCCAGGTCAGCAGCGTGAAGGGCAAGTACCCTACCCTCTATACTATCACTCTGGCCCTTACTGAAGTATATATTAAACTTATTACCAAAATATAAAAGAGCATTTATGTCATAAGGGGAAAGAAAAACAGGTTCTTCACATAAATTAGCAAAACCATATGCTGTTTATTAGAGCTGATGCTAGCCAAGCAATTCAGACAGCTGATGAAATAAAAAGAAATCAGCAATTTTTTGGAAGTATGAAAACATGTGCACATGTACAACGCTCATGCAGTTGTATCATCTGTCATATTTCTCAAGAGTATACCGTATTTTATAGACTTGAAATAAAACATGAATTTATACATGCATAATTAAATAAGCTATATGCTTTGAGAGAGTAATGTTGCCCAAATTTGGCATTTTAGTTCATGTAAATTTAAATGGAAGCATTTAAAAAGAATTTTCATGTATTAAGTAAATTCCAATTTAGAATATGCTGGTTCTCTCTTTATATATGAATATGCTGAAAATAAAATAATGGAAAATGTTTAACTTAGTGTCTGTTTTACAGTCAAAGAACAACTTGGGTTTTAAAAATAAAATACATTAACTAAGAGCAGTGTGCAAAGTATTTCAAATGAGGGGTTGGGTGAGCAGACTGGTTTCCATTCTTTTCATTCTACATATCCATGAATAATCATTCCTTGAGGTTTAGAATTATAAATAACCATAGAGTGACGTTGTTTAAACTTCACAAAGAAAATCATCCATTTTGTTTTCATTTTCATTTGGATAAATTCAAAATGGCATTGCACAGTTTCTGCTAATCTTATTCAAGACTGCAACATTTTTGACCAAAAATAATTGTTTCCCAAATGAGAGTACAGTATTACATTTATGTGGTTAAATTCACTCAGAATTGACAATACTTGGCTGACATGACGACATTAGAATATGAGTGCTGATACTTAGAAAAGAGAAGTAGCAGCAAAAAATTTAAAGACACAGTAAAGAACCTCATAGCAAACTGTGATCTAGAAAAGAAGGCTGGATAGAGATTTGTATATTAGAGTTTCATTATAAAATGCATACATTGTTTTCACATCTGTGCATACTTGTATATGTTGAGAAAGATGAGTGTAGAAAAGTGAAGGTAAGGTGGTTCAATATTTAATATTAGCTAATAGAAGTTACTTGTGAATATAAAATAATGAGTAATTACGGAGTTAGATGCCACTCTGTTTAAAACATAAAGCTTTAATATTAAAATCAGGAAATTTAAGGTTATAAAGTAAATAAACCTCTGACATAAGTTTTATTATATATATTTATTAGAACAAGTTTCTTTTGGAAATAAATATGGCAATTGTCTGAATGCATATTGTCTGGAATAAAGGCTCATATAACTTTATTAAAAATCTAATATACTAGACTTTATACAATTTTAGAACAGAGACCAGTTTTCTATGTTCATTATAGCTATAGTTATTAGGACGCTATGCAGGATAGAATACAAGTTTAGAAAGTAGATGATCGCTCAATTAATTTGGAAATAAATTACTAGTGTCTGGAGTCCTGGACCAACTACATTTGACGAAATTTACTTGGATTTTGTGATTATTTTATTTCATAATAATTTAGTCTGAAATAACTTATGGTAGTTGAGAAATTAGTCAAAATGATTATTGAGTATCAAACATCACTTAAGGAAATGAAGAATGAAATAAACTAATATTAATCTCTGTATTATGCTGCAAATGTTTTTACCTAAGAGCATGTTTTTCTTACTGATCACTAGCATTGTTAATACAGTGATTCTTTGTGTATGAGAAAATATTTGTTTCAGAGAATTCTAAATCTTGGACTTAATGGAGAGTACATTTTGTACTTAAAATCCATGCTTTCCTACTAAGAATATTTTATCTTCTGTTCTAAGAGCATGCAAGAACAGGAAATCTTTGTTTTATAGTTGCAAAATAGATTTTTAAAATATTTTATCTACCAGGGGCTTTAAAGATCAAAGATAATGTCAAGGTGGCACATACTTTGCATGGAGGAAAAAAAACATAACATTCTCTGCATATCATAGGCTTAACCAAGCTGTGTTCTCTGGATACTGACATTGAATGGCAGACTTTGTGAGTTAGTCCATGTTTAGAATACCGCATTCTCTAATAAAAATGGTTAAGATATTGGGATTAAATCATCTGGGTTAAAATGAAGATACAATTAAAATATAATTTCAAAGGCAAATTAAACATTCGTGTCAGAAACCTCCTGTAAATTTTTAAAGTTCTCTTTAAAGTTCTAACTTATATACATTTGCTACTATCTATGTTATCCCAATGTGAATTTCATTTATGAAGACCTTAGGTTACTTTTCTTAGAACTAAGGGTTGCTTTGTGTTTCTCCATGTTCTGAGAGAGTCAAGTTGAACATGGGTCAAGAGTCCAAGATCTCTGGTCTATTAGAGACATTCTCTAGAACTTAAGATTGCTTTGTCTTCATCGACTCTGTAGTAGAGTAAAGTTGACCATGGGTTGGACATTCTAGATCTTGGGTTCGTTGTGGTCTATTGGAGACATGCTTCTCTGTGAGATTTCAAAGACAGTTCATTTCATATTATTGTATTTTTTTTCTCAACCATATATATCCAAATGGGATTTCCATATCAGTTAAACTCCATTTCTGTTCTTTCTACCATAAAAGTGTTTAAAATTTCTGTTCTCTTCCTGGACCTCTACCTACCTCACTTTATTCTACGTTCTGAGCATAAAGAATTTACTTTCCTTAGGTATGCAGTAAAATCAACATATTTTAAAATAATTTAATAACTGCTCCATATGAAAATATGTATTTCATCTCAATCCTCAACACATTCTTCTTTGTGTTTTTCTTTTCTGGATCTGGGGTTACATCTGGCACTGCTCAGGGGTATTCCTGTTGGTGCTTGGGTATTATGCATTCCAGGGATGGAACCTGGCACTCTACATGCAAAGTATGCACTCCATCATTTTTGGCTATCTTCCTTAAACCTCAAAATATTCTTAATTAATAGGTTTCGTGAGTTCACAATAGGACAGTCAGGCAGGGGCTGAGGTCGGTTTGAAGAAAGGTCAAGTCAAAAACTACTGTTTCTCTGCTACAATATTATGTAGTTAGATATACTCTTCTTTCACTGGGATAATTTTACCTCTTTCATATAACATCTTTCCACTGGTCAATTCCCTTTTTAAAGTTCAGTCTGAGTATGTAAACTTTGAGAAGCCCTTTCTCATATTCTTTCTCTTCTTCAGCTTTTTACTTACGATACACCTCTCTGAGTGTACATCAGGATGGTATACTTGCTGTCTCTTTCGCATTTGTTTTTAAAATATGGTACTGAAATTTATAAAATATTTTATTTGTTTTAACATAAAGTTTCTTTTTTGGTATTGTCATGTGCATTTAAAATTATGTTTATGGTGCTTTAATTTTAAGCACCATAAATATAATTGATGACATACACCACATACAAAAGAATCTAAGTATAATTTCTGTGATTGCAGAAGTGTTCTGGGGCCCATGCTTTTAAGAGTCACTGACTAAATCAGTGTCTAGTACAAATTCAGCACCCTTAAAAATTTGATAAATAAAATGAACAGCCTAGTTAATTGAGAAGACTCTAGCTGTAGTGACTACACATGTTTTATAAAAACTCATAGTCTTTTCATGATTTTATTGACTTAAATAATTGTGTAAAATTTTACTTTCGGAAAAAAACCGATTTGGAATACCAGTTTTACCAATTGATTAAAATTATGTAATTAAAATCTTTAGCTGAATATGTTCATTATTCAGCTCAATGATCATCTATTAGTCATTGTTGCACTAAGATCAACCATGGGTTTGTACCAAAGGACATGGTGGCACATACATATTATTTTGAGTATAAATTAGACTTTCAGAGAGCAGATTTGAACACTTGAAATGTGAAAACAATTAAGAAAAATAACATAGATTGGCTAGAAGCTTTAAAAATGTATAATACAAATTCACTGAAATTTTAGTAAAATTATCAGAAAATTCTGTATATCTAATTCCACTATAGTCATAATAATTATTAGTATTATTATTATTTGCTTTTTGGGTCACACCCAGCGATACACAGGGGTTACTCCTGGCTCATGCACTCAGGAATTACTCCCGGTGATGCTCGGGGGATCATATGGGATGCTGGGAATCGAACCTTTGTTGTCCGCTTGCAAGGCAAACGTCCTACCCGCTGTGCTATCGCTCCAGCCCCAGTCATAATTATTTTTAAGAAATAATTTATAAAACTAAGAGCAATGGGCCAGAGAAATAGTGAAGTTGTTAGGATGCTTGCCTTGCACACAGCTGGCTTAAAAAAGTTCAATTCCTGACACAACATGTGACCCACCGAGATCCATTTAGGACCAGGAGAAAGTCCTAAGTATTGCCTGGTGTCACACACACACACACACACACATTCTCTATTCTTCATTTACAAAAAAAGCAAATCAGGCAATATTACACCTACATTGGGGCAATTTCCCCCATTCCAACAAGAACATGTAACTTTCCTTCTTTTTATTTATTTTTATTTTAATGAATCACCATGAGATATAGTTACAGATTTTCAAACTTGCATGATTACATTTCCGTCACACCATGTTCAAGTACCCATTCCTTCACCGTGCTTATTCTCCATCACCAATGTTTGCAGTATCCCTCCTGCCACCCTCACTCCTATCCCCGCCTGCCTATATGGCAGGTACATTCCTTCTTACTCTCTCTCTCTTTCTCAGTGTTATGGTTTGAAATACAGTACTAATTGGCCTTCATGTTTGGTCCATAGTCTACTTACTTTCAGCATACTATCTTCCCAAGCAAGCCCTCCAACCATCATTTACTTAGTGGTCCCTTCTCTATCCCAGCTGCCTTTCCCCCAGCATATGAGATTGCCTTCCAAGCTGCAGAGAGATCATCCTGGCCATTATCTCTTCTATCCTTAGGTGTTAGTCTCCTATTATGTTACTTTATATTTCACATATGACATTCCTTCTTTTTAAAGGATTTATTTTTTCCCTCCTATTGTAATCAAAGTATATTTCATCCTATTGGGCTACAGTTAACACAATCAAGTGAATCTCTTTCTCTTGCCAGCCCTTACAAACAATGAATAGTAGCAGTGTATTTACTAAAATGTCTCTAAAAAGATAAGTGTCTCAATGAATGTGGCCCCAAATCCAAAACCATAAATAAAATAAAAATACAAGTATCCAGTAACTATTATCTAGAAGAATAAAAAATCTGAAATCTCACTGCTTGGATAATGACCTCCACAAGAGAATACTCTGGGATGTTCATGATCAGAAGAGCACTGTATAGGTATAAGGGGGATGGAGGGAAAGTTTTGTCAAACCCACAGCTAAAATATCTGCTTTCTAGTTGGAAGAGAAATTTTACTTTTAAAATAGACCTCACCAATCAAACAAGGAAAATAATGTCATTGATAGAGATATTTATGCCTGATGGTAATGATATTTTCTCGTTTATCTTATACTGTACATACCAAATTTTGATTAAGTTTTTAAGGACATTAAGCAGAGGACAGTGGTGTCACTACCTAACTAATGCTCCTTTATATTTGTTTCATGTGTCTCCTCTATACATCTCGCATACTCCGCTGTTCCTCCCATAGAGCATATCATCTTTGCTCCGTGAAAGAACTTAAGACGTACAGCTCTCAGCAACCTCCTCTGACACCTTGCCTTAGGCTCTGTCAACTTCTCTTCTGAAAACTTTCTTTCATGATTTTACCCTTATCTTATTCAACCTTTTAGTGGTAGCGCAGTAAAGTACCTTCCACCTTTCACCCCCAGTCTCTACAAAATGTGGCTTTTATTTTACTGTTGACTTTAGAGACATTCCTTGAGGATCTTAACCAAACTGGTGCCTTTTCCCTCTCTGACATTGCCATTTGCCATTGTGATCACTGGACTCATTTCACTAGATCAACCAATTATTAGAATCAGAATATTACTATAGCACTGTAGCACTGTCGGCCTGTGGTTCATAGATTTGCTCGAGCGGGCACCAGTCACGTCTCCATTGTGAAACTTGTTGTTACTATTTTTGGCATGTAGATTACGCCATGGGTAGCTTGCCAGGCTCTGCCGTGCAGGCGAGATACTCTGGGTAGCTTGGCAGGCTCTCTGAGAGGGACAGAGGAATCAAACCTGGGTCTGCGACGTGCAATGCAAACGCCCAACCCGCTGTGCTTCATACATATTTTTCCAGAATCAAAATTTTAAAGAGGATATCTTTACAAGGTATCAATGCAGAATATTCACTATATGACACATTTTTTTCTAGATAAGCAATAATTCCTATTTGTTATTGCTCACTACAGGTTTAAACAAATCACAAACCATTTCCCCATCAACTTTAACTTTTACCTGGTATATATCCCCCTATTCTCTTCCTGTATATAAAATGTAGCCACAGTTTTCTATCAAGCACCCCTTATTATTTCATTGTCCTGGCCTTACCTACCTTTAAATATGAAAAAAATACCTTTCATTTTATTACCTTTATCCAGAAAATTATATTCTTTATTTATCGGTTGAATCTCTAAATGTCAACTTAATCATTTCTTTTATGATTCTGTTATTGCAGTTATCTATAACATCAGCTATTTATAAAATCATTTTATAGTACTTGTTTTATCCTGATAAGCTGTAGTGTTAATGTTGCTTTTTTGTGCACATATGTGTATTTTCCAAAATTTTTCTTAAGAATACCATTAACTATTTTTTTATCTCACAAAGCAGTGCTAACTTTCCAAATATATGACCTCATCATAGTTCATGAATTTTAAATCCAAATAAGAATTTTTCTGTGTATTATAAGATTTAAAATATTAATTGTATGTATTTTTAAAAGGTGCATTTTTTTTTTTTTTTTGCTGCTACTATCTGGCCACAAGTGAAGAGCATGTGGATTCTTTTCATTCTGGCTTGCAATATTCCCACATATGATTATTCCAAACACAAAATGCTACTCCCAAAATTATCACTCAGAGATATTTAAATGTAGGAATAATTAGGTTTATATATATTTTTTACTTTATATGACTGGGATATGTAGATTTTAATTTGATTTGATTTCTTATTTTTTTAATTCATTTTTGAGCTTGGCCCCTTAGTGATACTTAGGAACAACTCCTAATTCTGTGTTTGGGTTGATCTGTTCAGTTCCCCAGCTGACCAATCTTTGCTCAGGTTCAAGCTTCGGTTTTCTCAAGTGGCCCATTTGCTCAGGCAATGAAGTTCTCTCTTTAACCTAGGGTTTAGTTTGCTCTTCAAGACACTGTTCTCCCTTGAACACATACTTTGTTTGTCTCTTTGTCTCTTTCTTACTCTTTCCAGTCTGGAGAAGCCTGTGTTCTCTTTTAAAAACAGGCTTCCTATCTTTCTCTCTTCTCAAAAAAAAAAAAAAAAGAAATGTTTTTCATAAGAGAAATTTTAATTTAGTGTGTGAGTCTTAGCCCCAGGGAAGACCACCTTCAACATCCGTGACAATGAGACTGTTAGCCATCACAAGAGCAACAAAGGGGAGAGAAGGGACAAGAGGGGGACCTCCATTTTAATACATGAGATGCAACAACAGTTTGAACTTTTAAAATATAACACACAATACATGACAAAAAAAGCAAAGCTACAAAGAGAGTTCCACCACATCAACTGAGAAACCGACTTTACCGTTTTGCATTGCTTCTTTGAATCCAGCAGATCCAGATTCTTTATCTACTGCAAAATTCTTTGATCCTAATCTCTTATGATAACCAAATAGTTTTCAAATTTCTCAGTTCAAGGGCTGACTAATACTATTGGCTTAGTATTAGGTGGACCATGTTATTTCAAACAGAGATGCTGGCTGGTAGTAAGTAGTGTGTCAAAGACCAGAAGGGTTCAGAAACTGGAAAGTTATGAGACACCTTGTCTAAACAGGATTAAGTCAGAACCAAAAGGATTACCATGCTCCAAACTCCAAAGATCTTTGTGATAGCTACTTTCCTAAACACAGGGATTAAAGGTTAGAATCACAATCAGAAACAAGAATGCAAACATGCATTCATGAAAACCCTATCTTTAAAGAAATTCAGAAATGCTTTGGGTCTGCTGAAACTGATACTCTCAGGAATGTATAGATGAGACAGTCAAAATATTATTTTTCAGAGAAGTAAATTTAGTTTAAAATTTTTAAACAGTCTCATTCTAATGTTTTCATTTTTCAAGCTCTGATTTTTTATTGAGCTTAATTTTTCAGAACAGTTTTGGTGAGCATCAACGTTGAGAAGAGATTACAAAGACATTCATATGCTCGCTCCCCTGTAACATGCATAATCCTCTCCATTATCAGCATTTTCAAACCAGAGTAGATCACTGCTTTTCTCATAAAATATGCAAATGGTTTTCATAAGTTTATTTTTACAACATATAAAGACCTCTAGATAAAAAACTCAAAGCAATATATATTCATCTGCAGTTTGCATTTAAATATAATTATAAAGATGTTACAGATTTATTTTAAAAGAAAGGGAGTGGAGAAACTGCTAAGTAAAACATGTGCTTTGCATGATGGTTAGATCCCTAGTACCACTTAGTCCCTTGGGCATCAAAGGGAAACCCCCTAACCTAGAGTTGATAGTAACTCCTGGAAACAACTAGATGTGGCCCTAAAACTAAATTAAACTAAATGAAATTAACTAAAATAGAATCAAAACAAAGAAATGAAACCATTAAAAGCAAAGTCCATTGCAGTGTATCGTCTTCGGATGTGATATTATCTCATAGATTGGTATCATCCTAATAACTGGCCATTATTAAAAACAAAATAATTTATTGTTATCAACTGCTTACTAAACATTTCAATTGTATTATTTCCCATAAAGTTCTATATAGTAATTTTAAGTTACATATATGCCACATAAAAACAAGCTTATAAAATATTATAAATCATAAACATTTTTTACAACTCCATTTGTTCAGTCGCACAAATTATATAAGAATTTATTTTAATTTTTTATTAAGTTAACAAATCAAACCTGCACATCCTTTGCAAAATGCAAAAAAGAAGTTGAGCAATATATCAAATTGATAGAGGAACATGAAAAAGCAACACTAACCCTACCATTTATTGCGGAAAACTTACTACATATATTTAGCATTGTTTTTTTCCTATAGTTCTTCTTAAACCTGTGTCAAAATAAAGAACTTTATATTTCAGATTTCTGCTTTAAGCTTCTTATCAATAAGTTAAGTGAGAGCAGAGCCCCACTATATATCCCTGGACTTGCCATTGTTCAGATTAACACCTTTCAAAATACAGAATCTATTTGAATGCCTTTAAAATGTATCACGACCTAAAAACAAAGCTCAGGGATTTTAGAATTGTTGTATTGACAAGGTCTATGGATGGACACCTTTGTGTAGGGACTGCTGATTTTCCCTTTACATATTTCCACATCTCCCTTCCCCAGGTGTTGCTGCCATCACTACCTTTCCCTTCCTCCCCTTTCCTCATGGCAAGACGCATGGAAGAAGAGTGCTGTTAAGGCCTCTCCATTAATCAACAGGTATGGTGAATCTCATGAAGCAGGGTAGCTGCCCCTCTCCTGCGTTCTCCATTGACAGTCTGTCTCTTTCACATTGACCCCCTACTCAGACAACTGATATGGAAAACTTGTTCAGCTGAGTAGATCTTTTCATATTTCAGCATGCAATGCCTCTCAGAATTCCATGCAGACTTCCATGTTTTTTTTGTAATATAAAAATATAGAGGAATTCATGAACTCATTTTCAGAGAAAGGGGCTCAAAAATTTCTGCAACTAATGATGACAGATGAAAATAACAGAACTTCTGCATTTATTTATTTATTCCATTTTCAAAACCCAGCAGTTGTTTATATGACATGACTTTGGAAACTATGACAAGGGGAAATTTTCTGAACTTTTAATCATTGTTAGTCATTACAGAACCTGCCTTTTCAAAAGCATTGCACAAAATTGTGTACATATTTAATAATGATGACTACTCTCCGGACTAGAGAAAAGCTCACATAGCATAATTCAAATAAAATCAAATACTCTACAAAATCCTGTCGTTCAGATGTGAAAGCTGAATGAGTTGACTGATAATGTTAATTGCTTTCTGCCAAGCCTTCTTTGGTAAAGTCAATTGGTGGCATGTGTATGAGATAGAAGGGACTATTTCTCAATCCAATCCCAAGATTGTCTTTGTTCTCTGTGCTACCCACAGTGAAAGGAGCTCATCCCTCAGGCTTCAAACTCCAGCAGACTCAAAGTCAATTGAGCATAAACACTCAGTGGTCACAGGAAAACACCTGCCTCCTTGATTTCCCTTTTCCCTAGAGGAACTGGTTCTCCTAGCACCTGCTGGGGCTTGTTCCCAGGATGTCAGGCTCTAAATTACATCACAACAACTCAACAGCATCTTCAGGACATGTGACTAGAGGACTGCCTTTGGGCTAGGGAAATTATTGGCAAATGTCTTTTAAAGTTAGTGGGTGTGTCTACAGTAGTGCATCATTTGCTGCAGTCTTTAAAATGGTAACATACAGAGGCTTGGTTGTGTATATAAAAGACACAGTCTTTTGCTTTATGCGCATCTTTGCTGATGTAACCAGTAATCATTAAGGATGGGTGGTGTGATTGCATGTCCCTCAAGATCCTATCTGCCCAGTTTCGTTTGTTACACTTTTAACCTTGGGTACACGCTATGCTCTGGCCTTCACATCTTTCTCAGTGGGGATAATTGTTCATGACCACAGGCCTTTGGACAGTTGAGTTCCATCTCAAGAGATTTATTCCCAAGACTGTTTAGGAAACTCACAGCAGCAAAAGAACAGTTAACATGGATTGATGGCTGGGGAGATAGCTCCCCATGGGCTGATTGCAGGCCCTGCATGTTGAGGTCCGGAGTCTGATCCTCAGCGCTGTACGGGTTCCCTGAGTACCTCCAGGGGTGATCCTAAGTGCTAAGCCAGAAGTAATGCCTGTACACCATCAGGTTTGACACTGTAATTTTAAAAATTAATTATAAAACAAAAAGCATAGACTGAGCATTTATGTACACACTTTGTTTAATAAACTTCATTTCCCATTTACTTAATGTATATACATGAAGGAACAGAGTCAACCATTTTTGACATTATATGTATTTGACAGATTTTATTTTTAAATAAAGAGAATTAAAGAAATATAAGCAACCAACAGCACTCAAAATTGACTATAATGTAGATGTCTTTTTATGAAGTTTCTCCTGAATACTGCTAACCCAATCTAGAATTCTTACTTTTGCTCAACTCTTGTTTCCAAAGTATTAATCCATTCTATTGCTTATGAGTTGATCTACTAATGAGTATTGATTACTCATTAAATAAATAAAAATGAAAGAATATTTGTAAAACACTCATTTGTCTTTTTAATTTTCTATAGGCTAGATTTTCCCTTTCATAATGTTTTCAACTACTTTGTTTTTATTCCCCTTAACTTATTCCCCTTAATTAATTAACTTCACAGATGGTTCCATCCATCTTTCTCATAATAAATATTTCTCCCCAAAGTTTAGATGACCAATACAAAATTAAATGAGTATTTTCTGAAATTCTATGTGCAGAAATAATGCAATTTAAAAAGCTGTTCAATCTCATGGTAAAAAAAAAAAACATAAATATACTCACATCTCATATGAAAGAAGGGATGTTCAGCTATGCTCTTATAAATAAATTGAGAAAAACAAATCATACAAATTATTTTTAAAACTATAAGAAAATAAAGGAATTGAGTATCAAAGAACTGTATCAATTTACCTTAAAAACAAGGGAGAATAAAATTTTGGTGAAGAAAACAGAAGAAATCAAGCACAAAAAAGAATCTTTGAAAACAAAATGGAAATATTTTGAAACAGTGAGTAAATTTAAAAGCAATAAAATACTGATGGAAATGTAACATTCTAAGCCATAGGCACTGACAGGCATTTAAAGGAATGTGAAATAAAAGTGGGAAGGAAAAAACGATTAATGCAGTTAGAGAAAAAGACCTTAAGAGATTATGTTTTCTTTATTCTTAGAAAAGCTTATGAGGTAAATTATCAAAAGAGAAAGAAACCTTGAGATACGTCAATTTGTGTACAGTATTTTTCTTGTGCTTTTTCTTGTGCTTTTTATATTGGAACAATGTTTTTGACAGCAAAGTTAGGACTTGAACATTAACTATTAAGCTACTATTTGAATGAAAGTGTTATGCGTAAAGAGAAACTCTGAAACAGAGCCAGAGAGAAAATGAGGATACAAGAGAAAGAATTCCTCTCCACCATACTCTATCAATATTATTGTAGAATCAATCTAATGTATTATCTCTGAATATAAGGGTATTTGTGTGTGTGTGTGTGTGTGTGTGTGTGTGTTGGTGGTGCCTGGAGCATAAAACAAATATTTACTGAATTAATCATGGAATTTTAAGCGTTGGAGGAGAGATTACTGCCAACCAATCCAATCTCCAGTTGCTGTACAACCCTTAATGCCATTATAAGACTGATTCAGCTGTTTGAACAATTCCAGTGACACAAAATCCAGAGGTAGATGACACTGTTTTGAGATATCTTTAACTTCCTGGCTTTTCTCTTCTATTTAACTAAAGTCTGCCTTCCTGTAACTTGAATCTATATATCCTAAGCTTTCTTCTGGAGATAATACAAAAATAAGTTCTACTCTTTTTCTAAAGAAAAGCACTTCCAAGAACTAAATTCAGATAAGTACTCAGCTGTACTGTCAGGGTAAATTATGTCTCTCTCTATTATTGTCTGGGGTTTATAGTCCTAGTATTGCTAATTGCTCTGCATTATAAGGTTGCAAGTATTTTTGCATTCCCCTTATTCTTATCTAGGACCAATTGTACTGTCTTTTTTATATAAAACACAGAATTGTGGAAGTAGTTGTCAGTTTATATTTTTACCTAAAGTCAATTTAAAGATTCATGAACATCTCTTTAAATAAGTCAGGAAAGGGAAAGTGGAAAATGGTGCACAATTTAAAACTGAAAACAACGTTGGTCCTAATTTCAAAATAATGAAGGTGTTTTGGAGAGAACATCAGTATTTAAAAATAGTATAGAATAGTATAGGTTAATAAAAAAAGCAGATGATTAACATATAAAATTAACTTTAAAACAATAACAGTTGAATATTAAAGGATTCTCAGCCTTTCTTTGTTATTGTTGCTGAATACACATCTTGGTTTGAAGTGGTTTCTGAGATGAATCTTTTTCAAATAACTCCATTAACCCTATAACGTGTGGCAGTTAATAAAAACAAAAGGAAACCCCCAAATCTTTAAATGTATACTGATATCCATGAGGGTAAAAGATAAAAGAAAATTTATTTTTCATGCAAATTTTAATGCCAATAGCTAATATTATGTCTTAGTATGTAGCAATAAGTTATACATATGGAAAAACAGGGCAAATGGTGAAAAGATATGTGAAGCGTACTCTTTCCCATATGGGCTCTTCATAATGAAAGTTAATGCAAGTAAGTTCTTCCTTTATGTGAATACTTTCTTAGTGTCAAATAATTGTCAGTGGTTCTTGCTAAATTCTATTTATGAGTACATTATGGCACTTTCTAGAGGTCCTTCCCATCTGACTTTCAGTTAGTACTTACACAGAATATATGGCCTTTTCTAGAACTGGGGAATTTAATTAATTTGCTGGCAGAGAATACTTTTTATGCCACATGCCTTTTTCCTGACCCTATGCAAGATTTTCATTTCCAAGTGTGCTTCATATATTATAAAACCATATAATCTTAATGAATGTCTTCCATATGGTAATTACAGTGCTTTACTTTATATTCTCAAGAGCTCCAGTTCCTACATAAATTCTCTCTCTGTAATCCTGAATATGGCTTTGCAAGTTGCCTGAATATATATGCTCCTTCTGCTTTTTTAGATTCATTCCCAAAGCTATACGCTTTAGGTATTTTATTATATGTAGGATATCTAGGCAGTAGTCTTAAAGTAACATACAACCTCTCTATGCTTTATCTGCCACTGCTCTTGAAGGTGTACACTGTGTTCAACATACGTATTTTAGTATCTTTTATTCTTTTTGTATTTTATCTGAAAGCAATGAAACAGGAGATATGGATTCATCCTTTAGACACAAGAATGTCAGGAAAATGAGAGATCTGATTAATGCTGGGATGCAGAAAGAAAGAGAGAAAGAAAGAAAGAGAGAAAGAAAGAAAGAAAGAAAGAAAGAAAGAAAGAAAGAAAGAAAGAAAGAAAGAAAGAAAGAAAGAAAGAAAGAAAGAAAGAAAGAAAGAAAGAAAGAAAGAAAGAAAGAAAGAGAAGGAAGGAAGGAAGGAAGGAAGGAAGGAAGGAAGGAAGGAAGGAAGGAAGGAAGGAAGGAAGGAAGGAAGGAAGGAAGGAAAAAAAGTAATCAAATGATCATCTTGTGTTTCTCAGGCTTGATAAATAATTAGATAAATATCAGGCAAATTGATTTAAAAATCACAAATATTTATTATTGATATGTAAGCATCGCATGTATATGGTAGAACTATTGAAAGCAAATAATTGAATTCAGGTAGAAAGTGGGGTGGGGATAAAAAGGTCAATTAGGATGTTTATGAAGAAGAAACAATAAAACAATTATACATGGATTTTGGTGTGACCTAACCACTGAAGTATTACGTTTTTCTTGGTACCGTGGGGAAGAAGTAAAAAGATCCCTTTCTTTATGCATGTAAGTGTCTTTTCAAAGGCAACTCAACTCAGACTTCAAAAGCTCTTTCGATGGAGTCAACCTTTGCCAAAGATATATTTGGGGTTAGCAGATTTTTTGCTCCCCTACCCTAGCTGATTTTTAACATGCTTTCCAATTTTCTACAGAATATGGAAACTAGGAATTTTAGAAATTAGGGTGTTGTTCCAGGTTTGCCAGACTATATTTAACCTCTCTGGTGCATAGTTTCCTTATCTGTAACATATGGAGACCTCACTACATCATGGAAGGGGCACACTCTTTAGCGATAACAAGTGTTGACTTATTTTTCTTTCTGACCTTTCTCTTGAGAAGAATTCTGAGAACTTGTTTTGATTCAATGGCAGAGAGCTAGGATCATGTTACAGACTTCTTACATAACATCTCTGAGAAGTCCTTTAATTCTAAAAAGAAAAGAAAACACATATATATGATTGCCTCTGACCTAAGCTACTATATTTTCCTTCTGATGTAGAACAGGTACTTCTGTGCTTTTGAAAATATGTGAATCTAAGAAAAATTTAGGTGGCTGTTTAAGAAGACAGATTGAGCACAGGAGAGTTACTGAGAATATTTAAAACACCTTAATGCAGATAAAAGACAAAGAATCCAAATCATTCTTTGAGATTTTTAAGGGCAAAGCAAATCGAAGCAGGTCTAAATGAAAGAAAATTGCTTCCATATAAGGACAAACTATATTCTCTTAAGAAACTCAATAAATTTTGCTCCACACAATAGTCTACGTTCTGAAATCTGGATAAATGAAGAAGGTAAAACTTAGGTTGCACAGTCATTTCTCAAAAAAAAATATTAAAGGAATTAATTCATAAGTTAGTAGACCAAAGGAATTCCAATGTTATTGTGGCATGTAAATCCATGATAATTATCAGGTAGAATAAGCAGTAGTTTTCTGCTGGAATCAGTGATGTAATTAATGATCACTAATCCAGTGTAATTGGTTATTGTGAATTTGTAATAAAATTTATGTAATTGTTAAACTAATCTTATTGAAGGTACTTTTTTTGAAGAGAAAGTAGAAATTCTCTCAGACCTTTATATTATTTTTTTCTAGCTGGATACTATTTGCGATCATAATTTTAAATGTTATTTCTCTATTTCAGTATAAATTAGTTGTCATAAAGATAACTTAAATCATTGATATAGTTTATTAACTGGGTGATGTGAAGTAGAGTTGGAGGCCACCGAGTGTGCGCAGAACCTATTCTCAGCCTGTGCTCCCGAGTGACCTCCCGCCAACCATGTTTGGAGTACGTTAGGGCTGGAGCTATAGCACAGCAGGTAGGGTGTTTGCCCTGCATACGGCGACCTGGGTTTGATTCCACCACCCCTTTCTCAGAGCCCTGCAAGCTAACGAGAGTATCCCACTCACACGGCAGAGCCTGGCAAGCTACCCGTGGCATATTCGATATGCCAAAAACAGTAACAATAAGCCTCACAATGGAGATGTTACTAGTGCGCGCTAGAGCAAATAGATGAGCAAGGGGATGACAGTGCTACAGTGATAAGTGCTGCTGGGGTTTAGACACAGGCTGGCATGATCATAGCAATCATTTGTCTCCCATATTATTTCTCCAGCCCTGAAAAAGCAATTTAATGATAATTTTCTTTATCAGTATTGAAACATAAAGCATACACATGAATTCATAAATTATTTTATCTGGAAATCATTAGAAACACGTCTTATTTCAAATCCAGCTCAAAAAAGAAAGAAACTAATGTGTTCAAGTGTTCAAGGTCACAGTGAGAAAGCTTTAGCCCAGATTTTTTGAATTGCCATCTGGGGTAACCAGATTTACACAGTAGACTCTTCAAAGTATAGATTTTAGTGAATTGACCCTTTTTTGATGTGTCCTTGGATGCACTGCTTATCTTGACTCAACTAGATGAAGTGAGGGAACAAATATTTCTATTTCTAAAGTACAGAAAGACGTTAGGTGAACTTGAGCTCCTGAAGGGGTCATTAGAAGTTGCCATCCCTTAGCTAAGTTTGACAGTATAATTATTTTGCAATCAAATAACAGATCTTAAGAGATAGTAAACCAGTCAAAAATATTGTCCAGCCTGTTCCATATACACTTTTCATTTTTAGTAGGACATATACAGTCCTTCTTAGGAGAATGAAGTTGTTAGACAACATAACATACTTATAGTTTAATATTTTACTCACTTTTAAAATCTTAATGAATTAATAATGATTATTCAGAAACCTGTTCCACCTTAAAACTGGCAGCTGAATAATCTTATCATGATAATCTTGTGGTGGTTTTAAATACCAGTGTACACACATACTGCATTACCTCACCTCTACCAGAGTTTAAAACAAATAAAGCTCAGCAAGTTACCACAAATGTATTATGGTGAGCATTAACCAATATCAGCCATCATTACTTGAGCTTGCTAGTCACTTTAATCAGGAAAACAGGAGTCATTGAAAGAATTGGAACATCTGATTATCAAGGGAAATGTTAGCCTGGGCAAATTAACTGGCTGTAATAGGATATGAGTTAATTGTCCTGGGGAAAATGTTGTTAGACACCACAGTGCACTTTGTCAGGGTTTTAATTCTTTGTGATCTTTTCTGAGTGTAGCAATGTGATACTCAGTGTACTAAAGTCATGAAGAAAATGCAGAAAATTGTTCTAAAACAACAAAGAAATGTAGCTTCCATTTTTAAATGGTGCTACTTGTGAGATAATGAAAAACGTGGTCAACGTCAAACTTTTTTGATTTCTGATTTGTTACAATGATAACAAAAAAGGAGTTTGGAGTTTTGCAAAAGTGATTGTATTGCAAAGCTTTTTTCACATAAAACCCATATTATCAAGGACTTTTAAAAATTATTTCTAAGTTGATTATCGAAAATTTTGCCTTGTATTTCTTCAAATATATAGATTAATCAATCTTGTATAGGTATAGTAAGAACTTCATACAGTGTAAGTGTATAAAGTGTACAATCTATTTTATTTAAGGGGACTGAAACTATTATTTTGGAAATCAGCAGAAAGTTTAATTTCAACTAATACATTAATTTGTTTTATTGCACCTCTGGATCACATTAGAGTATTTGCATATTTTTTATGTTCATTATGAATGAGAAAAGATACAAGAATCAAAAAGTTGGTTATAGTTTGCAACTTTTCAACTTAACATTCTGGCACCTGGACATGGCCCAAGTGTAAAGTACATATTCAGCAAGTATTAGACTATGGATTTATCCCCAGTAGTATTGGGTCCCCTGAACAGTTTCAAAGAAGACCCATATAATGCCCTCGGCCCAGATAAGATGCTCAGCATCCAGAGATGCTGAGCGTGAAAAGGACCCTCTGCTCCTAAAGACTTTGATTCCAGAGGTCTTCTAACCCACTTTGGCACCCAGAGCGGCTTCTTACAGCAATGCATTGGGACTGTGAACTGAGCTAAAATATCAGAAATTCAAAACCGCGTGGCTGCTGTCGCGGCCACACGAGTTTATAGAGTCTTCATTCTCAGCAATAAAAAGAAATTATTAAATGACGCCTTTTCAGCAGGCCTGATTGTTGGGGGAAATTCCAACAATAATAATGAGTTCTCTATTGAAATATTGAATGTATTCAAAGTATAGAGACAATAAAGTGAAGATCATCAAAAAAAAGAAGGTCCATATAAAATATAGTGGTTATTCCTGAGAAAATAAGATCATATTCAGATATATGATAAAAATATTTCTGTAAGAAAAGATGAAGCAAAACTATGGTAAGAATCACTGAAATAAATACTTGACTTTTAGATAACATAGCGCAGGACAAGACAAGAATAGAAGGGGAACAGGGAAAAGTAAGGAAGTTCCAGCCATGTCCTAGAAGCTAATCCTGGCATTAGTCAGCCTAGCAATTTGGACATACCAGTTCATTGCTCAAGTGTCCCTCATAGATGGCTCATATGGTTAACTATGTAAATGAGGCTGTTTTTATATTTTCAGAAAGTATGCCATGTATATGTTTGGTGTTATATAAATAAATCATCACATAAAATACATATCAATGAACTCAGAGTCCATTTATGGCCTTAGTAGTGGTATAAGAATATTACATATCAAGAAAGAAGACTCAAGAGGCCTTATAGTGGCTAAGGTATTCGCTTCCATGTGGCTGACCTGGGTTCCATCTCCAGGGCCTCAATGGCCTGAGCAATACCAGGAGTGATCCCTGAATACAGAAGAGTAACTCTTGGGCAGTACTTGAAATGTCTTTTGGAATGTCTCCAAAACAAAAACAAGCATGCAAAAAGGAAAATCAAAAAAAAAAAGAAAACGAAGGAAGGAAGGAAAGAAGGAAGGGAGGAAGGAAGTGAGGAAGGAAGGGAGGGAGGAAGGGAGAGAGGGAGGAAGGAAGGAAGGAAGGAAGGAAGGAAGGAAGGAAGGAAGGAAGGAAGGAAGGAAGGAAGGAAGGAAGGAAGGAAGGAAGGAAGGAAGGAAGGAAAGAAAGAAGGAAGGAAGGAGGGAAGGAAGAGAGAGAGAAAGGGGTGGGAGGGAGGAAGGAAGGACAATAAGGACAATATGTCTGTCTGTATTAAAAGTAACATTTAGAAGATTTAAAAATAACTTTAGAAAATAAGATATAGGTAACAGTATTCTCCTGTTATAAAGCCTCATTTAATAAAATTTTAAAAATAAGGGTCATATCAATTTTTCTTGAGGGCCATTTGGGCTAGAGCTAATAGTGCGGGAGTGAGGAGCGTACAGTGCCAGAATCCAATCCATCATCTCAAATATACAAAGCAGGTGCTCTAACAATTAAGCTATTTCTCCAGTCCCTCAAACTGTTTTTGTTTGGTGGAAGTGGTTAGTATGCTATGGTGCGGGTAAAAAAAATTCATATGCTTTTGGTCAAGTAATTTAAAATTCTGGTCATATTTATCAAATTAAATTTGTTCAATGTGAGTAGGTTTACAGCTAAAATAAATGATTATGGGACAGCATACTACTTTCATTTTGTATTTTTCTCAAATGTTCTGTTTGGGGGATGGGGCACCCACTGCTCCTTAGAAGCTACTCCGGGCAATATCAGCCTGGCAATTTGAACCTACCAGTTTGGTGTTCTGATCTGGCATGGTATTGTTGCTTGCGCCCAGATAGGCTGGGAATCCAGAGGGCCTCCCCCTTCCCCCAACACGAGCCATTTTCCCAATCCACAGTCATTGTTTCTGTCACTGAAGTATCATTGATCATCGATTTGCTCAAGCAGGTACCAGTAACATCTCCATTGTGAGACTTGTTACTGTTTTTGGCATATCGAATACACCATAGGTAACTTGCCAGGCTCTGTTGTGCGGCAAGATACTCCTGGTAGCTCTCCGAGAGGGGCAGAGGAATCAAACCCAGATCAGCTGCATGCAAGGCAAATGCCCTACCGCTGTGCTATCGCTCCAGTCCCAATCCGCAGTACTTTTAAAAACTTTTATTTGTGGGGACAGAGCAATAGTGCATTGGGTAGGGATTTTGCCTTGTACAATGCCAACCTGGGTTCAATCCCCAGCATCTCATATGATCCCCTGAGAAATGTCAGGAGTCTTTCCTGAGAGCAGAGTCAGAAGATAGCCATGAACATCGCTGGGTGTGACCCAAAAACAAACCAAAAAATTATTTTAGATTTTTGGTATCTACCAAATTGAGTCAAGTTGAATAGTAATTTCACACACTAAATCATTACTATTGTTAAAAGGGTGGCAAAGGGACCTATTACTATCAAATTAACAATGTATTTTAAGAAAAAATCATGATAAAAAAATCAAAATATTTTATTAAATATACAAAGATATAATTTTCCAAATATGAGTGAGTTTTAAGCCATTTTACTTTAATGTAACCAATTAATAAAACTGAAGAGTATATTGAGGAGTTATTAATTGTTTCAATGCTTACATTTTATAGGTGAAGAAAATTGCTTATTGTTTTACTAGTGTGAAGTTCAAAACATTTTACTAGTGAAATTAAATGGTTCAGTAAGTTAAATAAAATACAAAACTACGTACAATTTGATAGGAATATCAAAATTATTTTCCAAAATGCCATTATTCAAATATAGAAGTAATGCTTTATTTATTTAGCTTTGACTTCCAAGAAGAGCTTATTATAAAATTTCATTAATGAGGATGGTTATATTCTTTCTTCATAAATTGAGCAACACTAAAAGGAATATTTGCGCTATATAAAGTTATTTTTGCTGAAACTTCAGGGTGGTTTGTTCTAGGAAATGCATGATATATGAAGCATTGTTAGTAATTTAAATGATGCTCTATTTTTAGGTTTAATATGAAGTACATATACCAGAGATATATACCATTATGTTTATTGGGTGAGCTATATATTTTTTGAAAAATTGAATATTGGTGTAGCCTATTGCTAAGCATTTTTGAGGAAACAAACACAACTTTATTATTAAGTGCTACAAAATTTACTTCGACATCATTACAGTTTATATGAAAATGTGTTCCCTATCCTTAAATGAATATTAAATTTATAAATAAAATTTTAATATTGTTCCTTTGGAAGTTTGGGAGTGTCAAATAAGTTTTAAAGTATCTGTGGGTTATTTTAGTCTACAGCTAGGGTGCTTTCATTGATAATGAAGTACTGAGACATTTAAGCTACAAAGAAAAGTTGCTTTTTGTCTGAAACAGACTATAGTGCTAAAAAATGTATACCTTCATTTATTTTATAAGTAGTTATATATTTATCTTTTTTACTTTGCATAAATAATTGAAAGCTTCCATTTTATTTAGCACAAGTTCTAAATGATAGGAGACTTAGATTTAATCAATGATTAATTTGCTGGCAAAGCAAAGCACTTACACTGAATTGTCATCTTTTAAAATTTGATAGACAGTTTAATAACTACAAGCACTATTCCTTGGACCTAAAGTAAAGGACTTCTTCTAAGCTAAGAAGTATATATTGGGCCTCAATAGTTTAAGTGGGTTGTGTACAGCCAGAGTGAGGGAGGAAGGAAGGAAGGAAGGAAGGAAAGAAGCAAGGAAGGAAGGAAGGAAGGAAGGAAGGAAGGAAGGAAGGAAGGAAGGGAGGGAGGGAGGGAGGGAGGGAGGGAGGGAGGGAAGGAAGGAAGGAAGGAAGGAAGGAAGGAAGGAAGGAAGGAAGGAAGGAAGGAAGGAAGGGAGGGAGGAAGGAAGGAAGGGAGGGAGGGAGGAAGAAGAGGGAGGGAGGGAGGAAAGCAGAAAATAGGGGAGGGAGAGAGTGAGGGAAGTTGGGAGGGAGGCAGCACGAGAAAATTAATCAAATATATAAAACAATATGCTAAAAAATATATACATTTAAAATGAAAATTTTAAGCATGAAACTAAAAATTAAGTGAGAACTTTTCATTATCAAATAGTTGTTAATCAAGGTAGCATTCATGAATTTTTGCTTTTTTAATTTTCTGTCCTAGGATTTTCTGAATATTATTCATGAAAAACAACTTTTCTGCCAAGAACACCTCCTCCATCCTCATTTAATCTTAAATTGATATGACTATTATAGGATATAAAATGAGAAAGCAATAGCAAGTTCAAAAATGGGATTAAGGGGTTGGAGTGATAGCACAGCGGGTAGGGTGTTTCCCTTGCACACAGGCAATCTGGGTTTGATTCCAAGCATCCCATATGATCCCTTGAGCACCGCCAGGGGTAATTCCTGAGTGCAGAGCCAAGAGTGACCCCTGTGCATTGCCGAGTGTGACCTAAAAAGAAAAAAAATGGGATTAAAATATTGCTACCCAATTGACAAAAATGGAAATAAAATTTGGTTGAAGGCACAGAAAAAAATGTACTTTTATATAAGATGAGTAACTTTTTTTAAATGCAGGTCTTTCAAAATCAGAGTTGATTTTTTTAAAAAGTCTAGGTGACTATGCATTATTTCGTGGGGTGTAAGAGGGTGGGGGAAGATGTAGTGGAGGGCTAAGAGATATGGGCTGACTTAGGTGTTTGCCTTTCTTGCAGCCAACTACCCTAGTTCAAGTATCATTGTGTCTGGTCTTCTGAAAAGCACCAGGAATGATTCCTAAGAACTTTTCAGGCATTGTAATGAGGGAGCTATTGCCATTCCAAAAATTTGTTCATGATCTCTACAATATGTTTGTTGTAGAGAGTGTGAGTTATTAGGTTCTTAAATGATGACCCTTCCACTAGAGATATATGTGTGTGTGTAAGTGTGTCTGTATTTGTGAACTTAAACAGTAGTTTATTAGGATAAGTTTACTCATTTCTTCTAGATGAAATAATAATATAATATTCATATAAGAAGTGTGTACTCATTCCTTCTAAATGAAAGTAATAATTTTGGAGTTGCAGTAAGAAATTCAATTCCATATAAGTATTTATCTTGTTAGCTGTCCACTGGTTCATTATATCTGTGGAAATGACATCGCTCTGGACTGCTACAGGGAATGCAACAAGCCTGCATACCAAGTTAGATCTCAGTGTTCTAATTATTCTTACTACCAATATTTCACTGGGAGTGAGGGAAGTAGTTGTGTTTTCGAGGTTGTCAGGGTGAGAACACAGAAGAGGTGTGCCGTTGGTTCTCTACTGAAACCAATATATGAAAGCCAGTCCTTGATCATGTCAGCTATAATCAGGAAGATCTGATCGCACTGACTCAGAGTCTTCTGGCTTTTGGCCTAAATCTAGTCAATCAAAGTGAACGTTTCTAAGTATAAAATATCATGCCATATGTTGACTAAGCTTATGTTTTGAATCTTAAAAGTCGTATTCCTTTCTAACTTTAGCAAGTTGTGAATAACATTACTTTTTTTTTCAGGTTTTGTATATAGGCTTTCCGTTAGTATTAGATTTCCCTAAATTTTGAGGTTTTTCTTCAATTCTTGGTAATAGTTTAAGACCAACTGATCTGTTTTGGATACTATATTGTTATAGTATAATATATCTTCAAAAAATGCTAATTCATGTCATCTACTAGTACCTTCTTTGTGCCCAATCCTATTTCAGGTGCCAGCTGGAACTTAATCTGTCAAATATAGTTTTTTATGCCTTTCATCTATTTCATTGTAAATTGAGTAACTGATTATCCCTGCATTTTTCACAATTTGTAGATAATAAACTACATGCTTAGTGTAGTCTAGAATTTATGATAACTGCCAAACCTGAGTGTAACATAGGGAAGAAGATAAAGAAGAAACAAAACATCCAAGAAATCTACCATTTTTACTCATTTCCAAAAGTGTTTAAGATCTCAGGAAATTCTGATGTGACAATGCATTTTTCAACTCCGTGAACCAGACTAAATTCAGAAAATCACTCTGGTCTAATTAAAAATAACACTCTGAATCTTCTGGACTCTGACATACCAGAGTGACCATAATATTTCAGGATAATTTCTATAAAAATTCGGCACACATATAATATTTTTACATTTAAATATATTTTATTTCGATTTTTGATGTCTCTTCAATAAATCTATGTATTTAACATTGTTAAGGATTCCATCATAACTACAGTTAAAATTGCTATTATCTTAGGATAAGAGCAATTATCTACAGTAGAGTCTACCTTGTAGTTCAGAATTCAATTATTTTCCTTTCTTTTGGACGGTGACAAGGTGTTCAGTACTCACTTTTGGCCCAAGGGGCTCAAGTATCACTTCTGACCCAAGGATCACTTCTAACTGTCCTTCAGGGTTTATATGGAGTGCTGAGGATTGAATTTCCGAAGGCTGCATGCAAGGCAGGCACCCTACCTGCTATGCAATCTCTCCAGCCTTCAGAACTCACTTTCTTGGGGGACTGTCTCATTCACAGGTTGAGTTTGCCATATGGAAAATGACATAGTTATATTTATTTAGGGATTTATCATTTTACTTTTCACACATTAACATGAAGCCCTCCATATACTTCTTTTCTGACCTTCTTGGAATGGACAGAAATAGCAGCAAGAGATGCATAGTTTAAGTGCCTTGACAAACAAATGTGGCAATATGTTTCTTTGATGTCTCTTTGATAACTGACTTTAACATAAGTATTCCATTTTAACTACAGTCAAAGTCATTTATTATTTTATCCCAGATATTGTGCTGGAGCTATAGCACAGTGGTAGGGCATTTGCTTTTGCACGCGGCCGACCCGGGTTTGACTCCTCTACCCCACTCGGAGACCGGGCAAGCTACCCAGGATATCTCCCCTGCACGGCAGAGCCTGGCAAGTTACCCATGGCGTATTCGATATGCCAAAAACAGTAACAACAAGTCTCACAATGGAGACATTACTGGTTCCCGCTCAAGTAAATCGATGAGCAACGGGATGACAGTGACAGTTCCCAGATATTATGCACAACGATGTAAAAAAATGTATAAAAAACGTAAGTAAAATGGCTCTACATTGATTTTTGATCATTTATATAATTCACACACAAATTACAGAATAATTTCCTCTCCCCACTTTTCATAACTGCTTAGATTTTTAAAAAATTCTATTCCCAGTTATAAAGAGTGAGATACTTTCTATCGCATTGCATTTCCTTCAGGACTGGGCTGGAGTGTTAGTGTAGTGAGTAGAGCACGTGTTTTTCCACATGGCTAATCTGTGTTCATCCCAGAAGCCCCATTGGTTTCCAAAGCCCTGCCAGGAATAAAACTCTGAGCATGGAATCAGGAGTAAGCCCCGTGCTACTAGGTATGGACCAAAAGCAAACAGCCACAACAACAACAACAACAGCAAGAATGACAAAATTTTCCTTGGGAAATGTGAGAAATAGTCAAAGTTAATGCTATATTGTACTGATTATTGTACTGATTATTTTTTAAAATGACATTTATTCCGTGGATATTTACCCACTGCCTATGAGGTATTATCCATTTCCCATAAAAAATGCATGCATGTTTATTAGTTTAGATTCAGTCATCTGTATTCAATACATTTTATTAAATTCGGTTCATATTTTAATACAATTTATAAAATGTAAGCAGTGTAGTTTGAATGTCATCTTTTAGGTACACTCATTTGTATTAAAGTATTGTAAAATTATCTTGAACAATGAAATAGTAACCATACTTTCTACAATGTAACTTATTTGATCATGCTGACCAAAAACTAGGAACTAAAATCTTTTGGATCAACCAAGTACCTATGCACATAATTTGATAAAATAATCTATATATCTAGAATTTTAACTATAAAAAATAAGAGGTTAATTTGGGGGAGAAGCAAAAAATATGCTTTTTCAACCCCTTTATAGTATAATGAATTGCTGCTGTAAAATAACTTTATTTGAAATATGTTAATCAGAGAGTTCTTATCAAGTCTTTGCCTCTTCCTAAAGCGATTTCCTCTGGAAATCACATGGTGAGGTATCAAGTCACCTTTCCAATCATGCAAAGCAAAAGAGCTTCAGAATTCCAAGTATTTATCCCTATAAGAGATGTTACCTCATGCTGTTGAATCTTCATATGCAAATTAGCTTTCCGACTCATTCCCACTTTGATTTTTTTTTTAATTTCCAGCTGGAGACAGTCATGTTAAATACTTTGCCCTTTTGTGTTCTTGCATATGAATCCTTCCTTTGGTAAAAATAAAATCTTTGAAGTATTGTGTTCTTTCAAATAAAAAAAAAACTTTCTAGAAGAAAAAGCAACATTTGCCTCAATTTAGTAGAAAGTACAGCCATGTGATAAAGGTTAACATGAGAAGTGAAATTCAGACAGGATGACCGTTTTTCATCCAAAAATATTTCTAAGAAGGAAAAATGCATTTGCCCCTTGCAGTCTTTCAGGATAATTAATTTTCTGTGCATGCAGATGATTTAGATGGGTAACCTGGGCTTGTTAGACATGTACGCTTTTCTGACCATCAACATTATAACTCATCAGCCTTTCCAAAGCAAGAGCTGTTTAAATCAAAGGATTTTCATTGCGGATCCCTGACTGCTGCTGGCTAGATGTCAGAGCATGGAAGATACTCTCTAAGTAATTGTAAGGCACTGTTCTCCAATCAGCATATATTATTGCAGAGCTAGAACTACACCGTCAGAATTTCTATTGAAGTAATAACTCAGTCATTTGATCTTTGAGTCATACCTACTTACATATCTGTACTGAATTAAAACATGCTATGCTCTTTCTCTTTCTTAATGGTGTTCAGCACAAAAATACTCTTGATTTCTCTAATTGGGAAAATTTATTGTTATTTTTGTGAGAGGATGTGTATCCAGAAAATAATACTGCTTACAGAATAGGCAGAGCCTGGCAAGCTACCCGTGGTGTATTTGATATGCCAAAAACAGTAACAAGTCTCACAATGGAGACATTATTGGTGCCCGCTCGAGCAAATCGATGAGCAATGGGATGACAGTGCTATAGAATAGTCAATGCTGGGGTGTTTGGATATGAGAGCAAAGGCAGATAAACACATTAATTATTTTACTTAGGTTAATATTTTTAAAGGAAATATTATGTATGATATGATAGACAAAATGGTGTTCATTCGCTCTCTCCCTCCCTCTCTACCTGTTTCTCCCTCCCTCCCTCTCTCTTTCTCCTTCTATCTCTCTCTGTCTCTCTGTCTCATTATCTCTCTCTGTCTCTCTGTCTGTCTGTCTGTCTGTCTCTCTCTCTCTCTCTCTCTCTCTCTCTATCTCTATCTTCCTTCCCTCCTCCAACTTTCACAAGGAATAAGAAGAAAGAAATCATGTTTAGAAGGAATTGTCTTGATCTACTTTTTTTTTAAATTTTATTTTATTGAATCACCATGTGGAAAATTACAATGCTTTCAGGCTTAAGTCTTAGTCATACAATGCTGAAAAAACCATCCCTTCACCAGTGCCCATATCCCACCACCGAAGACAAAAAAAAAAAAAAAAAAAACACAGTACACCTCCCATCTCACCCACCCCCGCACCCCCCCGCCTTGTAACTGATAAATTTCACTTTACTTTCTATTTACTTTGGTTACATTCAATATTTCAACACAAACCTCACCATTATTATTAGGAGCACCCCACTAGAGTCAGACCTGTTGTGAAGAGAAATGAGGTCGCATGGCTGCAATAGTGGCCACACGGTTTTGTATTTCTGTACTTTAACAACTAAGTCCAGGGAGATTTCTTCCGGATATTCGATCATTGCAAGCTGGTAAACCCCATCTGTGGTCGTCATAATATGGCGGCCCCCACGCCCTTCATCCCCGGGAAGGGACAGGCGAGAGAGAGAAATACCTTTCCCCTCCCGGGCGGGCATGGGGCCGCAGCTTAGTTCTCTGGCTGGAAACAATCTGCTAGGAGCAGTCCATGTTGTAGTTGGTTCAGTTGGGTCTGGATTCATGCGGGTGCAGCTGCGGAGGAGCCGCACACGCGTGCGGCCCCCGGGGTCACATCTCGGCAGCGGTGGGAGGGGCCAGTGCCTCCCTGTCTTGATCTACTTTTAATTACAGGGCCAGTGTTGTTACTAGTTTAAAGAAAAGGAAGGCACGGGTCTATTCATATTTGACTATGTTGCAAATAAGAAGTCAAAGGCCTCCCTTGACTTTATTGCAAAGCTTAGATAAAAAGTAAGCATGACAAAAATGGGTTTCAAGGACAAAGTCCAATTACTTTAAGAACAAAGTTTAGTAAGAAGAGCATAAAAGTGAGAACTAAGTGTCTCCATTTGAATTGTCTCAGGAAATAAAACAAGCAATTGATCAGCTTTACTACTTCTCATTTTCTATACAGTGACATGAAAGAATTGAGCTAAGACTTTTAAAATTCCATCAAGTCTAAATTTACTTTTTCCCCGCTATGTGATGAATATCTTGTCCAGTGGATATTTAAAATAAAAGCATTTTATCCTAAAAATATAGTACTTAAAGCTATTTTAAGTCCTTAAAAAGACTATGACTTGAATCATTAAATTGTCAGAGAAGAAAGCAGTGACTAACATTATAGAAGGGAAAAGAAGCCATAAGCACAACTGATTTTATTTTCTTGCTTTTTGGGTTTTTTTGAATTATAATTTCAGTCTATACTTTCAAAGCAAATCATAAAATATCCAAATAGCCAATACTAGATATTTTTCTAAAACAGGGCCAAATATAATTTTCTGTACATTTATAGTCAAGAATGCTTATCATTTATATATATTTTTCCCAATGGACAGTCTGCATATGGCACTTTTCTGACTTTGTTCTTTCTCTTTACAGTCATAGTTTATGGGATTTTTTGCAAGGAAACTGCCCAGATAATTACTGGCAGAAAATTACAATTCTATTAACTGAAGTAATTACTCAAAAATTAAAAACATCATGTCTTGCAGAAGCTCATAAGCCCCTTGAGGTTTTTCTTTTACTTTTTTTCTTTTTACTTTTTTCTACTCCCTCCTTCAGATCCACACTAACATGTCTATTTATAATATGTATTATGTTTATGTATATACAGATACACCTAAAGCGATTTTTTCTTCAAGTTATGTAAAAATAAATACATTACTATATACATACATATATATATTTTTTGTTTTTTGGGTCACACCCGGTGATGCACATGAACAACTGGTTCATGTACTCAGGAATTACTCTTGGTGTTGCTCGGGGGACTATATAGGATGCTGGGGAATCACACCCGGGATAGCCGCATGCAAGGCAAATGCCCTACCTGCTGTGCTATTGCTCCAGCCCAACATTAGTAAATATTGGCCTTAGGATACAAACACTTTCTGTGCGTGTGGTATAACTCAAAACCTAAGGATAAAGGATTTAAGACACGAGGAATTAATGCCCTTTAGTCCAAACCTTTAGTATTCAGTTAAAACCTATGGATGTAGACTTCTCTTAATTTTTCAATTTTATTTTCATACAGCGGTTCGCAAAAATTGATTACATTCAATATTTCACCACCAATCCCACCACCATTACTCCTTCCCACCATCATTATTTTGAGTTTTCCCACCACCCCTCAAACTGCTCCACAGGCAGATGCTAAATAATTTATTTTATATTGCTTGTTATAAATAGTATGAGATGTCGTCGTGTGCTCCTGGAATTCTAAAAATTTAAATAATTGGGTTCAGAGATATCTCTGCAATGTGCTGCTCTCTTCCGAGATTCATCTGTGAGTCTCTGGATCATGGCCGTAAGTGCACTAAAAGGTGCGCAGAGGCAGTTCGCGGGTATTGTTGCCAGGACACTGGAAGTGCAGGGAGACGGACATAGACTTTTGTTCTGAAATCTTCCGCTGTGAACTGGTGGAGCTCTATGCTCTTCTGTTCTATATATCTAGTAAGCTCATATGAAAACTCAGAGGAGCTTTGATATATGTGTTGTGCTAAATTCTGGTGTTAAACCGAGAATCCCGAGTAAAGGCTCTGTGTCTGTCACGACTCAGCATCTCCCACTTTGAAAGGCCCCAGAGACATTTGAAGAATAGTTTGAGTTTATTGAAAATAGTTCTTTAAAAACAAAACATTAGGCACGGGATATTTGTTTTTATAGTCTCCATGGCTCCTCTCGGACTTGATTAACAAATATTGGCAGAGTGCTCACTGTGTTCTAAGTACCATTTTGTCTATAGGAAGAGACAAAGGTTAACCAAATTGTGTCCTTACCTGTACAGATCCAGGATTCAGAGGAAACAATGGCACAAGATTGGTTATTGGCATGGGGAGGGAAGTGACCATAAATATACAGAAAGTATTTTATGGCAGGGAAAAGCAAAAAAACTCTAAGAAATATGGAGGACCAGAGAGAAAGTACAGGGGTTAAGGTGTCACCTTTATGTAACAGAACTCAGCTCCATCCAGCAACAATTCCCTTGGCACCTCGAAGAGTGATCTTTTAGCACAGCTGCATGTGCTCCAAGAAACAATAGCAAAACCCAGTAAGAAATTAATTGTGCAAGTCTCAGGAATACCAGGAACAGAATGATCTTGTCTCTCTTGCGTAGTTTTCTTAAATAATCCAGGCCCCCATCTTTCTCCCTTAACCCTCTACTCATAATTGTTCTTTTTTTGTTCCACCTAGAATGCTTTGTAATCAGAGATTTTTTTTAAAAAAGATGATTTAGTTCAGTTGCTAATAATTTTGAATTCAGCTTTAATCAATACTTGCTTAGATATTATTAGTTTGTGTGTTTCCCAACAAGCAAAATCATAACCAGAGTAAAGCTACGTGTCACTTAATGGTGGAAAATAAATGGCATATAACAATTGATGGTGACATAAAACAACTCTGAGTTTCTTAAGCACATGTGAACATTCATCTCTCTGGGTTGTCCTTAAATTATTACATTTTCTCTCTCTTCATTTTTAGTAGCCCCTATTTATACATTAATGTCATCAAGTATTATTTCTGTGTATAAACTCATATAATAGTTTCAGGAACCTGCTTAAAATGATAGCCTCTCCTTCCCTGTAGAACACTTCCCATGTGTTACAGTTAGAGACTAGTTGCTGAGAGCATGTTTGCTTTAAAGCTCAGTGGCAGGAAGCAGGAGTCATTTCAGTACTGCCTCAAAGGCTGTCTCAAATCAGAACACAGAGCCTAGACTTAATGGTTTGCTTCGGCCAGTGTCCATTCTGAAAGTTACATGCCCTTCCTGTGCCAGTTTGATAAATATTTTTTTTTTTTTTTTTTTTTTTTTTTGCTTTTTTGGGTCACAACCCAGCGATGCTCAGGGGTTACTCCTGGCTTTTACACTCAGGGATTACTCCTGGCGGTGCTTGGGGGACCATATGGGATGCCGGGGATCGAACCCGGGTCGGCCGCGTGCAAGGCAAACGCCCTACCCGCTGTGCTATCGCTCCGGCCCCTGATAAATATTTTTAATGTCGACTATGCAACACATAAAGGTTCCCTGGACATTTTCAAACAAGCTCCTCATGGTTCTTTTCTTGAACCTGAACTAGGACATCTGTGTAACAAATTCCTTGATAAGAAAAAAAAAAACATTCATTTCCTTCCAGTTTTTTTCTTCCTTTTTATTTGGGAGAGTGTGAGGAAGGACATTCAGTTTTTTAGGGCTAACTCTTGCCTCTGCACTCAGAGCTTCCTCCTGTGAGGCACTGGACAGCAAACTGAGTGTCTGAGATTGAAACGTGGTTGGCCATTCTCAGGCCAAGAGCCCTGCCTGCTGTACTATCTCTCCAACCTCTTTAATTGTTTTCCTAAAACGTTTCCAGTAGAGTGTCAATTTTTGTCTGTTGAGCCCTCTCATCAGGAGCTGAAGGACTCATTTAAGGAGTGTGTTGGTAAAACTAAAGGAAGCAGATTATTTGTTTTGTGTCTATCCTCTTTAGAGAAATCAGAAATAGACCACTAATGATGAGGAAGTTGGTCCAAATTTGCAAAACGAAGTCTTATTTTTTAGAAGCCTATGTGGCACTTAAGGCTTGAAGATCCAAAATTGTTTCAAAGAAGAGACAAAAGAGATAAGATTAGAGAGAGAGAAAGAAAAAGAGAGATAGAGATAATCTAGTAGCTGAAAACTCAGATAAAAAAATTATGTTTTTAAGATATTTCATTTCATCCATGAGGTTGAACAAAAATTCTAACTTTTTATATTATGAATGAAAAAAATATGAGTCTGTGTCATTTATGATAGGTCAGATTTCATGTTCTGATTTTACTCTTTACTTCTTATAGGAACTTCCCAGGTTTTGTGCTCAGGTTCTGTACCCAGCCCTCCTTGGAGCTATGTAGTGCCGGGAATGAAACTCAGGACCCTTTGAAGGACAGGCATACACTGATTCTTGTGTGTTCCCTTCCACTCCCTTTTTCTGGCTTTATATATCAGAATTCCGCATGGCAGAGCCTGGTAAACTACCCGTGGCATACTCGATATGCCAAAAACAGTAACAATGACTGTCCTCATTCCCCTGACCCTGAAAGAGCCCCCAATATGCCATCAGGCTTCACCAGCATGAGACAGGGACAAATGGAGACATTAGTGGTGCCTGCTTGAGCAAATCGATGAACAATGGGATGATAGTGAAACAGTGATTGTTTCAGCAATAACTAAAATTGTGGATTTCAGAGTAAAAACAGAATTGTGTTCAAATCTTTCTGTGCTAAGACACTTAAATGACCTTACTGAGCATCTCTTTAGATGGTTAGATATGCAGAACTTAAAAGTGATGACAGCTTTTCATCCACTAATTATTGTGTGATAGACATTGGTCAATGACTGGGGTTCATTTGATCTCACCATATGTACTCATTTTATGTGAATGAAAAGCAAGACTAAAAGTTATTCTTTTTGCCTCATCTCCCTCTTATTTACAGACAGATCATAGTCTGAACGAGTCATACATTCTGCTGCTTCACACACATTTCATACATGTGGTACCTGGCATGTAGTAAGTATTAGATTAATAAGTTGTGTATTATTAATCACAACTCTGAAATAGAGTTATTATGCCTTAGAAATAGTCTTATAATGCTTTAGAAATTTTATTGTAAGTTACACAACACAAAAGTATGACAAAGTGGTAGTTTCCCTGGGGGAAAAATAATAATACTACACATGAGGTGAATGATATCTTTTAAATTCCAGACAGTCTTGTGTTGTACTATTATTTTTAGAAGAACAAAAAGAAAATATTACTTACTTTGCCTTTTCTAAGTATACAAGTCAATCAATGCCATTATGCAGTACATATTGCTATTAGCTAGATTTGCCAGGGGAGAGTAGGATTTAGCTATTTTCAGTAAGTACAGAGCATGATCTAAACTTATGCTTTATAAAATTCAGGTTTTGACACTGATGCTGTACATGTCCATATATTGGTACACAAAGTGGCAAAAGTTGTTTCATCTGCATAAGCTTCAGGTTCTTTATATGCAAAGACTAGAGTAAATTTGGTCACAAGTGTCACTTCTGGGTCTAGTCTCAATGGAAATTATGTCTGGTAAATAAACTCCAAGAAAGCATAGGTCATGTTTCTCAGAAAGATAAATTATTTATCCAAGTATAGAAAAGTTCTCAGATCCAAATCATCAGAAATACTCCAAAGACATACTGGCCAAGATAATTTAGAAGGTTAAAAATATTGAAAGGTGAACTATATTTAACTCTTAAAAAAACTTTAAGTTTATTACTGTACTTTCATAATTTTCCTTTACAAGCTAAACACTTATTCAATCAGGTTATCTTATGAAAGGACTGTCTAGGTTTGTCGTCATTTAAAAAAAATTTAATTTGAGACAAAGACCAAAGTAAAACAAAATGACATCTTCATCTAGACCTAAGACAAGTCTCCAATTGCACTTAATTCTGGCAGCAAAGCAATAAAAAAAAAATAAACCCAAACACCTACTGTGTGTTACATAAATCAAGTTTAGTAAAGATATTTTTTTTCCTCTGAAACGCCCCAGGTAATTGTGGCTCAATATTTCTGACTTTATAAGGAACTACCATAAAACTACAATGAGTTTCAATCTCTAATGTGTCTGCATCAAAATCACTCTACTTAAATTGTATACTTTCATTCTTGATTCAAAATTTTCTCCCCAGTCTCCACCCCGGCACACATACACATACAAAGCTTTTGTCAATAATTTTCAAACATTTTTGCCCCAAACATAGAATGAGATGCATTTTAAGTCACCGTGACTACTTTCAATGATATGTCAGTAGATGCCATACTAAGCACATACTTATTGTAGAAAAAGCATATTGGATTAAAATAATTAGCTACAAAAATAATCTGAATTATAAAATACTGAAGTGATTAACTGGTAATTTTCTTAACCCTTGTGGAACATCTAAGAAGTCCCACTTTCTGTGAGAGTAAATACTAGGCATTTTATTTTTCTTTCTAAGATTAAAGGAAAAACTAGCTTAAGTTATCAGAATTTTTATTACAAAAATAGAAAGGGTTTTTATTTATTCTTAATCACAACACCAATATTTCATGTGCAGTTCTTAAAATTCATGGGCAGTTATGGGAGCTTAAAAAATCATTTTCTTTAATAATAAATCTGTCACCTAATTTGTTACATTTATTTTGGTATGTAAGTTTTTTCTTTGATGGTATTTCAATTCTAGGTTTGTTCCACATTGAAGATGGCAATAATAGAAGAGAAGTACATAGAGAACTCTGTCATCTAGAACAAAATATATGTTTAATATGATGCATTAATGTCCCTTTCAACCAAAAGTTCAGAGAGCCCGTTTCTGATATAGGTTTTTTTGACAGGTCCTCACATGAGCAGATGACATTATAAAATGTGATATAATGCCCAACTTTTAGAGATAATTGTCCTCTATAGCACAAACAAATTATTTCTATAGCTACACTTAACAGATCTTATTTTGCTCATAAAATCAGTGGCCTCATCATCCCACAACCCACACCCCAAGCCTCATACCACCTATCATGATGTATAATTGCTTAGGTACAATCAGGTACATCTTTACTGTGCTCCACCCTACCCCACCCCAGGGAAATAGACTCAGTAAACAATTTAAACTTCTACTCATACTGAAATAAACTAACTCAAAGTTCTCTCTCATTATCTTTTGCCATTAGGTTTGTTTCTTTGAGCTGGAGCCATTTCATACTTGCAACTGTATCTAGGATACATCCTAGAAGTGAAACAAATAATTCAGTGTGAAGAAGATGTGTGAAAAAATGGTAGATATCTTTGATGATCTCTCATATGACAATGCATTGGGAGAAATAAAATAACCAGAATAGTTTAGAAGAGCATCCCTAAAATGCATAGGTGAAACTCAAAATTAACTTGCCACTCTGCCAAAGTTTGTAAAATGTCAAAAACATAAACATTACAAATATTGAGAGTTGAGAGAAATGATGGAAATATGATAAGCATCCTGAATCTCTGAATAAAACCAATCTTGGATAAGTTATGCATTGATTGAGGGAACTCAGAGAAAAGTGAGACCATAACAATAAATTAAAAAGTGCTGTGGCATACTTGGAAAGGAGGTTAGAAATTTTGTTGGAAAATTTGAATAGATGATTTGGATAGATATCAGAATAAAATCAGGGAGTTCAGGTGAGAAGTTTTCTTTGAGTGTAATAAAAAATTGCTAGGACTTTTTGAACAGAAAGTGTCTTTATGGGAATTAGATTGTTTTAGCTGCATTACAAAAGATAGCTGATAATTGTGACATGAAAGGAGGTAAAAGGGTCAGCAGTTATATCATCTAATACAGTAAATAAAAAAAATTGTTGGTAGTAGAAACCCCAGGAAAACGAGTCAAACAAGGTGAGTATTGGATAGATTTGCCTTACAGGATATGCAAGCAGCTGTTGGAGTTCTAGACGTTAAAATCTCCAATTTTCTTTTTTCTTTCTCTTTTTTCTTCTTCAAAAGCAGATTCCATTGTACTGCATCTGGTGTGTATTCAAGGGCAGACATATTAGTTTCCATTGTAATAGCTCTCATTTTTACCTTAACATAAGTTCTCAAAATTAATGAATTAAACTCTTTCATAACATATATCACTTGTATCACCTGTCATCCTGTTGCTCATCCATTTGCCTGAGCGGGTGCCAGTTATAGCTCTATTCGTCCCTATCGCATGCTAGTGTAGCCCAATGGCATCTGCTCGCTCCAGAAACACAAAGAGCCTCAAACTCTTTGTTCAGGGTCTTAATGAAGAAGTCTGACCATCTTGTAGGTGGGCAGCTAGGTGTTCTGTTGACGTCCCGTTGAATCCCATGGAATCCATATCATATATATATATATATATATATGTATATATGTGCATATATATACATATATAGTGATATAAAATTTCAAAGGATTTTATCTCTTATTTTGTAATTTACTTAATTTCCTTCATAAACGGTAAATTTTGTTCAATTGTTAGCAAAATACATACCCATGACAAGAAGGAATATTAGTAAGCTTGAAGGTGTAAGATGATAGCAGATGCCTGAGTCTTCTACCCAAATCTTCTATGGGATTGCACGTTAGAACAAATAAGAAACACTTCCTAAGATGTTTCTATTTTTCCTTCCAAGTCCCACATTCAAATTTTTGTAGATGAAATACAGTCATTGCAGTTTTTCCTTCTCTATTGCTTTTATGTTTTAAGAGAGTTTCTCTTTTTATTTGATAATTATTGCTTAAACAACTAGAAGTTCTGCCCAAACCTCTAGTACTTTCTTGCTAACTATGAAAGCCTTTTTCCCCTTTAATTGAAGCATGCTTCATTTCATAACCAAGCATTAGAAACTTAATGAACTAAATTGGATAATAGAAACTTTCGCCACCATAAGCCTTCCATTTTTCATGATAATGATAAGAAATAGTGGAAGCTGTCAAGGGACTTGACTAACTCGAAACTACCAGTTGTGTGTTGGCTAAGAAAAAGATTTATCTTTCCCTTAAGCTAATTTCTGATAATTAACCAAAATATCCAGGAGTGCCAGGATAAATTAAGTATGTAAGGTAGTATTTTTATAGCCTTCCTTGGAAATAAAAATCCTTTCAACAGTCTACATAGCCTGGGAATATTTAATATAAGTTACCACTTAAAAATTCTAGAATACCATGTTGTAAATGATAATTTATGGGTGCTATTTAAGACTATAGAGTTAGGAAGGAATGGAGAGAGAAGATTAGTTATGGGAATTACAACAAGAAGAGGCTTTTTATTTAGTTAACCTATATATGTTTCTTACCTTTTTTTAGACAATTAGTATCTTAGCTTATCTTCCCCTCTCTAAATAACCAAGACAAAACAACACACTAATATTCTGGCTTTTGACTGTGTAGCTTTGGAGCAAGATTTTTGACAGCTAGGAATAATTTCAGGAAGGAGATAATTCTAGGGAAGTAGATAAAAACGTTGTCCTTCCAAAATCCATTTTCTCTGTCTCCCCTCTCTCTCTCTCTCTCTCTCTCTCTCTCTCTCTCTCTCTCTCTCTCTCTCTCTCTCTCTCTTTCTCCTGTCTCTGTCTCTCTGTCTTTCCCTATATCTTTCTCTCTCTCTTGCTCTCTCTCTTTATACACACACACACACACACACACACACACACACACACACACACACACACACACCAATTAGACCTAGAACTACTAGAACCAGAGCAAACTCCAGAACCTTGGAAGGATTGAATTTCATTAAATACTGATTCTGTCAAGCACCTCAAACAATGATTTTAAAAAAGTCCCAGAGAGAACTTATACACTCCAGTGTGTTCTAAAAATAAGATAGTCTTCCCAAAGTTATCAAAACTCCCTTTCTTCTTTTAGTATTAATCTAAATTGAATCCTGTACTATATACAAATCATCATTACACAAGAGTCCATTTGCTCACAAAAATATTTCTAAATCTGATTGCTTTTGTATGTGTTCAAAAAATCAGTTGCAGCAGTCTCCACAGATAATACTGCAACTATTATTAGGAGTTTCCCTAATCCTACCTGTTTCATCACTCATTCATACATTCTTAGCTCCTGAACATTTTTCATGCTCTGAGAGACAAAGAGAATTTATTGACTTCTCATGCCACAAAGGTCTAAAAAATGAAAGTCCTTTAACTAAAACGCATGTATTTAAAAATTTATCAATGACTATTGTTTGTGAAGGTTAAAACTAGCTCCCTTGCACTGCTGAGTTTCTTCCTTTGAGTATATTTAGAACAAGTGGAACGTCAGTGCACCCCAGGCCTGCTTTGGTCTCTAGCTGCAGCTCCCTGCGGTATGTCCATTATGTCTTTATCCTGTTGGGTGCAAGTAAATCCCTCCCTCATCAGGTGAGCATTTGTTTCATTTTGAAAGAATTCACAATGCTCACAATGTGGTTATTCATAAGTGTCCATCATTTCACAATTAGGATTTGGTTAGTAAATGCAAATCACAATTTGATTGGGCTTTCATTGCTGACTTCTCCAACACTGAATGCCCCAATCTCAGATTTGGACTAAACTGAAGTTCCTCCAGGAGAGATTCTACTTTTAATATAAAGTGCTAAAAGAAAGGGCAGCAAACAATTGTATGGGGGAAAGTTTGGTTGCCATGGACAAGGCTTTTTTCCCTAACTATTAAATCCCAGTTATGATAAGAATTATAGCAAAATCACTGTGAAACAAGAACAAATTTATTAGAATACATTCTTAGAGGAAAAATACAACAAACTTCTTGGATTCAGTGCCCGTAGTATCTCTGGCCTGGTGATGTAGGAGCTGTTGTTTTTAATGTATTTAAAACTCTAAATAGTTTTCTTTTCCATCTTAAAAGGTGGCTATTTTTAAATGAATGAGATCATTTGGTACATAAATCACAAAAATGGAGACCACAGCATACTTTACCCTCATATAAATCTTAAACATTCTAGCTGGATTTTTTGCAAACACACCTGAAATGTCTTTGCTGATTGTTTATTTTTTATGTGGTTCACTCACTCAAAAGGCTTTTATGTTACAGTGAACAAAATATTAAAAGTATGACTCATTTATAGTAAGGAAATTTTTACGAAAACTTCAATCAATAGGGACCTAATTACCTTATCAAAAAAGTGCAGAAAAAATTTACTTAAAATTCATCAGATTATTTGATTTTCAGTTTAGGCTCTAATTCTAGTATATTATACAATTTTGGACAACAGAATTTTTCTTTTTGAGCCTTAGTTTCTCATGTATAAAACAATTATGTCACCAGTTATTTTCCAAATACATTTTATATTAGCTTTATTACATAATCAGTTTTAGTCCTTAAATCTTTCAAGTCCTTTAATGATGAGTATAATCTTATCCTTGTCTTTGGCGGTTCATGCAGCTTGCCATCAAAATGATGTAAATGAGCTTATTAATGATAATATTTTGTGCATGTTTCTAAATATTGTGATTTCTTAGAAAATCACAGTCTAGTTAAAATTCACCTATATTCAAATCATTATTTAACTGGGAGATTTCAGGAAGACTACTTAAATTTCCTCTGAATCAACTTTATCAGCTACAAAACAAAAACAAAAAAGTCTTTAACAATTTAATTTCAAATTTGTAAGATTTAAAGCACCTATCAAACTATTTGTGAATATTTGGAATTTAATACATTTCTATGCAAACTTTTGTTTTTATAAATAATAACATGATGAAATGTACAATTAACTCATATATTATATATGAATGTTGAAAATTCAGGAAATATTTCATGTTTTGATAAAAATATAATTTCTATTTAGACTCAGTAAAGGGAAGATAATGACAAGGCAGTCATGTATATAGAATAATATATTTTCTCTAGGTAGTAATAAAATATTTTTGTTAGAAAAGAAAGCCATAAAACAAATTGCATCTAATCTTTGGGGCTTATCAACAATCTTCATGGGTAAGGATTAGTGACTCATCAAAATTAGTAAGCCTTAGAGAATGATCCTTCACGAGTTTTGGCACTGTCTGAAATAGAAGCTGAACCTTTGACTGAGAATTTGTTTGATCCATTTACCAAGTAGGAAAATGTTAAAGATGAGAATAATGAAGTGATCAGCCTTACAGACTTCAATCCCAGCCAGTTTTCTCAGTCAGGTTTTTGTCTTATCAACCAAATCAGGTAACAGAAAGTGTGCACTTTTCAAATCACACAGGAAAATTCTGTCAGTCTCAAACATTTCTCTCCTTACTTGCACAATATGTTAAGCAACATCCTGTAGCACAGTAGCACTATCTCACTGTTGTCCCGTTGTTCGTAGCACTGTAGCACTGTCACCCTGTCTCACTGTTGTCCCATTGTTCGTTGATTTGCTCCAGCAGGCACCAGTAATGTCTCCATTGTGAGACTTGTTACTGTTTTTGGCATATCGAATACATCATGGGTTGCTTGCCAGGTTCTGCTATGTAGGCGGGATACTCTCAGTAGCTTGCCAGATTCCCGAGAGGGACAGAGGGAATCGAACCTCAGTCCTCAGTTTGTCGAATGCAAGGCAAACTAACTATCACTCCAGTCCCAAGCAACATCCTATAATATGGAATTCCAAACTTAATGTTTTTATTCTTTGCTGATATTATTACCTTTGTCTTGCTAGAAATCTCTGCAAGGATCCTTAGGGATTCACTTATTACTCCCAGTGTTATGAGTAACAGTAACTGGACCTGGGGTTTTTCATGTCAGACTTGCCATACACCACCTTATTTGGAGTGGGGGCCATGCATCACAGTGGATTGAACTTGGGACCTTTATCCGGCAGGGTATGAACTTTAACCTTTAGGTTGTCTCCAGGCTCTCAGTTGCTCATATTGGAATTCAACATGCTTTGAAGTCCAATGAGATCAGAGACCCTTGGAAGGTTTAGAATGTATGGTTACTTTGAATCTTTCCCAGTATCTGACTAGGGCATGCATATAATGAATTGTGTTCTCAGTACTTGTTGGACCAGATTTTCCAGTAGCGAATGCGCATTCCATAGAGACTGCTTCATCTGCTGTGTTCTAGCAAGTTTTCGTTTGCAACCCTTAGTCTGGTGGTATTCATTTTCCTATGTGTTGATATGGCATCATGGCCCCCTCCCTGTTACTGAATATTTCTATAAAAGAAAATTGCTGCCACAGTAATATTAATAGTTATCACAAATAAACCTCTAGTTCCTGTCCTTTGTTGGACTGTTAGACTAATAGCGCTAAAAGTTTTTGAAGATAAACAGGCTTGTGATTTTACTTCCTCAAATAGATGCTAAAGCTGTTTTGTGCTTTTACATAATATAGATTATTGATATTCATTTTACATTTTGTATCACAGAAAATAACATTAGATATAAGCTTATTTGACATGGCTGTTGACACTAGAGATTTCTGGTAACAAAATATATTTTCATAAGTACCAAACTAATCAAAGTCATAATAATCTGCAACTCACAGATTATTATGGAAACTGAGATGTTAAAGCTCCAGATTTTTCCCCCCAAGAATAACATATTCAGTTCCTTGGGAAAAGCACCGGGTTTTCTTCCCTGCTTAAATCACAGATACTGACAGACACATAATGAAGCCAAACATGAACATTCAAAAGTCAAAGACTAAAAGTCATATTAGCCTTTTCCCTGTTCCTCATTTTCCTTCTTGTGAATTATTATTAATATCATCTTTGTCTATCAAGATCAATAATTTATCTGTGAATTATTTTTCAACCATTATAACGTATCATGCCACTTGAAGGCATTATTATGCTTATTGACAGTAGATTATTGTTGGAAAACATATTTCATTTTGGATGCCTAGATTTATGACAGATTTTGTTACAAGGGAAATGAATTTGATGCATAACACAGGAGGCTTTGAGCTACAATGAAAAAAATCACAATTTTTTATAACATTACTCTCTCACGTTGAACTTTGCTACCTTCTGGCCCAAGGTGGAAACTAATATTTATTAGAAATATAACCAAATTTACACAATAAAAAACCCATATTCTATCACTGAATAAAGTACAAGCTCCTCAGCGATCCCCTTTTAAATTAATAGAATATATCAGTTTATTCATTATAATGCAGCATCCAAAAATAGTGAAAGATTCCATTTTCATCCACATTCTTAACCTTGCTTCTTTATGTAAAGGATTCTAGTGCCAAAGTTGATCTGATATAAAAATACTTTGTGCTCTGTATCACTACTTATTTTTTATTTTTAATGTTCCACTCATTCATTTCCTTCCACGATAGATAAAGTCAGAATGGATGTCTTTAATGTTTTCATCTTATGGGTCAGACTCTGCTTTATATCTGCTTTAGTCAAAGAGGTGGAGAGAAAATTTATTCTTACCCCTATTGATTCTCCTAGGACTGATTAAGTAATTAAATGAATATTAGTTAGATAGGAGAAAGAGCAAATATAATTGCAATCATAAAGGTTATCCACATATATGTAAATTCTAAAGCCATAGAGACAAAATCAGGTGTTCATTCTGAATCAAAGAATGTGAGAGATGGTCCATGGAGAGAGCACAGAGACTAAGGGATTATTCCGGTCATGTGTGAGATCCTGGTTAAACCCCGGCCCTCCAAGCTATAGCCCTGGAGAGTACCATGCACCCACAAGATTCCCTGATGTTTCTGACACCACAGAGCAGTGTATCATCACTTGGGAGCCACCCCTCGCTCTCACAAAGGAAGAATGCATTAGGGACTTTGATAGTGGTTATGCTGTGCATAAGTTTTAGGGGGACAATGAAGCCCTGAAACTCACAACCATTGACACTTTGGTAAATTAGCACAATATTTTAAAAGCAAAGGTGAAAAGAGCAGGGCATATGATGATGGCTGGGGGCTTGATGAGAAAGGAAGTGAGTCACATGATGAGGAGACAGTGAGTCATATAATGAAGACTAGATTCACTGTATAATTAGATCCTGGCTTTGCCATCAAAATAGGCTTCTACCCAAGAGAAGAGTTTTTACATTTTAAAACAAAATTCTGATTCTGGGTAAGGCTCTTAATTTTATTTCATGTAGGTAGTTAAGGAAGTGGTCAGCGTTTGTTATGGGGCTATATGACCTCAGTTGATGTTGACTTAAAATTACCCACATGCAGAAAATTTGTCATGAGAATGCTTGTTTGAACATCCTGGGATGCCTATCCTCAGGACTTGTGAATCCTGTCAGAAGAGAAAAGGGTGGCTAGTATTGCCCGATGGAGCAGGGGATTGCTCTCACTATAAGGGTTTGACTTAATAAAGTAAAGCTTTCATGTGTTCCTGTTTTATTTCTATCTAGAAATAACCTCTTCAGTTACATTTAGTAATAACCGCACCTACATTTAACCTACTGTCCTCTTTTCAACTGTCTTTCACATCTCCAGACAGAAGAAACACTTGACTTATATTCTGATAGCATCTAGAAATTTCCAGTAGTTTCAAGAATTTACACACTTTCTGTTATTACTTAGAAAGTATATTAAACATTTCATTTAAAAATTCAGTTTTGTAAGCATTAAATAACAACTGCAATTGGAACATGCTGAATAAATTATATAATATAATATATAATTCAGTTTAACATTGGCAGAGAATGGCTATGACATACCTCTATGCATTTCAAGAATCTCTTAATTCTTGTTAGAAAATCTTTAGTAATTGTATTTCTATTAAGGTAGTCAAGTCAGAGTTATAATTGCAAAATAATTTAGATAAAACAATTCCAAACATATTGTGCATACACAAACATCTATATGATGCTCATATCCATTCTTTTTTCAACATTATCTTTTTTCCTAATTTATAATATAGTTTACTTTTTTTTTTTTTGCTTTTTAGGTCATATCTGGTAATGCATAGGGGTTACGCCTGGCTCTGCACTCAGGAATTACCCCTAGCGCTGCTCAGGGGACCATATGGGATGCTGGGAATCGAACCCGGGTCGGCCGCGTGCAAGGCAAACGCCCTACCCGCTGTGCTGTTGCTCCAGCCCCAATATAGTTTACTTTTTAATATTAAAGATCATTTTAAAGTATGCATACTGTGAACCAAAGGATTTTTAGTATTCATTAGAAAAAATGAAAATCTTTTCCAAAAGTTTAGGGGGATATTGAGATTTCTTTTAAAGTTATAATGTTTATGTGACATTCTAAATTTCTCATAAACTGTTCTGTTAGTTTGACTTATGTAATGTAAAAAATTGTACTTTTACTGACTGCCATCAACAATTCTAACTTAATTTACAAGCAAGGAAAGAATACATACGAGTGCTGAACCCTTGAATATGTATATAAACACACATATATATATGTATATATGTATACACACATATATATGCATATACATATCCACAAGTACTTTCTATTCAGGATAAACATATGGTTTATATTTGTACAATGAATTTTGGTTTTACTTTTCACTAAATTTATTGCAATTGTGGGAGACATTCCTTAACCTCTAAAATGTTTCATTCTTTAGTTTCTAAATTAATATGTCCCTGTGCAAATCAAGTGGCCATAATCAGTATGCATTCCTTGTAGAATGGAAACGTAAGTGACATTTTGAAAGATTTTAATTGCATGTTTCGAAGTGCTAGTGGATATGCCATAGTGAGAATAAGATCCTGAAACTAATTAATGTGGCTTCATTTATCAAGAGCACCAGAGCTGTTATAAATACTAATAATAGCACTGTTACAGTATATTTCAATTTGTCTATTGATACTGAGTGTTGTCATAGTGCCCCACACCAGTGAGTTAAAGAAAGCCTTGTGTGGATTTAACAAAAAACAGTCCACTTTGCTCTGTAGTATATTCAAGCGACTGCCTATATTAAGAGACTCTTACACCAGCAATTTCTTCTATTACTAGAATCTAGAGCATACATACATTGATAGACTGAAAAAAGAAAACAGTTACTCTCATTGTTTACAGAGCCAGGGGAAAAAACATCTAATTCAAATATATTAATTAATAAAAGAGCAAAACAAACATCAGATGCTTATTTAGTGAGGGAGATCAAATGAACTGATAGCTGGGATCAATATAAATATATTAGTTTTAACAGATAATCTGCATCATAATTTCCACCGAAACAGAAAAAACCTTCAAGATGACATTCTTGGAGGAAGAACAGCCTTTGTTTGTCATTTTAAGCACATGAGATTTGTTGCCTGTGGAGTTGGTGCCTGTCGCTGCTATTGTGACAGAATAAAGAAAGAAAACTGCACAGAAATTCTAGATTTTGTCTTAAAGTTTTCATTCCTTTACAGTCTTTTTATTCAGTTTTATTTAGCAGATATTCAGTTTCTATGCTATGGTCATTATAGAAGATTATTGATGGCTCTAATCAATGATAACAAAATCAAAATGTTAGACAATTATCAAGGGAAAAGGTTACAAACCAATGCATAATTCCAAAAGTTATTTGTAGGTCTTGATGAGTCATCTCTAAAGTCAGCCAGTTTTTTGCTTTCTATGGCAATGGCATTTTTAAGTCAACTGAAAAGAGATATCCATTAACAATATGGTAATCCTAGTAGAATGTGGCTAAGACATGTAAAATCCAAATAAAATACTACTCTTGGACAGTAAAAGAAATTCAGTCTTGAAGAATGCAATTGTCTTGAAGAGAAATTCCTCTTTTAGGTAATCTTCACCCCAAGTATAGCAAATTATTAATGAATTTATATTTGGATTCTGGTTGAGGAAGCAATGTATGCAGATCACCTTCATGATTTAAAAGAGTTATACTTTAAATGGATCAGGGTTTATATTTTATATACTTTAATATGAGGTAAAATAAAAATTACATAACTAGGAAACAGTAATTTTGTGTTTGATGTTGACAATTCAATGAATGAATTTAATCTCTTCAGACCTTATACATATATTTTCCCTTATGTTTTTTATTTTTCTCAGAGAAATCAGGGAAATCCATAACCTTCTTAACAGTATTGAGGTGAGATGATAACATATGTACAAAGTGTGTAGCATCTACCCCAGAATAGAATTTCACCCACAATTAGTTGATATTCTCCAACTAGTTGATAAGAAGACCATGACTTTTATTCTCAAATTGTAAAAACACAATCCCAATCCCCAAATCTTGGAATTTGTGAACTGTGATTAAATCTTGATTTAACTAAACATGATATGACCTGATAAATATACTGTTCTTTTAGGTTGCAGTATGTTCATCTATAAAAGAAATGTTTAGACTACATAATATTAAGTATATTACCACTAAATTATCATCCAATTGTATTATTTACAGCGAAACTAATTTTAAAAGAAAAATAACAGCAGAAGAGTTCTTTACAACTGTCCTACCAGTCTTTAAAAAAATGCTCCAAATATTGTCTAGGAAACTTGTCATAGAAATAATAATATAGCCTTCTTAAATAAAAACAGCTTTATGTGAAAAATCACCTTGAAAACACATTATGATTTCCAACTGAAATTATTGAGTAAGTTGAAATAGCTACTATTATTATTCTTTCTTAAAAATAAGGACATTTGGGACTGGAGCAATAGCACAGTGGGTAGGGCTTTTGCCTTGCATGCGGCCCCAACCCACGTTCTATTCCCAGAATCCCATATGGTCCCCTGAGCACCACCAGGAGTAATTCCTGAGTGCAGAGCCAGGAGTAACCCCTGTGCATCGCCAGGTGTGGCCCAGAAAGAAAAAAGAAAAAAAAAAAACAAAAAACAAAAACGGACATTTGAATCTACCTATAATTAAAGTTGTTTTTTTTTTAACTAGCGCTACTCATTTTTATTGAGTTGTATGCACTTAATTGTCAGTTTCTTTTGGATAGCAGTTGATTTTTCCCTGTCTTTTAAATGACAGTGACTGATTACATTAATATTCAGATCTCTGTCCTGTCTCCCCCAAAGGTCATTTTGAGCCTCTCATAAATTAATTCATTCTATTCCTGTGAATAAAATTATTATTATTTTTCATGAACATGATTTGTAGCCATTCCTAAAGCACACAAAGATGCTGTTTCCACTTTAGATTATCAGATAATTTAATATTTGATAAAAATTGTAGTAAATTGTCAAAACAAATTCTCTGAGAAATGTGTAGACAATCTGTATTTCACTTGCCCACTGCTAAAAATAGACTATAATATCATTATAAAGAACTGGTTGAACAATGACAAAGATGACCTTTGTAGAATTTAATTTTTCTTATCTTAAATTTAAAATTATTCTAATGCAGTCAGAATGCACTTTAAAATATCTTTGTCTTTGATACAATGTTCTATATTCATCACAATATTTCACACTCACAAAAATTCCAATTTTCATTGATTATATGTTGGCGAGTTTAACCCTTTATTCAGTTCATTCTATAATAATATTATGATGAGTAAAGCAAATCAGTCTTGCTACTCCACTATTTTCCCAAATCTTCCTCTTTTCAAATGGAAAAGGAATAAAAAAGAAAAATAGTGTTACAAAGGCAAAAACACCCCAAAATTATCTCACTAATGGTGAGCACAGTATTCATCATTTTTTCCCATTTACCTTACCGGAATATCATAATGATCAGAGATCATTTGAAAGAGAAGCAACAAATTATATCTAGTTTGCTCCTAGTTTCCACTTAAAATTTATTTTCTTTTCTTGCTTTCTTATCTCTAGTGATTTCTTCTTTAAGGACACCTAGATAAAATCTCAAAAATTTATTAAGTATGTCAAATTAGTTCCCTGGACCTCATTTGGCAACTATAAATTGTAGCATATAACATTCATTTTATCTCTGGAAATTTTAATTAGTAGTATTTTTCATGTTATATTCAATAATTTTAAACCCATGAAAAATTAAAATTTTATTGTTCATAAAAATAGCAGTATTATCCTTCTTTAAATATACATAGACAAAAATATATTTGCATTATCTCATTAGTACAGGGATATATTTTAATTAAATATTATTTTAGATATGAAAAAAGAAAATCAAATATGAGTAAATAGGGGCTGGAGCGATAGCACAGCGGATAGGACGTTTGCCTTGCACGTGGTCGACCCGGGTTCAAATCCCAGCATTCCATATGGCCCCCTGTGCATGACTGGGTGTGACCCAAAAAAAGCAAAAAAAAAATCAGTAAATAATTATATACTAATGATCTTGAACCTATTTCTCATATTAGAGCAATTTAGATGTGTTTGCCAGGAAGGAAAGTATAAAATGATTTACATGTACACTAGGAAATAATTCATTATTAAGGAGGTTATTTTATGGCTATTGGTGGTCATTCACACAGTCATTATTGGGATGAGACAAAACTAAGTAGAAAATTAGATTCTTAAAAGGCCTGATTTATAGTCATAGAAACATGTTATCTCCTGGAAAGTACATAAACATGAATTACATAAAAAAATCATAAAAGCTGTTTTTCACAAATTGACTATATGAATTACCACATAAGAAAAGAATATTAACACATCAGTCCTGTGATAAACAGGTGAAACTTCACAATAATAGCATGTTATAAAAATAAGAAATGTTTTCTCCTGAAAATCCAATTACTTTGTCATATTTATATGCATTAATGTTTGAAAGACACCATCTTTCCTTACATGGTGAAATACTGAGAGTAATTAGACTCAGAATAGTTTAGTACCGGAAAGATGATGTAGTTAGATACAGAGATAAAGAGAATTATCACTTATATACTCTGAGATAAAAATAGTTGAAACACTACAATCTGACTTGAACAGAATTTTCATAATATTAGAAAAACCAACATTTTCCATATGCACTGTCATATTCCATTCTTTTTCTAGTTTCCATATTTCATTAGCATTTATTACATGGGCCTTGGGATTTTTTGAAAATGCAACAGAAATATATTCAATTTCGATCTTTGTGAACTTTTTGTTATTTAATTTGCTATCAAGGCCGGCTTACTTTGAATAAGACACTAAATTAATCTAAATCCCACCTCTTTTACATTTGATTTGCAAATATTTTTTACTTTAATGCTGCCACAAGACAAATTGAAGTTTGCCACATGAACCACTAATGCTAATTTGATTATTTCCGTAATATTGAGTAATATTCAATAATATTAATATTGAGTTCTAAAAAAATAGCAAGACATTGTTTTAAAATTGAACCTGGGAATGGAAGAACTCCTTCTCTGCAGGCCCACTGCCATGATGGTAGTATTAATGCATGCACATCAATGCTTGATGATTCTCATAGAACAATGAATGCAAATAATTTAGAATCTTTAGAATCCCTGGCATCTTGATATTTGTAAAATCTGAATAAATTTAAAAAATCCCACTTTATTATTGAATAGTTTAGAGAATATGAATATTTTTAAATGATTTTTATAGATGATTAATAGCATGATTTTATTTTAGAAGTCAAGATGTTGATCTAATAGAGTGAAAGTGAGATGCCTGAATTGTGAAATCAATGTTTTTTGATGGATGTGAATCAGACTTTAAAACAAATAAAAATGAATCATTTTTCAAATTCAATGGAATCATTACATAAAGTAGAGAATGGTAATGACAAAACTATCCTGTAAGTATCTGGTTGCAAATCAAGCCAAGAAAAGTAAATCTAAATATTGTTGAGAAGCAAAACTTTCTCTTTTTATAAAAAAAAATAACACTTGAAAAAGATATCTCAACCCAATGGAATACATGACATGTAAGATATTCCAATGTTGGGGCTGCAATAATATCTGCCACCTGTAGTGTGCCTGCAGTGTGCATGTTGCTTGTCTGTTTATCAATGAAATGTCTGTGTGTAGTGTCTGTAATTTGCTCTATGCCTGAAAGTTTCTATGCTCATTAACCTTTTACAGGTGCTGCACCATTCCAAGGAACTGCAGGTACTAAAACTGGGCAGTATTTATAAAACCAAGGCACAGCATACATGTGAGGACTCATTTTTCTTGTGCCTATCATCAGGCACTGTTTGAGTGATCAGTGAATTCGTGTTTGAGTACTGAACTAAGGGAGGAAAAGAGAGGAACAGTTCATGACTGAATGAGAGCCATGTTTAATATTTCCAGCATATTACATCCAAAACCAAATAAAATAATGTGATATACAAAGGAGAGGCAGAGAGCATGAGAGGTAGAACTTACCACTGCTGCATCAAATCATCACATTTTATTTTTCCTTAAGATGTGACTTGAAAGTGCTAAGAATGCATACATATTAGAGTATTAAAAATAGTCTTAAGGAACAGAGTGGTCGTATAGCTGGTAGGGCCCTCACCTTGCACACAGCGGATCCAGAATCAGTTCTTGGCACGGGCACTCCATATGGTCCCCAGAGCCAGGATTGATAACCAGGAGCAGAGCCAGAAGAAAGTACTAAACACCTCTGGTGTGACCAAAACAAACAAACAAACAAACAAAAATTGTCAGCAATGTATGTGATTTGTGTAAATATAATGCAACTAAACTAGGTTAAAATTTTGGTGAATTAAAAAGTAATAAAAAGTTATAAGCTGGTGTCCATAAGCAAACTTAATTACATTTAAAAGTTAATGTTGAACACTACTTGAATATATTAATAGTGATAATTGATTTTCATGTAATGTTACCAATGTAATACTTTGAAATTTTCATAATCTATGTTCCTCTGGAGGGACAGTTATAGTGATAGCTTCATGGACATGGAATAATGCATATATAAAAACATGTATCATTAAACATAAAACTACTTTAAAAGAAAAATTTCTCCATGTTATGATTTGCCATAAATATTTTTAACTTTCAGTTATGTATGAGAAAGTAAATATTCTCATTTTTTAGATGTGACTTATATTTTTTAAATTTGTAAAATTTCTCTTTTAAAATTTATTTTACAAATGTTTACTTTCATATAAATACAATGTTTTAAAGTTATAAATGTCAATAGACCTTTAGCAAAGTTTTTATTAAGTAGATATAAAATATATGAGCAAACCACTTATACAATCCAATAGCCTTACTAGAGTTGGCAAATAATAAGTGTGATTATCAAAAGCATTAAAGTTATTAAAAATAATGATGCCACTGATTATAGTTTTTATCATTGAAACCACTTTCAAGGAATAAAAAAAAATGGGACAATGCATAATGTGAGCCTCATTCTGCTAAATGGGTTCCAGATCTAAATTATCATCTTGCTTACCCTCCTGCCTTAAAAATGAAAACTCATAAGTCACTTATGGAAATTGTTAAGTATAATAACCCCATTCACTTTTTATGATGGTCTAAAATAATTAGGTAAAATGATTTACATGTGTAATGAAGAAAATTGGGAATTGGTAAAGAAAGGAGGCACCTTATTTGCCTCACTCTGAAACAGTGATTTTATAGATATATGCACTCATTTCTTTGCTCAGTGCTTCTTCTCTTTCTCATCTCACTCTATTTCCTTCTATTTAGATGTCATGCTTTTGTAAAGGTGTTCTAAAATACTTCCTCTTCCAACCCAATGTAGAAACAATATCAATGCTGCAAGGTTATGTCTTAAAGTTCTGTGTCCCCAAATATAATATTGGCTGTTAGTCCTTCACAACCTGAAGTCTTAATGTCAGTTCCTGTTTTGTCAGCATTTTTGATAATGTGAATAGGCAACTTGTCTACTGAATCCTGTTAAAGTGAATGTGAAAATGACAGATTCATCTTCCAAAGGGCAAGATAGGAAAGTGGGATGGAGTGGGCAGGGGATCCGGAAAGGGAAGACTGCAGAAGGAGAGAGTCTAGGCTATATTATCTTTGATAAATATGCCATTTGGTCATTGTTGGTTTAGACCAACAACTTTAAAAAATTGTTGACTTACAAACCAAAAAAGATTCAATTTCTATTTGTATTTTTATAACCACATTTTTTAGTTATTTGGTAATGCAGATTTAGATACTCGTTTCTCATTTGACTTAAACAAAATGCAAGGATGATTTTTTTCACTTCAGCCTTTGAAATAAATCCCAAACATAACCCTCCAAATAAAAACCATTTCATTTGGAAATTTAGAATTCCCTTTGCTCATTCCAGCTGACTTATTTTTAGCTATTATGATTTCAATCTCTTTCTTCACTAAATATGATTAAACTATCTCCTGTAAAATTGTTTATTTATTTATTTATTTATTTATTGTTCACACCCAGCAATGCTCAGGGCTTACTCCTGCTCTGCACTCAGAAGTTAAATCCTGACGGTGCTTGGGGGACCATATAAGATGCTGAGGATTGAATCTTGGTTGGCCACATGCAAGACAAATACCTTACCCACTGTATTATCACTCTGGCCCCTAGTTTTACTTTTTCTGTGAATTTCCTGGTATGATAGTGAAGCCCTAATCCTGGATTTTATCTCTCTAGATATCAGGCATCTATTTGTGTCTTTCCAATGTAAAGAAATGTATGTGTTGATCTTCAGGTCTTTTTGTTCATAGAATGTAATGCTTTATTAGTTACAGAGAGATGTTGTTCCTCTACAACATTAGAAATTTTAAAAAGCAATCATATATCTGTGCATCATATATGTTGTCTTGAATTTTACTGCACTGTTACAAGAAAAGAAACTTAAAGTTAGAGTATGGGGGGAAAAATGTAGAAGTTTTATTTGTTTTATGGGTAAAAATATACGTAATTTTTTAAAAGACATCCTCAACTGAAAGTTTTGCCTAATACTAATCATCTTTAGAAATGTTCTGAGTTACCAAATGTCTAGAAGAAGGTGACACTGTGGGGTGTTTGTTCATAGTCAACAGTTCAAACATCCCCAAACTGCCTTAGATTTGAAACTCAAAAAGAAAAAAATTGCAAGGTTCATAACTCTTTAGGTAGAATATTTATTTGGAGATTGGAAAACAAAACTGTAATCCTCATTTTTATTTTAAAGGATTAAGGATTAATAGTTATTTAAACTTAAGTTAGGTATATGGAGTCTATGTAGAAAAACAAGCTTAACGGTATTTGGAGAGGAAAGATTCTACTACCTTCTAAGGTTAAAATAAAAAACCAGGTTTGTGTTTTTAAAAAATTAAAATTTAATGATCAGTTCTAATCATCTATAGTTATTTGTAATTAGATGTCTGTTTTAAAACTAGTGAACAATAAATTAATGCATAGAGAAATAGTACAGTGGGTATGGTACTTGCTTTTATATGCTAGGCCCAGATTTGCTTCCGGGCAACACATAGCGTTTTGTGAGTCTCTCTAGGAGTGTTTCCTGAGCACAGACCCAGGAGGAAGCTCTGACTAAAGTCACCCACTGAAAAAGTAAACTAGATAGTTTACCCTTATATAAACTATCCAAAACTATAAAAGCTAAAAAGGTATAGATTTTAACTTGCAACTATGTAAAAAGTGCTTTGATATTCCTGTTTTCACATGGATATCACAAATATTTTAGCTCCAGGTTCCTGTTGCCTAAGAGCTTCGTGGCAACTGTCTGCAAGCAGCCATTCAGCCATTAGAAATAAGCAAATTTATTTTATTTTAGTTTATTTTCTCCTACAAATCTGTGATTTTTGGCTTTGAAGAATGAAAAACAGAGTTAGTAAACAATAATTCAAGCTGGATAGATCAATGATACAAAACATGCATGAAATTCAAAGGTCAGCTTTCCAACATATTGACCTAAATGAAAAATATGGAGGTTTGATAAATATCTACTGTGTTATTTGAAAATAATTCATAGGTTGAGGTGCTCTGGGTAGCACTTAAATATTTGCATTTATTTTTGGATTATGTGTGCAGTAACAGTGAAAGTCAAAGCACGTTTGCATTTTATAAATGTATAATGTGTGAAGAAATCACCATTCACTATTAAAAATAGATATCACATTAAATCCACTTTTAAAATCATATGGATACTTAATGCATTCAAAACCATGAACTAAGAGAATCAAATATATATTACACACATATATAACATTACATATAAAATATTACATATTACATGTATATATACATGTATATATATATATATATATGCACACACACAAGACTGGAGCGATAGCACAACAGGTGAGTAGGGAGTTTGTGTTGCACATGTCAAACTGAGTTCGATTCTTCCATCCCTCTGGGAGAGCACGCAATCTACTGAGAGTATCCCAGCTGCACTGCAGAGCCTGGCAAGCTACCCATGGCGTATTCAATTTGCCAAAGAGTAACAACAAGTCCCACAATGGAGATGTTACTGGTGCCCGCTCAAGCAAATCTATGAACGGGATGATAATGCTATAGTGCATACACACACATATATAATACTTCCCAGTACTACCATTAGTTGTAACAATTGTGGAATTGATGCTGGAAGTCCAAATTTCATAGTGCTATAAATATAATGGACATTCATTTAGAAGACAGTGCAAATAAAAAGACATAAAATAGCTCAAGAAACGCACTTAATTACATATTTATAGAACAACAATTTAGATTAATTGGTTTAAATAAAACCTCTTATTAGAATTAGTGTCACTCATTTCCTTTTACTTTCTAAACAAAGACACTAAGACATTTTAAATTATGTTTAGTAAATCTTGTGTATGATTTGCATCAGATTTATATTGGTCATCATTAAATTTTCTCCTTTAAACAAAACAAAATATGTACTTTAAAGACAAACTATGCAAATGTGTATCTGCTTAGGTTCATTTACTTTTGCAACTTTAATGAGTTTTTTCTATAAGCTTAGTGACTTAAAATGATATACATTTATTATTTTAGTTATGGTGGTCAGAAGTGCAAAGTGGACTTCACAAGGTTAAAATAAAAAATTGCAGTAGCGTTGTATTCTTTTCCTGGCTCCTAGATAAAATCTCTTCTATTGGCTTTTCAAGTTTCTAGAGCCACTCTCAAACATTCTACTAATATGGGCCCCATTCCTTCATTTTCAAAGCGATGTTATTGGAGATACATCTGGTGTTGTCATCTCTCTGCTCCTCTCTCCTTCTTTCATTCACTTTTAAGGCTTATGAGTATGTCGGGTTTATTTGGATGCCGTAGGCAAATGTCCCATGTCAAGGTTATGGGCTCTCCATATAATTCTCCTCCTGGAAAATAATTTAAAATTACCTGTAACTAGATTTTGGACACTTTTTTTTAGCCATTATTTTGCCCAACATGCACATATATATTTAGTCTCATATAAAAATATAAAATTCTGTCATTTATCAATAATTCATTTAATAAAAAAACATGTCAGTTCTTCAGGATTCTTTCCTTCTTTTCTTCTCAGTACAGGTTTTTCTTACTGTCTATAAGCTTCCATCTAAATGCCTTCTAAAGCTTTGAGTGATTTTCAAATCTCTGAAGTACTCATAGCCAGAGACCTAGGCCTGAGGTATAAGGACTCTAAGTTTTTCATTTTAATTTGATGGTTTTAACTAATAAAAATCCCGGAACATAGAATTACTTTTTAATCTTCTGCCAGTGGATAAATAACTGACCCAAAAGCCATATGAGAGAGGGAGTAACATGAATGCCTGTGTGTCAGCACATTTTCTAACATGGACAGATTGAGTAGAACTTTCTTGATAAGAAAGAGGCCATGGAACAGAGACAAATCAAAGAAAAGAAACAAAATCTTAAGAGGGGCTCTTAGCACAATGCACCTGCTCAGCTCTTTTGAGATTTACTTTGGGATCTGCTACTTTTTTGTTGAAAGGTGGGTTCTCCAACAATCTGGAAACACAGCCAAGCTCTGTCAACATTTGTCATATTTTGAGACTAATGTTGGGGGGAGGGATCAGTCTTATAGTAAAAGAATAGTTGATTAGAATCTATTTGAAAAATTGAATTTGGATATTAGAGGATAACAAGGGTGAATTATAAGACAATTGATGAGAGTACTGATGCTTAGTAGGCAGGAATTGGCTGCTGCATTTTTATATCAAATGACTTACGTTTTTGAAGATGATAATCTAGGGTTTTGAGTAAATCCATATTTTAAAATATTAATCTCTGAATTTCAAAGTTTAGCCACTTTTCTTCTTATGAATCTTGAAAACAAGTTAAGTAGATTTACCAAACTCACCTAATCTATTTGACAAAACCATATTGGCTATTAAAGGCCATAAAATTTTAACAATACAAATCAGTAAAATCTAAACATGGTTGTTTAAACACAGACTGATTTTTTTCTTTCGGTTTTATTCATACCACTACAGTAGTTTTATTTCTGAAAAAGCACAATATTACTTTATAACTGTAAGTTTGGTATTCTTTCCATGTAGGTAATTTTTAAAACTTGACTCTTTTATTGAGTCACAGTGACGTGACATAGAGCATTTCAAAGCTGTTCATGATTGCATTTCAGTTATACAATGTTCCAACACCCATTGCTCCATCAGTGTAATTTCCCAGCACCAGTGTCCCCAATTTCCTTCCCAACTACCCCAACGTATCTCCCATGCCCCAGCCTGTCTTTATAGCAGGCAACTCTCTCTCTCTCTATTTATCTCTCTCTCTATCTCTATCTATCTATCTATCTATCTATCTATCTATCTATCTATCTATCTATCTATCTATCTCTATCTCTCTATCTTTAATTTTAGGCATTATGGTTTGCAATACAGATGCTGAAAGATAATCATGTGTAAGTTTTATGTGTAAGCATTTCTAGTTGGAAAAATTCTCAGTTAAAGGTAGATATACTAAAATTCATTGATAAAGGCAATGAAATTTAGAAACATATCTTATGCCCGCTTTTTACTGACTTTTTCACTGACTATTTAAAATTATATAAACAATATTAATAATAAATTGTGATATGGATACAAAATATTTTTAGTTTTAATTTAATTATGTCAATATTAGTGGATGATGATCTTTGTTATGTTAAGATGCACTTAGTAGAGGTGTTTCATTTTTTTTAAAAGATTCTGCATTTAGAATTTTATATATTCATATAATGGATACAATTTTTCAAATTGAGTACAGACAGGCCAATGTTTGAGGATTAATCCAGGAAAAATTCTGTATATATTTAAAGAGAGTGACTTAAATTACATAAAAATAACTCTTTTGATTTAGATATTTGTATCTCAGAGACACATGCCTACACAAGTTGTTTTTCTAAACTTATGCAGATAATGTTGAACTTTTTCCTTAGTATAGTTCTACATTAACATAGCGTGTTGGAGGTGATAATATATGCTGAACGATATATTTGTAATCAAGACACTTTAAAAGAACACTTAATAGGAAAAGTCAGGAGGCCAAACATATTATCTGTTTTTTCTCATTTGTACTGTGGCATGGGAGATAGATGTAATTATAAAGTTTCTGATTATTTTTAAATTTTCTTTATGCAGTAGAGATTTGACAAACACTAATAAATTTCTAAAGGGACCAAACATTATAAACAGATAATTTTATGAAGAAATCCATTTGAGCTAATTCTAAGCACAATAGAATATCAGAGGAGATATTTGGACATTTTGCCTGGGGAAGCTGAGCTTACCCAACAAAGAATATCACTGGGAATGTTAAATGGCAATTTTTTGTACTGAGAATTTTGTTTGTTTGTTTGTTTGTATTTGAGCCACACCTGGCTGTGCTCAGGGCTTATCTCTGACTCTGTACTCAGCGATTATTCCTGGAGGACTCAGGGGACCATCTTAGGTACCTGGGGTAAACCCAGGTCAGCCATGTGAAAGGCAAGCACTTTACACAGAGTACTATTGTACTATTGTGCAATAATTGTAAGAGTTTTATGCAAGGAAAACAGTTTGGGACGAAAGAAGATCATTGTAATGGAAATCTTAGGGGAGGTAATATTTTTTTTTTTTACCTTTGGACATAAACATTGAAACTTCAAGTGCTATTGACTCACTGGGTAATTCAGATTTGAATATTAAACTTATCAAAATTGCACAAAATAGATGGGAATTAAGTACAGAATTTATAATATCGCCATTTTCTTTTCTTGTTGTCTGGACAAAATATGAGAACATGACACAATAGCTGGGGAAAGCAGAGCAAAGACGGTACTTCTCAAAATGGGATCTTTGGAACAGAAGTACTGATATCATTTGGCAGATTATCAAAAATATTCTTTATCTGGGTTAACATCACAAACCTAACTAAATCAGATATTCTGAGATCAAGCCCATAATTCATTTTAAACTAATTGAGAAAAATTGAGAAAAAGTAAAACAAACTGAAGTGAAGTACACACCGACAATTTTGAAATCCAATGTTTACATCTTACTTAGTCTAAATCCATGCATACACTTATGATACTACCACTGCAATCAATATACTAAACATCTCTATTCTACAGCAGCCTATATTTTAACAATTCTTCTGGAATCTCCAGCACGATAGTATTTGTACACAACTACCATTAGAGTTTTATTTTCTGAATAAAACCCCTAGAACAGAGGGACTGATTTCAGTTGGTGATAAAGAAGAATCAAGAGGCTTTAACATTTCTATTGCAGGTTACTGAGTGAAGAATTTTGTCACCAAGTAAGTTAGGATATATCAAAACAATCTAAGATAGGTCAAACATGACATTTTTGACACCACTTAATTGGCAGAAAAGTTGTCCTTATCAACAAAGTAAAAAATCTGGGAGTCTCAGGAATTTAGTCTTTATTAGAGCCATGTTTGGTTGCTTTATACTGGATAATCCATTTAAAAATTTAAAATGTATTTGTATAGTTTCTACACACACACACACACACACACACACACACACGAATGAGAAAAAGCCTGAAGAGAAGCTGAATCTATCAGAATATGTGTTGTGGAAGAAAAAGCCCTAAATTTAAGGTCAGAAATCCCTAACTATGGCCATAATCTACAGTAATAATATACACACTATAGATATTTTATATATATATATATGTGTTGTATTTTGCTTTGAAAAAGTTCTAAAGTTTTTTGATTTAAAAATACCCCACCCTCCCAATTATCTCCACTTCTTAAAATTTGGAAAATGAAAATATTCTGTATTTCATAACTACTGCTAAAAATAATAATGTTGGTAAAAATATGGCATAGTCACTGGAAATAGGTAACATTCCATAAACAGTAGCACTGTAGAACCATTGTTCATCGATTTGCTTGAGCGGGCACCAGTGATGTCTTCATTGTGAGACTTGTTGTTACTGTAGATTCATGTATTTTTTTCCCAAGTTTCTTGCTGTTTAAACAGCATTTTCTTTGTATCACCTATTTTTTTTTTGTCAAGAATTAGAACATTTGGTGGAGGGAGGGGTTAGATGATGGATGAGTTAGAAAAACACTTCTCAGGATAAATTCAAATATGAATAGAAAAATCAACTCCAGGTAGTCACCTGAAAATGTATTTGAATGATGAATCTATAATTTAACTCCAAGTAGACAGTTTCTTAGGAAAAAACTGAGCAGCATATATGAAAATGCGTACCGAAGAAATTTTAAAAAAATAGAAAAGGAAAGAAGGATAGGCATTCTTTTGTAGAGACAAGGGACCGAAAGATATATTGCATTTCAAATATAAAATAGCATTGCACTATAATGGTTTGCTATCAGCTACACCAATTAATGCAGATGATGCTAATTAAAAGTAAATTTAGAGAGTGATTAGGTTCTCTCACCATTGTTAGGAAGAATTGATTCTTCTATAGATCTAATATGTTAAAGTAAGAAGTTAATGATATATTGATGTATTTTAAAGCACCTAATTTAGATTATAATTCCGAAGAAAACATTTGTGTTAATATTGAATATTAAATGACAAATGTCTTCTCTTGCAAAAGGAATAACACCATTTGTGTAACCCTAGAGCAACACACATGTTGATGTTCCAAATAAATTTTCGCGTATGACTATTTCATCTCAATTTTAGTCTTGTAAAAACCAATAATATAAGAATTCTATCGCACATGTGCTCATTTATATGGCAATATACAGCTGTGTGTGGCATAATAACTTTATTGAACAAAATTATGTGCTATAGAACTTGCTGAAAACATTTCATGGTCCCATCTGGACAAACTATGCAATTGAGAAGGCTGAAGTGGGCACAGACTTGACAGAATTAATGAAAGCAGCAATAGGATTTGATGCTGTTAATTTTAACACTTAGAAAATAAGGTCAGTGGGTGCAATAACAAGAAGGATGGATCTTAAGCATTAAAGCTAGGTCTAAAAGGTACTCTCACTATATGATCAAATACAGACCAACATCCAGTTCATGTCAAACATATTCGTCTTCACATACATTTTTCATTTTTCATATAGCTTGAATACATCATGTTAAACTGAGCACACAAATTTTTATAATACTTTCCCAACACAGACAAGTGTAATATCTGTGAACCTGAAAAATTATTTTCTGGAGGCTTAAGTTTGGCTCACATCATATAAGAATTATACTATTTGCTTTATATATAAAAAAAGAACAAAAGGCTAAAATAGGTTTACAAAAGCACAGAAATGCTAAAATGGCAGAATTTAATCAATATTTGCTATTTTAAATTGCCTTTCTTTATTCTTTCTTTCCAATGTTGTTTTATATTTTTACTTCAATCTTTTTCCCCAACAAACATCTCATACAAAATGAAAAATCACTATTATTAATGTTTGTGTTCACCATTCTTTCATTGTAATAATTTATTTGTGTATTATTCAATTTATGTGTACAAATATCCACATATTTATTAAAGATGCTCGAACTCTACAAAACACATTCATTAGGTGATAATACCAGTATCATGAGCAGTTGAGGCATGGAAAATAATAAGCTAGAGGTAAAAACATGTGTCTAATATTTATTTAAATCCAATATAAGCCATTATTTTCAAGGACACATGAGCTAGATACTAAACATCCTGTATAACAATAAAATCTTGGGGCTGGAGAGATAGCAGAGCGGGTGGGGCGTTTGCCTTGCACGCAGTTGACCCAGGTTCGATTCCCAGTTTCCCATATGGTCCCCTGAACACCACCAGGAGTAATTCCTGAGTGCAAAAGCCAGAAGTAACCCCTGAGCATTGCCAGGTGTGACCGAAAAAGCAAAAAAAGAAAAAAAAATAAAATCTGTTGGTTAAAAACAGAAGTTTATGAAAATTTTCATAGCTGGCCTCGTATTTCACATTAAATATTAGATTATTTAAGGCGAGGCTGTATTTTATTTACCTGTTTATTTATTTTCCTGGGGAGGGGGTCACATATGATGGTATTTATGGAGTACTATTGACTATCTGACAAAGGTTGCTCTTCACAGTGCTCAAGCGATCAAATTTGAGCCTCCAGTGTGTAAATCTTATGTCCCAGCAACTTTAACTAACTCCTGGACCTTTTAGAATAATAGAAAAATATTGTATATTTGTAGGTACAAGCATTGACATTTTAAATACTATATTTATAAGTTGGTTTAAAAATCAGTTTGTTCCAAAATAAATCATTTGCCGTGTGCTTATACATATGTAATTAAGAAGATTAATAAGAGCATATTAGATACATAATCATACAATCAGTGTACAATTATACTCATTTATATGAGGAGTGCTTTCACTGAATCAGAACTCAAATTTTGATAATTATGTGCTGTTTTAATGTGTATAGCATTATACTTGATCTGTTTGATAATTATTTTCTTTATAGTTTAGAGATATATGGTATATATTTTCAAATATATATGGACTTTAAATCTTCGAATTAATAAAACACAGTTCACACATACATGTACCAGCACAAAATTACATTTTAAAAGGATTTTAAACGTATTATACCATTATAGCACAAAGACAGGCCTGAGAGAAAATGAAGTGGGTTAAGTCACTTACTTTGTACACAATCAACATAGTTCAATTCCTGGCATTGCTTCTGACTTCCTGAACACCTCCACGAGTGATTCATGAACAGAGTGATGACTAAGCCCTGAGCAAAACCTAAATAGGTAAATAAGTAAAGTTTTAAAAAATCACCAAAAAAGATTCGAAACTTGCTTGGAAAAAAAATCCCCTTTTCAGCAGTACCTTTTGTCTTTCTTTTGTTCTTCATTTTCTTATAAGATCAAAAACAAGCAGGGAAATCATGTAATATGGTCGTGTTTGGGGTTCAGAAATATTTAGCTCTACTGGTAAGATCATCATAGTAATTCTTTTTTCCTTCCCTCTCTCCCCTCCTGTCTCCTCCCCATCTCTCCTCCACGCCCCCTCTCTCCTAGCCTCTCCTCTCTCCTCCCCTTCCCCTCCTTTCTCCTCCTTTCTCTCCTCCCTTCACTTCTTCTCCCCTCTCCATCCTTCTGCTTCCTTTGCTCCTCTCCCCTTCCCTCCCCAGCTTTTTCCTCCCTTCCCTTTCCCTTTCCTTCTTTTCTCTTCTCTTCTCCCTTCATTTTCCTTTGTGGGGTAGCTCCTGAGCCCTGGGGTCACTCCTCGTTCATGGGGCTATTTAGCCCACAGGAACCAACAGTTCAGTGCTCACACTCAGCAGTCTCACGCTCAGACCTACTGTGCTAGAGGCCTCTAGAGCGACACTAGCAGTAATTGATGGTCCCACGGAGTTTAGCATTGAACACTGAGCTATCTCCCTGGTACATACTTTATTTTTAACAAATCTATTATTGGAGTCTAATGAACCAGTTTACACAACAAATGAAAATAAGTATCACTCAAACACTACCATTGTAACTTCTGAAACAAAAAAAAAATCAAGTATGCTTAGTCAATATAGAATAAAGTTTCTTATACTGTACAGAGTAAGCAACATTGCTATTTAAAAGAATTATAGAAAATCACCCCTTCTCAATCCTACACATTTCTTCTTAGAGATTTGTATCAGATAAGCAAATCACTGGCAGAGGAACCCAGGTGTGTGGGACCTAGGGCTGAGATCTTCAAGTCTGCTCGGATCAGGACTGAGACTAGGCCTCCTCCACCCACCCAGATCCCCCCATTTTCCAGTAGCTTGGCAGCCACAACCCACAAACTGCTCCCCAGTGCTGTGTAATCCCATCAACGACCAAGATCCAGAGATTATAACACGTCCCCAGAAGCACATGTCCTTTAATAGCCTCTCAGAGAACCTGGCAAGGTACAGATAGCATTCTGCCCACATGGCAGAACCTCACAAGCTCTCTGTGGTGTATTCAATATGCTAAATACAGTAACAATGATGGGTCTCATTCCCCTTACCCTGAAAGAGCTTCCAAAATGTGGCACCACTGGGAAGAACGAGTAAAGAGCGGCTGCTAAAACCTCAGGGCTAGGACGAATGGAGACATTACTAGCACCCGCTCAAGCAAATCAATGATCAACGAGATGACAGTGATACAGTGAAGCAAATAATCAGCATACTTATAAAGTCAAAAATAAAAAAAATATTAAGTGAATAATAAATAGTGATATTTATTTAACATATAAAAGAAAGGAGAATAGGCACTATTTGGGCAAATACTTCATTCAAGGGTTGGGAACATAGCCTCTCAAGGGTTTAAAAAAAGATAAATATTCTGTGACCAGACACATCACAGTTAAAGCAATGTATACAACTTAAGTCCATTTAATGACCTAGCCATTTTATTTATCTAGCTACTTATTTATTTACTTGGTTTGGGAGCCACACCCAGTGGTACTCAGTAGGAGAGTGAACCGGGTGGGTTGCTTGCAAGGCAAACATCTACCCACTGTACAGTTTCAGCAATCCATTAGCCCATCAATTTACAGCACCACTTAAGTAATTCAATTTTTAACAGAAACTTGTTTTCAAAAGTAAATTGGAGCAGGGGCTGGAGCGATAGCACGGCGGGTAGGGCGTTTGCCTTGTACGCGGCCAACCTGGGTTCAATTCCCAGCATTCCATATGGTTTCCTGAGCACAGCCAGGGGTGATTCCTGAGTGCAGAGCCAGGAATAACCCCTGTGCATTGCCAGGTGTGACCCAAAAAGCAAAAAAAAAAAAAAAAAAAAAAAAAAAATGGAGCTACTTAACTTCTGGATGTGCCCTCCCAAAATCAAAAATGTAAATAGGTTTAAAAAGTAAACTGGTATAAATGACTGTGGTAATGGCATCAGTTCTACATAGATGGTTCTTAAGGTAAGGGCAAGATTTTTGATGTTTCTGAAAAAGAAAAAAAAATATCTTGTGATGCATAAGTTGAAGAGGAGCAGAGAAATAATACAAGAAAGCCAGAAAAGGAACTATTCCCGCCAATAACAAAATTTCACTACAGTAGAATATTTCTTTAAATAAAGCTATGTTTTACTAATTAATGCAAATTTTATTGCAATTTTGGCATGCAATAATTATTCCTTGAGGTATTCTTAGCTCAACTTAATAGAAAAATCAAGGGGGAGAATGATGTCTATTATATTGATTCTGTCTATAGTTATATCCCCAAATATTTTGACATGTGCATACCTGCAGTATCTGAAGCTCTGTTCCACTTATAATCATAATTCTCCTCCTGACAGCATGACTCTGCAGATGCCAGCATCTGTCTCTCTCCTTGAGGTCAGAGGAAAAGTAATTTATATATTTTAATTGACCTAAACTTTTAGCTTCAAGTGGATGGATTTATTTTAAACCACAACATTTCCATAGATAAATTCATCTTTTTTAAATTCTACTCTCATAGGATTCGTTCCTATGCAACATTTTGAAAAGATAGAGTTGAGCCAGAGTACAACATCCCATTTGTTTAAACTTTCTTTTAAAATGCCAAGTGTTTGTGTGTTTTAAGCCTCTCGATTACCTCCCAAACTCCCTGCCAAAGCATACTTTTATTTCAACATGTTACTTGATTCTTCCTTCTTTGCAGACTTTCCCAGTGAAAGATTTTCCGTATAAGGGCAATGAATATGCACAAAGTTAATCTTAAGTAGCAGCTTCTTACTAAGAAACCTTCCTCTCTTGGAAGGATAACGACTTCACAAAGAAGCTTTCACACCATAAACAATTCTCCCAATTTTTTTCTTGAAACATTGCAGCTGTCTTCTGTTGGCCTGATCGTCCTTCCTTCATTGTTCGTAGTATGTATCCAATCAGTTTCTGTTTTCAGAGTCACACATAATAGGATTTCCCATCTTTAGTACAGACCTACTGACAATATTTTGGGTTGACCTTATAGGCAAAATAAGGTGACTATTGTAAAACTTACAAGACCCATAAGGGTGACAATACAAATCCTACTAAGGTTTCAAAGAGAAGAGTTGAAGTTTGGGGTCTCATTTACTTAACAGCTATTAAGACAGTTTCTTATTATCTGTGGACTCAAGCAGATCTTTTCCATATATAAAAATGTTGGCATAGGGGACAGGGAGCTGAATCAAAGTGTACTCCTGTTCACTGGAGGTCTTGGTCATATTCCTGCCACTGCTAAGAATGATCCCTGAGTCTTTACCAGGACTAACATTCAATTATTCCATATGTAATAGACAATAATATCATCTCTACAGCCTTCTCAATTTTAAAGAGAAATATAATCATTGCAGGCATACATACATGAATAAGCAAAGGATCCCTAATAAAAATAAAACTATTACAAAATTCCTGACATGAAACATGATAAGTACAAATATGGTTTGCTTATTTCTCAGCTGTGGGGTATAGACAACACTAATTAATCCTCACTAGTAACAATAATGAAAGTACAATAATATCCACTACATATTGGCTATTTATTGTGTTCCAGGTACTCTTTGATAAAATTCTCACTCAGTACTTTCATCATTGTTATATAATAAGCACTATAATTCCCATTTTTTAAGATAAAAGAACCACACTTCAGATTGATTAATGAATTTTCCCATTGCCACATCACCAAAGGCCTAAAAGCAGCAGTAAAAAGCAGGTGGATTCAATTTAGAGCAGAGAGGAAGACAATATAATGTGGTCCAAAGTGAAACACGTGCAAAAAGCAAAACAAAAAAAAATCATGCTGTGTAAAATAACATTTTAGGAGACAGGTTTTGTTGTTACTAGAGTTGTCTAGTGAGCAAATCAAATTATCGAAATTATGTTCCCCATTATTTTAGAGGTAGCATAAGGATAGGGGTAGAAGGTCATGGATACCTTCATGGTGTAAGGAACAGTAATTTTGGGCATCAATACATAAATGTAGACACTAGTGCAAACACGTTATCTAATCTATATTTTTAAGTGGAGTTAATGATACATTATTGTCTAGACTTTGCAGGGATTCCTGAATTTCAAACGGGTTGCTATATCAAAGTTCTAGGTAAAGCTGTTCTGCAGATGTAATTTGTTTTATTTGTTGAAGATTTTTAAATAAGGAACTAAGTGTAGCTTGAACTTTATTATTATTAATTATTATTATTTTAATGAGGAGTTAAGTGTTGCTTGATCTGGAAGGGTTCAGGAAGCTGGAAGCCACACTCCACTGCACTTGCTCTCAGCCTCTCCAGAGTCAGAAGTTTTAAGGCTGCAAGTGGAGTGTCAGGAAGGAACTGCATGTGATGGAGAGCTCTCTTGAGAAGTGCCTGAGAAAGTGCCCTTCAGCTCCTCACTCGTCTATCACATCCCTGCTGCAAGCCGGGCTCCTCTTCAAAAGGGGAAAAATGGGCTCAAAGTTTCACAGGCACAGAATGTAAAACATGGGGATTCCCAACTTACAAGGAAATAACATAATATCAAAGGCACATATGCTAATTCTCATGGTGTTTAATATTTTTAACCTTGTACTGAACCTGGAATGAAGGGCCCCGTGCATACAAGATGAGCACTCTGCCACTGAGCTACAGACTTGGCTCCTAACATCATTTTGTTGAGAATAAGATGAAGGACTTGAACCTTCTAGCAAGTAGAAGCCAAGAAATGTCAAGCGTGCACTTGTTCATGAAACAATAATATGAAGGCAATGGAGCTTCACCATCCAATATAATATATATATAACAGCCCATCTATGGCTTTAATTTTTCAGATTTATTAAGAAAAAATGAAATTTCAGAATTCAGGCCATATAGCTTAAATGAATTTTAAATATGTTTTAAATATGTTTGAATTTTAAAATGTTTTCATTACTTTAGAAAATTCTATGGGGTGATATAATAGAACTACATTCTCTTGACATAGCATTATGGTTAACAGTTAAAGCAAATTTTTTGAGATTCTAACCCAGCTTCATCTCTACTAGCAGTTTGATAGTGGTCCAGTTTATATTGAGCCTCATTTTTCTTTGGCAAATTGGGTTTAATAGTCAACAACTATCTCATATAGTTGTAATGGGAATTAAACGAGATAACGTATGTAAAATAGATCTGTGTCGGGCATCAAGTGTTTAATAAATGTTGGCTATTATTACTAGGGCCAATACTGTTTTTAGAGCCATTAAATCAAATATAATTAACTGGTTGAAAAGGGATCAATTGCACAACCCTGAATTAAAATCAATAGGATATTAGGCCTTTATATAAAATTTAATTGTAACACATATATTTGATTTCCAGATATTTATGCATATTTTGGGGGGCTGGAACGATAGTCCTGCAGGTAGGGTGTTTGCCTTGCACCTGGTTTAGATTCCTCCGCCCCTCTCAGAGAGTCCGGCAAGCTACCGAGACTATCCCACCCACATGGTAGAACCTGGCAAGCTACCCGTGGCATATTTGATATTCGACAAACAGTAACAATAAGTCTCACAATGGAGACATTACTGGTGCCCGCTCGAGTAAATTGATGAACAACGGGGTGACAGTGACAGTGACATGCATATTTTATCATTTTTCCAAAAGGGATTTGAAGTTCTTAACAATGCAAAAGAGCTGAAAGTGATTGACTGAATCTTAGGAAAAGAAGAAAAGATCATAGATGAGGGTGGAATCATACCTATGACCATGGTTACAGGAAGCTTTTGCAAAGTCCTGAGAAAATTTAGCTGAGACTGCAAAGTGAGAGAGAGAGAAGGGACACTAGGGACACTGGGAAAGTGATGGTAGCTATTGACTTTGTGGTGCTGGGGGTCATGAAGAAGCATTGCAAGCATTAAACAATAACATGGAGATGCTTATAAGCCATGTTATCTCAATAAAAATAACTGGAGAAAAACGAAGAAGCAGCTGTTGATATTGAATAATCATAAATCTTATCTGAGGTTCTTATAGCTGTGGCCAGAAAGAGACATTAATTTAAAATCACTCTTAGCTTAGTTTTTAACTATTACGAGAACCAAATGGATACTTTTTAAAAAGTTCATGTGTCTTGAGAAAGAAAATCTAATTTTTCAAATGTACAGCACCCGTATTAAACTGTCGAAAAATGTCTTATTCAACACAGCCATTTCAAGAGCCTTCTGCTGTTTGTAGATAGATGTTTTAAAATCAGATTGAACTTGTAGTCCTTATTAATTATACAAAAGAAAGTTATCAGAAATGAGGTTAGGAAGATCTTAAATGCCAGTTTAGGGAAGGACACAGTTATAATAAAGTGATCATAGCACTTAAAAGGAGCTACATTATTTGGACCAAATAACTCTCCAACATTAAGTTTGTAAAATTGTAAAACTATTGAAAAATCCTCTGTGTTTCACTTTCCTATGTGCCAAAAATGGAGATATTAATTATATTACTCTAATGGTGTTTTGTGGAGAAAAAAAAAAACCTGGCTAGACCTTAGAAAGTAGACTTAGCGTATATTAATATTTGTATATCTGCTAGTTCTTTTTTTCTACTTTACTCTTCAAAATTTTGTGTAGAAACACATTTGGAAACTGCATTGTAAGTATTGTCACAGCATAAAAGGATATAGTATAAAAAACCATGTAAGTTGTAAGAAATTATAAAACCTGTTTTTATTTTTACATTGTCTTCAGAAGTTTTGAGTAATATTTTCTCATATTTTGAGAGTTTCTAAAGGTCATAGTTTTGTATAGGTTTTCTTTCTTTTGAAAAATTTCAGTATTTAGGCACATTCAAAGGTAACCTTTCAACTCTAGGAAAAAGAAAAGAGAATCTATGCAAATGGAAATTACTTGGAGCAATCTGAATAAATGTAGTAACTGCCATCTGTGTTAAGGAAATTAAATAGTACTTTAAAGTATTCAATAATTAAATATATATTTATTAAATTATTTGTTATAGCATTAGTATATTACCTTAGAGTCCCAAAGCAACTACCTTATGATTACTCAAAATTTCATTGAAAATTGAATACAAATTTAAACTCAGCTTTCTTTCCCTTATTGTTTGAATGATGCTTTACCTAAGAACGTCCTTATTTTAATAAACAAACAAACAAACAAATAAATAAATAACCCTTTGTGCCCTAACACTGCAGTATGTTGTGTGGAGGCAGGAGTCTGGGGAGCTTCAAGGGAGAGGAGGACGGATGTAAGGAAGAGCTGGCTGACAGAAACAGCTAGAAATTGTCTGTGAAAAGTGGTTGACTCTACACTGTAGTTGAACAGCAGAAAACGTGAATTAGTCAAATAAATCATGAAAAAATATTTTATATTATCATTTTTTTGAATTCAAGATAAAGTACACTTGCTTACTTTTTGACTTTTTACATTAGATTATTTTTAATAAGCTTAGTATTTCTAAAACAGTGCATGATTCTTGGCTCTGTGCTCAGGGATTATTCCTAGTGGTACTTGAGGGACTGTACGTGATATTCAGGATCAAACTGGAACTGGCTATGTGTGGGACAAGTGTCTCACCTTCAGTACTATCCCTGGGGTTCCATGCCCTTTTTTTTATTATATATTATTTAAGTACATTGTTAAAACGTTACTTTGGGAGTATAAAAAAGTACATAATTCAGTAAAATAATGTTATAATTACTAATACAGTGGGTTAATTTTAGCCCAATTGATCTGATGTGCTTTTAAAATTACATTTTTGGGTCTGACAAATAATATAGAAAATAGGGTGCTTGCCTTGCACAGGGCATTCCCAGCACACCATCTGGTCTCCCAAGCCCTGCCGTGGGTGATTCCTGAGTGCAGAGCTAGGAGTGAGCCCTGAGCACTGCCAGGTAGAGCCCCCCAAAACAAAATAGATAAAAATAAATAAAAAAGAAAGTTACATTCTCACAATTTTTTAAATCAATGAATTAATACTCAAGATACCTTTTCTAACTTTAGATTACCTAGCCATTGTGTTGAAATTAAAAGTACTGTAAAAAAAGGCTGTATTTTTTGTTTGTTGACTTTCTCTTGTTAATTTACAGTGTTTTCTCTTAAAGAATAGCTATTAAATATCTTTTGAGCATCAATTTAACCCCAGTTATCGTTCCTAAAATAAAATGGACATTTTATTATTCCAACTTCTACATCCACACACAAATTGCCATGCTTTATTGGCCGACCTTCTATTTTCTACAGTTCAGTAAAGTTTTTATTCAAAGAAATCCTTTCAAAAAGTAATTTTAAGGAAAAGTTTCCCTTAAGCTAACTTGGTTCTTATTTTATTTTCATCCTCAGTTCTCAACTTTTTTGCACTACATCCTCAAATTTGCAGTTATGTAATTTTAGATAAATCCTTTGACCATTACTTTCTGTTCCACACTATATTCCATCAAATAATGTAAAAATCATTTGTACCTATGGCATGTATCAATGTGGGTGCTTTGATAATATTTTTTTAAATTTTGGGAAATCATTGACATAGGTAAGTAGCATTGCATAGAATCTAATTTTATATAGTTTGTTTTACATAATAAAAAATAATATTAACATTTAACTATAGTATCACTGTACTGTATCAGTCATCTACTTGCTCATTGATTGCTCGAGCAGGAGCCAGTAATATCTCCATTTGTCCCTGTCACGTGCTAGTTTAGCCCAATGTCTTCTGCTCCCTCTAGGAATATGAAGAGCACATTGTTGTTATTGTTTTTGGCATATTGAATACGTCACGGGTAGCTTGCCAGGCTCTGCTGTACGGGCAGGATATCCTCAGTAGCCCCCTCTGAAAGGGGCCTCTGCTTTGAGCTGAGCCGGAGGTGGTTTGTAGATGTGTCTCACACATACCTAACTCTTGGATGTTTAATTTCTTGGTAAACTTGGCCCCAAGTTGTTGAGGTCTGGCCAAAGGCATAGCGGCAATTTTGGGGTATCTGGAAGTCTGAAGGCACTATCAGGCTGCTGATGCACTTGCCCCACAGGTACTGGTTGACCTGCTGGTGGCACCATGCCCCCCCATATATATGTATATATATTATGTTAAGGATATATATATATGTATATATATATATATGGACATTGCAATGTCCAGGAAATTCGGTGTCATTCTCTTCTGAGAGCTTTAGTTTATAGTCTCTGGCTCTTGGCCATTAATGAGATTACACGGCACCAGGGGCAGTTTGTGGGTGTGAATGCCAAGCTACTGGAAAACTGGGGACCTGGAGGGAGAAGGCCCAAATAGTATATATTTATACTATTCTGCCAGCTTTGTATATTATCAAATTATTTCTCATATATTATTATATTATTATATAGTTGATATTTTGATGGAGGCTATAGGTTATGCTAGTACAATAGATTTTTATAGCAAAATCAAAACATTTAGCTCTTTGTAAACTATGTTACATAAATTTTATTTATTTTTTTTTGTTTTTTGGGGTCACACCTGGCGATGCACAGGGGTTACTCCTGGCTCTGCACTCAGGAATTAATCCTGGTGGTGCTCGGGGGACTGTATGGGATGCTGGGAACCGAACCCGGGTTGGCCACATGCAAGGCAAATGCCCTACCTGCTGTGCTATAGCTCCAGCCCCCAATTATAATTTTTAAAATAGAAGGTCATTTTACTTATGCATTGTCAAACAAAATACTTCAGCAAGTTAACACTTCTTTTCAGCCCTTTGTTTCATTCACTACCAAGTTTTGGCATTAGAAATCTTTTCTGGCCTTTTTGGCGCGGCTACCGATCGAGCATGATAGAAGAGCCCAAAGGAGCGCCCTTGGACTCCAAGCAGCCCACTGAACTAATTCCAGCATGGGAACAGAGACCCCACGCCGGGCTGCGACAATGGAAGCTGGGCATTCCCCAATTTTTTTAACCTCTCTCTCTCAACCCCTTCCTCCTGAGCACAGCACAGGTTCCACCGCTTTCTGAGCACAAAATGGAGACGCCGAGCCAGCTCTCTCTAGGTTCCTCCATTTTATGAGCACCATAAAAGGGTAATAGTTTGTAGTGATGTTATTTCTGGTTGTACTTTCCCTGGACTTTATACAGAAACCTAAAACCCCACAGCCGCAGCACGACCTAATGTCATCTAAGCATCAGCAATATGTAATGGTTCCTTTTTAACGGGTCGGACTTTGGGGGGAGATCCTAACAAGAATAGTAAGTCTTTTGCTGAAATATTGAAGGCAATCAAAGTGGTAGCCATCTCTCTAGACTGAACTAAGCCATATCCCCACACCGGCTGAGAAAGAAACATCCTTCTTTCTCGGGAAGAAACGCGGTGTGGCGTTAACCATAGTATGATGTCCATTAAGCAAACACAGACCTGGTGGTGGGGGAATGGAATATAAGGGGAAAAATTATGTACATGGAACAGCGGGACGCTGGTGGAATCTCGAGCCCGGGCCAATACCAGCGCACTACTTTTCGTTCCAGAAACTGCTTGCAGACATTCTACTAGACTATCAACTAAGCCAGAGCCCCACGCCGGCTGATGACGGGAAATAACCATCTTTTTCGTTTTTTTTCCCTTTGTCAGGCAGCATGGCGATTACTAAACAGGCGTGAACTTGGTGGTGCGGGGCAAGGGGGGAAAAAAGAAAAGTTATGTAACAAACAGCGGGACTTAATATCTCTACATTCTCAGCAATGGAGAACTATCAAATGCTTCCTTGGCAATAGGACTGTCTTTTTTTGGGGGGGGGAAACCCCAGCAACAATAGTGAGTTATGTGTTGAAACATGGAATGTAATCAAGATAAAGCGTAAACGAAGTGAAACTTATCACTTACAAGGGCGGGGACTGGGGGGGTGGGAGGGGGCGGTAGATATACTGGGGTGGTTGGTGATGGAAGATGGGCACTGGTGAAGGGAAGGGTGTTTGAGTATTGTATAACTGACATAATCCTGAGAACTATGTAACCCTCCACATGGTGATTCAATAAAACTTAAAAAAAAAAAAGAAATATTTTCTGGGGGCTGAAGTGATAGCACAGCGGTTAGGGCATTTGCCTTGCACGTGGCTGAACCAGGTTTGATTCCCAGCATCCCATATGGTCCCTTGAGCACCACCAGGGGTGATTCCTGAGTGCAGAGCCAGGAGTAACCCTTGTGCATCACCAGATGTGACCCAAAAAAAACAAAAAAAAAAAGAAAGAAATATTTTCTACTTTAGTGACAATAGTGAAACAACTATTTTCAAAAAGCATAAAGTTTTGTTTCCTCCAAATTTTTAAAAAGCATAAAGTTTTGTTTCCTCCAAAGCAAATAATCAATTCATAGAGAGATTAAAAGTACATGCACACATAGTGGCATGTAATATATTTAATTAACATAAACATTAGACAAAATCTACACAAGGCATTTTTATGGCAAAAAATAAAGGCGGTGGTGTTAGACAACTTATAATTGAGTGAAATTATAGTCAATAAATTGGATATACTCTGAATACTAGAGATTTGTTAATAATATTTTGTGGGAAGCACACACCTCACAGTACTTAGGGGTTATTCCTAATTCTGTACTCAGGGACCACTCATGGCCGCCTTGTGGGGGACCTTACAAGGTGTTAGAAATTAAACCTGGGTAAGCTCTTGCAAAGAAAATACTCTATATTTTCCTATGTTTACATATTCACCATCGAGTCTCTGATATATATATACTCATATGTAAATCTGACTGTATACATAGATTGGGATATTCTCAAAAAGTTTATCTTGAGTCAGCTTCCTAATAATCTGGACTGGAGAGATAGCACAGAAGGTGGGGAGTTTGCCTTGCACGCAGCTGACCCGGGTTCGTTTCCTCTGTCCCTCTCAGAGAGCCCGCCAGGCAACCGAGAGTATCCCGCCTGCACAACATAGCCTGGCAAGCTCCCCGTGGTGTATTTGAAATGCCAAAAACAGTTAACAACAAGTTTCACAATGGAGACGTGGGTACCTGCTCGAACAAATTGATGAACAGTGGGATGACAGTGCTACAGTGCAACTTCTTAAAATCAACTGTAATTTGATTTTTATTCGAACAAGACTCTTTAATTTTGCTTAAAGTATATTACTGTGTATAATAAAGAAAAATGCATAGTTGATAGTCATTGACAATCATTCTATAGAATGGTTTTGTAATAAAGTTCCAGATAGCAGTTTTTTACAGGTAAAACCATTTTCCCCCTTCGGTGGTAGGACCAAAGGTGTCTATTTTGTGGAGGTTAGCTAAAACTAACCTTTGTTGAGCTAAAACTAGCTTTGTCATTTTGAATTATCTGTGAGAAAGTAACTATGGGATGGGAGGTGGTGAAGGTATTCCCTATTAAACCATAAGATTCCAGCAGTTTCTCATGCTTAAAACAATCAAAAATGCCTTATAGTATAAACTTCAAGCTTGGAATATTGTCCTTGGTATAGTATTGAGAAAAATATATTGAGAGCAAAGGCAATTCACGTTCACGTTTATAAAGTGGTGAGGGTTTTGAAATTCATGCCTGGATGAACACCATTTAAGCATTTTTCCTGACTTCTCAAACAGTCCTTTCTTTCCTGGGACTACATTAAAACTTAGAAACTTAGGGTAAATTAAAGGTTTAAATGTAAATAACAAAGTGCACAAATCCTCTTCTGTCTAGAAATAGAGGAGTTTTCTTTATTTTCTTGTTTGGGAGATTCTGTAAGTCTTTGCCCTTGTCTTTATTTCCATATTTCAAATTAACATAAATAATTCAAAACATATTTTTTTGTAAAACTAGAAATATTTGTAAAATAGAAAATGTAAAGTTATAATGGAAAATATCAATGGAATTTAACTATGATATTTTAAACTCTTATTACCTCTTTAAATAGATGCAATATTTTACGATCAAAGTAGATGGAAGCATTTTAAGCAAACTTCCAGTTATATAAATAATAACAGAAACTGAATAAAGAGATAATTTTGAGTTTCATTTTGCATAAATGTCCTAAACTGTACAGTTTTGAAATAATCAAATTGAATGGACTTGCTAGAAAGTAAATGCCAATGTCCCCTTCCTCTGATAAGCGCGCTGAAATATATTTTCCTTCATATCAGGATTGCTGCCTTTCTTCCTCCTCTGAGTCTCTAGAGAGAAATAAAGCTCATTATCTTTTTTTTTGTGGATTTGGATAATACATACCTTTTCTCTCAATCAACCACTGTGGTTTAGATAAGTCACATAAATATGTTTAAATTAGTCAGAATAAAAAGCAGACAGTAGGTTCCATTGATAAGGGCAACCATAAGGTCAAAGTTTTGTGGCAGGTGTGTAATATACTGATAGATTATTCATCAAATAAATCAAAGAGGAAGATAAAAATGCATTAAGCCATTTCACAGGAAAGTACTTAATGACTGTGCTCTTATAAGAAAGTGTTTAAAATTGCTTTTTAATTGAATATATCAGTTGAAATACAGGCGCTTCTGAGAACTAAGTATGTTTATAAAATTCAATAGGGAATTTTAATTCCTAATAATTGGCTTTTTGTCACGCATTTAAGTGTTTGATAAAATATTCCAGATCATAGCTCTAAAACAAATACAGCTACTAGAACTTTATTGAGTTTTCAACTATTTATTTCCCTTTCTTCCACCCTTCATTTCTTCATCAATTAAGATATTTTATAATGTTTAAATACATCTTAAATATGAAACTATGTCAGTGATTGGCAGGAAATATAAAATTATACTTATGGAACATTTTATCGTATGCATGGATTATTTGAATTTCTTTAAAAATAAACAATCAGGGATGGTGTGGCTAACCCAAAACTTTTTAGTAAATTTGTATTCAAATAATAGCACACTACAGAATTAGAAATGTGAATTATTTACTTAAAATTAGAGTTTGAGATTTACTGGACAAAGAAATTTAGAAAGTGCATATACAAAAATAGAAATTTTTCTGTTTATGAGTGTTTCTTTAAAATAATTTCTTAGTCTATTTTTAATTTGGTAATGCTATCTTTAATAATTGCAAGATAACACAGTTATAAAGTTATTTGTGACTTGGCTTTCAGTCATATGATATTTCAGTACTCATCCCTTCACCAGTATATTTTTCTTTTTTGTTTTTTTCTTTTTCTTTTTTGTTTTTGGCTTTTTGAGTCACACCCAGTGATTCTGAGGGGTTACTCCTGGTTTTGCACTCAGGAATTACTCCTGGTGGTGCTCAGGAGACCATAAGGGATGCTGGTAATTGAACCTAGGGCGTGCAAGGCAAATGCCCTACTTGCTGTACTGCCACTCCAGCCTTGGCAATGCTATCTTAATCATTATAAAAAAATATTGTTTATACTGTCCTTATTTTTTAGTTAAATGTCTAAATTATGTAAGTATCTACTAAAAGCATCCATCAGTCATCAAGTGAATTAGCAAGCTTTGTCATCACCAAAGCATCTTATTAGAAACAATAGTTATAATTTAAACCTCAAAGTTTTCATTTGAACTTGTGATTAGTGAATGATTAAGCTATGTTTAGACACATAAATATTTATCTTCATCTATATTTGTATCTCAGAGGCCATATATACTCTTGCCATACTTTTTGGGGGAAGGAATTTATAACATGCAGAGAGAGTGATTATGACTTATTTGTCACATAAGTTGAGTAGATTTCTTGTGTTTTATAGTTACAATGGGAATATTATAAGGAAGAACCATTGTTTGGAGATCACGAATCATGAATCACCAAATCCCGTTGATCGTCAGTTTCTCGAGCAGGCTCAGTAACCTCTTCATTCGTCCTATCCCTGAGATTTTAGAAGCCTCTCTCCACTCGGCCTTCCTTCCCAGCAATGCCAATGCCACATTGGAGGCTTTTTCAGGGTCAGGGGAATGGGATCCAGCTTGTTACTGGCTTTAGCATGTGAATACACCATGGGAAGCTTACAAGGCTGTCCCATGTGGGCAGGAAACTCTCAGAAGCTTGCCAGTTTCTCCCAGAGGGAGAAGTAGGTTATAAGATATCGTGAGGTCGAGACGTGGCCATGCACTTCTGGGAGCTTGCTTTTAAGTCTCTGGATGTTGACCATTGATGGGATTACACACACCTGGGTTCCTCTGCCGGTACCTTCATGCATGAGGCCTGTCCAAGCATGTGGAGAGGGGCCTTGAGCATGGCTGTGGCTAGGTTTCAGTGGTCTTCGGCCACTGGGAGCTCTGCTTAGGGTGGGGAGGGAAGCTGGAGCCCATCCCCTCCGAGGGGCCCTGGGGAAGACAGCCAGGTAAGCGAGCAAGAGACTCTCTCATCTCTCTGTTTGGAGATAAGAATGAACTATTCTGAAAATTTTTACTTGACATAGAATAAACAAGGTCATGTGTATGTGCCTGTCATATAGAATTCTATTCAAGTTTAGACTGCAACTATTGTCTCTGGAAGTTGAGCTAATGTTTTAAAACAATTTTAGAAAATACAACACAAAACTAAACCCTTTTATGAGCACTACTGGAAAAATCTAATATTTTCAATGATAATTTGGAAATAGTTTTTTAATGCATATGCATGAAATGTGGCATAAACATATTTAAAATATTGATTTATATAGAAGTGTTTATTGATATAGAAAGGAAGAAGTGGCCTATGCAGCAAAAATCTTGTCAAAGGGAAAACAAGACGAAAGCAGGGTTATCAAAATACTTTGCATGCATCTATCAGAGTGAAATACACTTAAATAATCTAATTTTGTGATTCAGAAAAAGAAATTTAATAATGATGTGTTATTGACTTTTGCATAAACAAATTGTTTAATTTGCTCTCCGTAGTTTGTAAAATTATAGAAGTGCAGCTTTGCACCTGACTGGTTTTAAGAAAGTTACCTGATACCTTGTTTCTGCAGTGTGTCCCATAAAAGGCTTAAACCATTACATTTTGAAATTGTTAGACTTCTACAATTAAATTTCTAGGATAAATCTATTAAAATAATGAAAAAAAATGGAGAGAAGATAGTGGAGGAAAGGACTGAGGCAAAAGAAGGGAAAATACGTAATAACTCATGAGTTTAATGAGAAGAACATTAAGTTTCATTTTCAAATTGAAAATACCTCCCAATGATGGGAACTGAGGTGAAGAAAAAGTTGTTTAAGAGGTAGTAAGAGTCTTCTGGAGATCTGGGGGTCCTCTTGGTGATTCTGAACAAAGCATCTGAGGATGTGAGGGTGAGAAGATGCTCTGGGGCTCGACTTTATTTACTTAACCCCTGCGGTGCTCCAGGCCTTAAGGAATTTACATGGTCACGCCTTGGGGAACTCATGTGGTGCCTGGGGTTCAATGGGGATTGGCAGCCGATGTGACTGGCGCCTGCTGGAGCAAATCAATGAGCAAGGGCGGGGGGTGGGGGGTGGGGGGGTGGGCAGAGGGAGAAAGCGATACAGTGATACAGTGATACTATCTTTCCAGCTTCTAGGTAAATGCTACTTTACAAAAATTTCTAGCCCAGGTTTAATCCCCATCCCCGGCACATTTCTGAGCACAGAGTTAGGAATTTCCCTTAAGCTCTTCTGCGTACACCCCACTCATATCAGAGAAGGGGAGAAAGGGGGAAAACAAAGAAAAGAAACAAAAACGGCAAAGGTTTATTGGATTGCTCATACAACTTTCTCTCTTTTCAATGTTTTATCTTCCTGAACAGGATTTATCACTACCTGATAAGCATCAATTTAATCACTTTATTTGTTTCTTATGTATGCGTCCCTCACTCCCCGCCGCCTGCCCCTGCCTCATTCTGTACGCTCATGAGAAAAAAGGAATATGTCCATGTGTGAACATACGCCAATGAATGACTCTCCAAATGTACAATAAGCAAACTCCTTCAGTTTCATGTAAGGTTTGTTTGTTCTTTGTATGTTTGGGGGCCGCACCCAACCCTGTTCAGTGCTTTCTCCTGGCTCTTGGGGCTCACTCCTCGGTGGACTAAGAGGACCATATGGAAGAGCTGTGTAATGAACCCAGATCTGCCTCGTGCAAGGCCTCTCTCCAGCACCTTTATGTGCAGTCTTCTATGGTAATGGAAAAATCTCCATTTTATGTGCTTCTTGCCAGAAAATCGGAACAGATAAACTCAGTGAATAAGAACTTTTGGTACAGGAAAAAATTAGCGCAAAATGACTATTCTGAATTCACAGCATCACTTCAAATTGAAATACTCAGTCCATAGGAATTGTATAAAATGCCCTTGCAGAAATATACAGAGAATATTCAGTTGATTATTTCCAGTGCATTTTATAGATTTTGTCTAATAAAAATACCTGTCAAGTAGAAATATGTAACACTGGGCAATACTTTGCTCAGATGAATCAATGATTTTCACAAAAAAAATGTAGGCTGCCATATATTTGTATTACATGAAAAAATGTATGTGCCTCCATGACCACAGTAATGATTCTGTTTCTAAGCTAATTTAACTAAAATCTCATGCCTCCCCAAATCTAAGTCTCAATTCCCACATAACTCTTGTTCATGCCTACAATGCAGCACTGAACATATTCTTTGGTAGTAAAGCAAAACTTAACATATGAACCTTTACTAAAATCAGTACCCTGCCCCCACCTCAATATATTATAAATCCTTAATGGTAGTAGCAATTTTAGTTTGCATTTGCTCTTCCCAAACTGTGACATACAATGGTTTATTCATAGAAATATCTTTAATTAAATTATAGATCACATATATAAAAGTAGAATTTAATATGTAAAATATCAAAACTATAACTATTTTAGAGTCAAATTTATTAATTGTGTTCATTTTAATGACAATTTTCTCAGCTTAAAATATTTTTTGTAGTTACTACAATGCATAGATTCTTGTAAGAGAAGGGGACCAGACTGGAGAGATGGGTATAATATGCTTAATTGTATTTTGTACAGCTAAAGTACTTAAGATCACCATTGGACCATCAAAGCCAGCCTATCATTACAAAAACACAACAAAATGGTTTCTAAATGACCAAGGATAGTAAAGTAACAACCTTTAAAAGCTAGTTTTTAGGTTCTTTTTACAGTTTCCAGTTCATAAGTAAGACATGTTTAAATTTCCAAATGACCCAATGAAGAGATATACTTTTGTATCTGTAATTGATAATGCAATATCTACACAATTACAATTGTTAGATTATAAGGATAATACAGATATTTTAAACCATTTTATTATACAGTACTATGACTAATAAACAGTCTTGAAATTCTCTGCTGGATATCTTTGGATAATTCTCTCAAAAAATGGACTGGCATTTATTATAAACATCTACTTTACTGTAGGAATGAATACCCAGAAACACAGATAATTATTGCTCACAAAATATCACTTTTATATTTTAGGCAGGAGAGTAAAAGAGAATCATTTAAAACTATGTTTCAGCTATAATTTGTACATTAAGTAACTTCAGGAAAATACATTTATATTATAATTTCAATAGTACCCTTGAATTCTTACAATGCTGTGGCTTATATAGGATATTGGTTACTATATTCAGTACCATTTTAGCAAAATTCTAAAAATTTTTTTGGAAGATAGATGCAATGCTAATCAATATATAAGCAAACTATAATATTAGCGTTCAAAAGTATAGTTAATACTGCAGTAAGCTTTTTATTTCTTACCCAAAATACATTACATGATGCCCAATAATATTACAGCAGTAACATTTGATTAATCCAAGAAACTTAAAGCCAATTTCAACCCTATTTTAATGAGAAATTAGATAGTTCTAATAATTTTCAGATTTGTAACATCAAAGCATGAAACTGTATTTTTCAAACCTTTGGCATTTATGAATATTTGGAAATCTTAATTAACTTGGTGAAAAGACAAGAAGATTATCAGCGTGTGGTGATTGACAGGATAATGAAAATTTTCTTCTGCAAAATTCTGATATATTTAGCCTGACTGCAATTCTTCCTATATCATCAGTTATCTCTGCTATATTTTTAGTTTTAGCTGAATCAATAAAAGAGAAATATTCACCAATGTAATGTAGAATAAATGTTCCTGATAAGGAAAACAAGGCTGACTGAATCTAGACCAAATTGCAAGTACAGGTGAGCTAAGTTTATCCAGTATGTATTTTATTCTATTCAATCTATTTTCTTTCTTGCTACTAAATTTCCCCTAGTTATTACCTCTCAGTAACTGTCATGCTCTAGTCTACTTCACACACCGTTAAGCACTTTTCAAGAAGAGCCCACATAGGATAGCTTTCTTTCTCCTTCTTTGTTTTAGCATTTTACAAGAACAGAAATACAAGCAAAGCCTTGAATCTGCATTCTTTGTATTCTTCTATCCTTTAATATTTGGTAGTCTTTAAAATCAAGGATTTTTTTTGTTTTCTTGTTGGAATAGAAAAATATGAACCCAAATCAGCAAAGACCTGTTTCCCTTCCAAAAGAGATCCTAGGTATTCTGAAAATACATCATTTCACATAGAGAATCTGACACAAATTGAGTCAAGTATTCCCTTTGATTATTGTTTTAAAGCTTGTTTCTGCATGATATTCTGATGTCTTCTAACAAGTTAACAAAAAGACAATGGTACATTTTTGAAGCTAAAAATCACTATTTAAAACAAATTAAAATATATAAGAAAATAATAAAAAAGTATCAAAATAGCTAAATCTCTATTGTTGATTTTACTCCTATAAAACTAATTATGAAAATACCTAAATATTAATTAAATTTTTAATTAAAATATTAGTACCCAGTGATGACAAGGCTGAAACAATGGGGAATTTTACTTAAATTTAATGAAAATATAAACTTTAACCTTTAATGAACAAAAATAAAAATATATGTCATGACTTTAAAAATAATGTGCTAATGTATTTGCCTTCAATGTTCTAGAATGAACAAATTTCCAGCACCACATGTGTCCCCTACTACCTGAAGGAGTGTGACTCTTGTGACCCTAAGCACCAAAGAGTCAATCCACATAACAATTGGTAGTTTCCATGTCCCCAAATATTCTGTGGTGCTCCAAAAAAGTATGCCTCAGAGAACCTTTGTTTAAACATTGCCCTAACACTGCAATTTGAGGAATATTGTGGATAACTAGAAAGATCATTTCCAGGGTAAAAAATATCTATATTTAACATTAAATAAATTTGAATAGACCCTAAAAGTGAAATCTATAACTTTAAGTTTTGATAGTGTTTTATTTTAAATACAAGAAAAAGAAGTGCTGAAGAATTTAGAAAGCACACAGCCTTCAAGCATTATCATTTAAACTTATGAATAATGGATTCTTTAACTTTGAGGATAAAAAATAAATTAAAAAGTTAGACATTAGTCCTGCCTTCATGAGTGGTTTCTCTCTCTCTGATAATTTTCACTTTTGAAAACGCATTCAGTGGTGGTTATCTTTTTACAGTGATTACCTATTGTATTTATAACCAGATATAAAAATTTGTCTTCTGAAAACTGTCAAAATAAAGTAGAATAATGGTTTCTAAAATCAGAGATCTTTGTAGCTTAAATTGAATTTTAAAAAAAGTAAAATGGTTAGCATATAGACAAAGTCTATAGACACTAGCGATGAGTAATAATAATAATAATAATCTACTTTCCAGTCTTTATTTCCATTTCAGCTTGCTAAAATCTGACTGAATTTCTGCATAAATAATGACAATTCTAAAAAGATTCAAGCATATAACGTAAAATGAATGGACTGTCTTGTTGACATTTTATCATCCAGTGACTACAATTTTTATAAAAATATGAAATGTTCATATTTTAATAAAATGTTTATCTTTAAAAATGTTCATAAATGTTTATTCTTAAAAAGTTTTATTTTACTTGTATTTGTGGGCATATGACACAGTGGGTAAGGCATTTGCCTCGTACGTGGCCAACCTGGGTTTAATTCCTCCATCATTCTTGGGGAGCCCGGCAAGCTACCGAGAGTCTCCTACCCTTTCGGCAGAGCCTGGCAAGCTACCCATGGCATATTTGATATGCCCAAAACAGTAACAACGAGTCTCACAATGGAGACGTTATTGGTGCCCGCTCGAGCAAATCGATGAAGAACAGGACAACAGTGCTACCACAGTGCAGTGCTACATGCTTTGAATAGTTTTACAGTCATTGAATACTGAAGTAGTTTCCAAAACTAAGCTTTAGGAATGACTTAAGGAAAGGCCCCTAAATATGCCAAAATCCAGAGCCATCTCCCCAGTCCTTAGGCACTGAAGCATAGTTCACAATTTTGTCAATAGTAGAGTTTTTATGTAAATCATCCCAACACCACACCCTACACCAAAATGTCAATGTCTCACAACTATTATCACAGTGTTGCCCTCCCTGCTCCACCTTATACTATCTTCCCTTTCCTGGAAATTGTTATTTTTGAGGACAAGAAAAACAAATAAAGAGCAGCAGAATAATTCTCAGAATAGGTTTGGAGAAGACACATGAATTCAAAAGCAGAACATTTTTGCTATCTCATGACACAAGCTCTAACAACCAGGATTTTGGTTAGAAAATTAACTACCGTTAGGGTTTTCTTCTTTAATATAAACTCTAACCAGCCTCATTCTGATTGCTCACAATTCCCACCATTTGTTAGAGCAGGACTCTGTTGTATATGTCACCACTGTGAAAGCTATGTTTGACATCAATTTCTACCCAAAGATTGTGTGCAAAGATTATCATCAAAATTAGTGTTTTTTTTCTTTTTGTTTGTTTGTTTGTTTGTCTTTTGAATGGTACAACCATGGAAAATATTTGTGCTCTTTTGAGGAAAAAAATAGGTGTGTTAAGTTTTAAAATAAAGTTGTTCATTCAAAAGTTTCTGAGGAATATAGCAAAGAACAAAACACGTCCAATCAGCCTTATGAAAGAAAAAACATACAGAAATAAAAGTGGAAGGGGAGAGTCTTGTTATAAACTTGTTAAGCAACAGGCTAGAAACAGGAGTCACCAAAAGTATAAGACTCAGAGAATTAGGTGTCATTAACTCCAATTCTTTGGGATTCATTCAATTGTTTTCCCAAATGATCCAGTGCAGCCTTAGAGAGGCACATACAAATGTATACTATATCCACCACAGCTCAAACAAATACTCTTAATTGCCTCTGTCTCTGTCAGAAATTCTTTAGTAGATTAACTGTGATCAAAATGGGTTAGGGGGGAAAAATCAAGCAGACTTTAATCAAACAAAAGGACTATCGAATATAATAAAGAAGTTGTATACCTTTAATATACAAAATATGGAAAATATTTTAAATTTTTAGTTTTATAATCTATCTGAAGGAATAAGCCATCCCAGAATTCTAATCTCAAACCAATGAAGACTGATGTTTTGATTAAATAACAATTGTCAATACTCTTGAGGTGGTCTTCCATTGGGTTTAGCCACTTTGGTTCTTTTTTACCTTGAACTATCAGCCCCACTGGAACTTGAGATCCTTTCAGTTTGTCAAGAAGATAAGAAATGAGAAAAGAAACACCATTAGACCTTTATTTTAAACCACTGGGTTACATGGGACTCAACGCAGGTGTTCAACCTGGCACAGACCCTCGGCGATAGGGTCCTGCTCTGTCAGCTGCTCAACAACCTCCAGGCACACTCCCTCAACCTCAAGGAGATCAACCTGAGGCCATAGATGTCCCAGGTTCTGCCCAGAGATGCAGGCAGGGGCGTGTTTGTCAGTGTGCATATCATTACTACTTGCCAGTCAACCAAAACCTTACATTTGTTTGGCTGGGAACACCTGCAAAGGCAATTAGAGGACGCCCCAAAGGCCTCCGTCTCTCTTGGAGAGCCCAGAAAGCTACCTAGAGTATCTCACCTGCACAGCAGAGCCTGGCAATGTACCCATGGCAGACTTGATATACCAAAACCATAACAACGATGGTACTCATTCCCCTGATCCTGAAAGAGCCCCCAATATGCCATTGGGCTACACTAGCCTGTGATAGGAACAAATGGAGATGTTACTGGCACCACTCGAGCATATCTATGAACAACAATAGATTGACAGTGATACAGTGATCTAGTGATTCTTTTTAAGGGGTATTGGTTGAGTGATGGTCAAAGCTTACTCCTGGCTCTATGTTTAGGAAACATGCCTGGTGTTACTAGAGTTTGAAGTGGGATTGTCTGCATGCAAAGCAAATAATTTACCCCCTGTACTACATCTCTGTCCCTGCCTCTGCTTTTATGTTTTAAAATGGTTAATTTTAAAGAGTTGTTTTGGAGAGATAGCACAGCAGATAGAGTGTTTGCCTTGCATGCAGCTGACCTGGGTTCGATTCCTTCTCCCCTCTCAGAGAACCTGGCAAGTTACTGAGAGTATCTCACCTGCGTGGCACAGCCTGGCAAGCTACTTGTAGCGTATTTGATATGCCAAACACAGTAACAATAAGTCTCACAATGGAGATGTTACTGGTGCCTGCTTGAGCAAATTGATGAGCAACGGGATAACAGTGACAGTGAGATGACAATTTTAAAGAGTTACACTTGTCTCTAGGCACCAGGTTAAACTAGCCAGTCATATCAGTCTAATTTCAAGGGTAGGAATGAAATGTAGCCTGTTTTAGAATTCCGAATGAGGAATAAAAATGATTATATGAATATTTACCCACCTGATTTTAGTGGAAAATCTACTGAGAATTTTTATGTTCTTTAGAAAATAAAGTAGGTAAAGAAAAAATAGTGCTTAATTTTCATGAAATATGTATTTAGTTATGTTGATATTATAAAGTGGATTAGTTAAGGAATACTACATATTTAGTTTAATTGATTTTTGGGGAAGTACAATTTTTAATGAAAGAGGTAAAATGCAGACCCCTCTCTTTCTTTGTTCCAACTCTAAAGGTTCCTTAATAGTTAATAGTAATGAGTATTTTTATTTTCTGTAGCAACAGGCTCTGCTACACATGAATGCATACAATTGTCCTTTGGGTTTTAATATTTTTTTCAAATCTCTTGTGTTCCAAATGGAAAGCAATTCCTAAGTTTAATGGTTAAGGTATTCTTGTAACTTTAGAAATATATTATTTTCAGAAAGATGATGCTTTCTAATAGTAGGTAATGACTTTTTAAAATCACAGTTTAGGCCAAAAATTCCTAATGTTTTGTATTATTACACATGCCATTGCTTACTGTATCATTAAGTCTATTTAGGTAATGTGGTGAATATTTATTAAAGCATGATAGCAAAGCTGAAAACCACATTAATACTAATACAGAAACAAATACTGTACATAGTAATTAGGAATTACTTAACAAAGAAGAATTTGGGATCAAAGGTAGATCACCACAATGTTTAAAAGCAGTTTCAAGCCAGATATCAAGCTATCAGTAAGATTTCTGCACTTGAAAATCAGTGAAAATTTCAAATTCTCTCTATTTAGTGGCCCAGTTTTCCTATTAAATGTAACTTGCTAACTTTTAATTTGTCTCTATTTTGGTAAAATTTTGTACACACAATTATATACAAGCTATCATGTTAAGCTTTGAAAGAAATATAGCATGGAATGAAATTTGGACCTTGCCTTTCAAATAACTTACATGCTACAAAAATATACAATGTAAGTACCATAATCTGCAAGGTTGAATATGCATATAAGTATGATAGAGAAAAATGAAAGTAATGAAAATGAAAGAGCAGGGGATAGGAGGGAAGAAAGAATGAGGAAAATAACCAGGAAAGCATTCAAGAAAAAAAAAATGTAAGTCTAGGTTGACAGGAAAATTCAAGTAAAATAATCAGGAAATTATATCAAATATCAGCTTAAAGCCAGATGACTTCCTGGTTGAACAAGAAAAATGCTTTATTTTGAACTGTGAGATCATTATCTGAGGCACGCAGCAGACACTGTTCAGGGTATGAGGAAATTCAAAGTATGATAAAACAAATAAACTTTCTAAGATTCTTTTGTTAGATGGACAGTGGGTCCTATCTTTATAGAAGCTATAGTGGATCTCTTCCTTCAGCTGTAGGGACTGGTGTGGCAGTAGGCTGAGGATTCAGGGTCTTTTCATAGACTAAAAGTGCTGTTCCTTTTATACTAACTTGCAAACACACACACACACACACACACACACACACACACACACACACCTGCATATCTTCCTCCTGTGTGCTCCTTTCTGTAAGACTGAGTTAAATAGATAAATCTAATGAGAAGTAGAAATAAGAAAACTGCTGTGAAGGACTTTGAAACAACGTTCAGTGATGCTGGGCTAGGTAGTGGGTTCGAGGTCTAACAACTATGTGTGCATTGACAAAAATGTGGCTGGACTTAGTAGAGTTCAGCTCTCACATGAGACTTGGTTATTGCATAGAAGCTGGCCATGACTTCAAATGCTCAGGAGGTTGTAAAAACATTCCATAGAACTCAGATGAGATTCGTGCTTTTATTATAGAATTTATTATCTCTATTCTTAGCTTGACATCCAAACCTCCACCTTATAAAAGAATTGGCATGAAGAACTGGAGTTTTAGAATCAGACCTGAACTGCAAAGATCCAGTTCCACTGCTGCTCCAAGGTCAATCAATTGAGAGACAAGTTGATGAGTTAGTAAAAAATTCCCTACTAAACAACACGATGGCATTTTGGAAGATGTCTGGCATCTGTCCTAGAGAAATGTCTTGCCCGCATGACCACAGAAGCAGGGTATGTAGGAAAATAAGTGAATCTATTTTTAGAAAGAGCAGATTTTGTAGACTAATGGGCGCCACTGGAGTGGTCAGTAAGTTCTCTTGTGGATGAAGGGCCTCTGAGTGACAGTTCATTGTATCTGCAAATATAAACAAAGTTTTCTGATTAAGGATTCAGCCTGTATTTTATCTTCCTTGTAATGGACTTTGGGGTAAAAGGACAAGATAAGGATAACATACTCTATGTTTTCAATAGCCCCTGTCCAGATGAATTTCCTGAGTTTTCGGAAACAAGTGTTCTAATTCACTGCTTAATTTCTCTTGGGTCAGTTTCAATACCAAGATCAAATTTCAGCTCTGTCCCAAGTTAATAGTGTAATTTTGACATTTAATTTTCTCAACTAAAATGGCTCAAATAAAATGAGAAGAATTCTTCATTTGCAGACCAATTGCTAAGAGAAAGTGAAAGAGTATTATGCGTGCAGGTACGATATAATAAAATCACAAAGGATATCTGTTACCATTACTTATTTCCCTGTTCATCTATGCTCACCTAAAACTTAACTTATTTTCTCCCCTCTTTTTATACTTTTGGAGAAACTTAAAAATGGTTATGTGTAAAGGATCTCATAGTGACACACATGGTCCCCCAGTCCCGTCAGGACTGACTCCTGAGGGCAGAGCTAGGAGATTGTCGTGAACACTGCTGAGTATGCCTCCCAAATAATAATAATAATAATAATAATAATAATAATAATAATAATAATAATAATAATAATAATAATAATATTAAAGGTCCACTGCTACTGGATTTGTTTTGCCTTATGTTATAGTATATATTGGGGGCCTGAGAGATAGTATAGAGGGTAAGAAGAAGCCTTGCAAACAGCCAGGCTATGTTCAATCCCCAGTACCACCTCCAGTCCCCAAATCACCATCAGGAGTGTTCCCTGAGGGCAGAGCCAGCAGTAAGCTGTAAGTACCATTGGGTGTGGCACAATAAACAAACAAACAAAGACACTGAATCCAAAACCAGTATCCTTGGAATCCCGTTCAGGGCTTCTTAGAAGGACTTCAGTACTGAAATGAATGTTCAGAGACTAGTAAAAAGGAGGAGTTCTAATCCAGCGAAGATAATGCATAGGAGTGAGTCTCAGGGAAAACAATGCAAGGCAGTGTCAGAGGATGTGTACATCTTGAGAACTCTCAGGTGAACGCAGGTATCATTGCATGTCAATAAAATGAACAGGAAAGGGGCCAGCGAGACAGTGCAGCGCATAGGGCACTTGCTGTACATGTTGCAGGCTCAAGTTCAATCTCTAGTACCACAAATGGTCCCCTATCCCTGCCTGGAGTGATCCCTAAAAACAGAGCCAGAAGTAAGCAATGAGCACTGCCAGGCATGTCCCCAAGCCTAAAAGAAATAAATACAAATTTTAAAAAGCATGAAATTCCTTAGTGTTAATTTATGCCATGTGAAGCTAAGTTTTGCCTTCGCCATTTGGTTGAATAGAGTTCTTTGTTTTAAACGTGAAATATTGCAGTAAAGTGAAGAGGGCTAGAGGACTGTGGAAAACAATGTTTAAGAGTATATGCATAGGTTTTTGAATATGTACATAAGTTTCCAAGGACATTATACTAGTGATGTGCTATAACAATTTCTTTATGAAATTATAAAATGTTTATATTTTAATTTTCTTTGCTTCTTTTAGTACTAGTTTTTGCATCTGTATAATGCAGAATAATATTACCTATTTAGAATTGTTGAAAAAACTCAGAACTGATAATGTACAGGACTTAGTGTCATATCTGAAAAATATTATAATTTAATAAATAGCATATTTTATACCTGTTTTCATTATTTCTATTTAATAAATGCATAACTTGAAGCTCAGGAATATTTAATAATATATTATCAGGCTACCTGTAAATAGAGTTAGTATAAAAATTCACTACCTGCTTGCCTCCAACATCTGTGCTCTATTTATATCATCACATTAATTTTTTACATTTTATAGCTAAAAGCACTAAGTCTTTGAAAGTATACAGCAAAGCTGTATCTGTTAGTGGAAGGACTTTTAAAAAATAATTATTAAAATATATTCTAATAGGCACAGTGGCTTTTTGTAATTTTTTTTAGATAAAAAAAATCTAGTAAATAATTTTACTAAGCAGTTTAGGATGTAGGGAATTTTAAAGATTTTTTAATATTTTTATATAATGTATTATATAATATATAATATAATATTTTTATTTAAAATATTTTTAAAAAGTAAAACAGGTTTTATTTCGAGGGATTTAGGTGTGGAGGGAGAGAAGGTGAAAGAGAGAGTAACGTGCTCAAGAGAGAACACTGGCTTCTCCAAGGGCGGAGAGAGCCCCTATACACATCCCAGCATTAGACATGAAAGTACATATCTCAAGAGGGGAGATGCGGGCGACACGTGCTCGGGCACCACATGTGCTCGGCTACATGGGCACAAGCAGCACATGGGCTCAGGCAGCATATGCGCGCACTTCCTTTGTTCAAGGTGGCTTTTATAGGTTTTCTTCAACCTGACCCCATGTGGGGCTTCTTCCCAGGTAAAACTCCATTGCTAAGGAGGTTACCAGGGAGGTAGGAGTGCTGATGGCCTTCTTTGGGCTGAATTATTCAGATTGAGGGAGAGGTCCAAGGAAATTCGAGGAATTTCCTTCATGGGGAGGGGTCCAATCTCCTCAGGTTCCACTGCTCAAGTCTTATCCATATCATTGTCTAGGGCCTTTCCCTATCTAACTGCCTACATCATATTCCACCCCTTGAGATTTCACTACCTTAAATCTTCAAGGGGAAAATGGTCTGTGGTCCAACTGCTTCATGCTGACAGAGGGGCGCGGACCCTGCCCACATAAGGGGTAAAACCTCATGCTACCTTACTTTTTAGTGGCCCCCAGGTAATGAATTTGCTGGGTTCCTGAAGTTATCTGAAAGAAAAAATCAGATCAATTAGACTGAGGAATGTCACTTTGAAATGATTAGACCCTGGAGGAGTGGAAGGTCCTTTCTGACCCAGTAAGGACACAATAGTTAGCGATCTTAGAAATCTTAAGAGTTAAAGCAACAGAAACCAAAGCAACATAATGCCATACCCATTTCTATCATAAAAATAATGGAAAGGAATAACTGCTTCACCCATGGTTGATAGAAAATGACTTCAGAAGTTTTAATGGCCATAGAAACACCAAACCATGGATTCCAATACCCTGGTCAGACTAGTAACAGCATGTTCAAGATTGAGTCCCAAAGATTAGGCTGCTTAAGAACTGACCTAGGTACTCAGAAGGTTACATGTATTCCACACAATTTTTCGATACATTTTATAGCCCATTACATTTAATATCTTGTATTACGTCCACCCCTAATTTTCATATGTGAAAAGCTGAATGAAATGGCTTATTAGTGTACAAACAGCATTAGAAGAATGCCTTATTTTTTAATGCTGCTTTTTATTTTTTTGAAGAAATCCCAACTCTGGCAAAGAGTATGAAGATTTTGAGACATTTTTGTATGCTTGTTGTTAAACTGTTGTATCCATGCCCATTTAGTTGAAATGTGTCCACAAGTGGAATTCAGTGTCTTACTGTCTTTTACAACCTAAAATATTTGAATTTGTCTTGAAATGGCTGACTTATCTCTTCATTTTCATTCTGAGTTAATAAATAAATGAAAGAAGAACTGTTATTACCTCCCCGTTACTTAATAAAAAATTATTTAAATTTTACTCATACTATGTTATACAGACACAATATGCGTGGTGTGCTATTCTTTGAAAATGTATCAAGATCAGTTTTTTCATTTTTCTTAGATTTGAATCCTACTGGATCTTAATTATGGTCTAATTTTGGAGACTCCATCTTCATGTAGGCAAAGCATAGCAACGTAGTCCAATGAAAATCACAGAAAATCTCGGAAAGTTTAGAAATTTTAGAACATAGAGATAAAACATGATTTTAAAATCAGGTATAAACATTTTAAGACATTTATGACTTATAAAATGTTTCTAGAATGAATTTTACACAATTATAATTAGTAGTATGAATCAAATAATTTTGAAAGTCCAATAGCTTTGAGACTTCATTCACTTCAGTATGTCTGTGGAGATTAGGCATGCTTTAATAACACATTGGTATTTTTCCTTTTTAATTCCCCCAATACCCACTAGTGGTCCATGAGATTAGTTTATATCCCCTCCCATCCCAGGAAGTGTATTTGATTTATTTTCTAAGTAAACTGCTTGATTTCTATTTACTTTACATCTGAAGTTATACATTTGATGAATTTAAACTTAAATTCCTTATTTTGATGTGGAAGCAAAATAACTAGAATTCCCGAGGCTGTTATCTGAGAGACAACAACCAGACTAACAGAAGTGAAGTTGAGATAACCAGAGTGGGCATAACCAAGTGAGCATGCTGCTACGACACGTGTTCAGGATTTTATGAACATATTATGGAGCTGACAGATGCTATGATAAATTTGTATGAAGACAATGTCTGAAGCATAATTTTTATGCATTCCTTTTAAAGCTGCAAGTGTATGTGTCTGTGAGCAAATATGTGTTAGCATCCGTGCCATTCTGCCCGCCTCATTAACTTTCTTTGGGACAACACATTCTGCCACCTTGGCATCCCAGAGACTTAAAAAGTTTCGACACATTATTGATATTTGTAACACCTCTTCTTTCAACATAAAATATGCCTGATTGTTTGACTTTCCTTTGGGGGTAAAAAAGTGAAACAGAAATGCAGGCTCTCTCTCTCTCTCTCTCTCTCTCCTCTCTCTCTCATGGTCTTAGATCCTGAGTTCATATCATGTAAACTTTAAAAAAATACTTAATGAAATCAGAGTTGATTAGCACACGCTGATTTATAATTTTGCCCAAGGCAATTTGTCTGATATTCTTCTCATAGAACCTCAAATTATTGCTTTATAAATAAAAGAATGAGCAACATTTTATTATTTCTAAGCATGTTTTTAAGTTCTCCTAATGTAAATATTGCACCATAATCCTGTGCTCATATTCCAAGGGTCTTTTATTATTTGCCATAAAGAAACCTAGGCTTAGCTTTGCTGACTCTTAAGAAAAAAAACATATTTTCAACATACTTAATCGCTAGTGCTTTTCTACTATATTTTGAGGAAGTAGCTAAATTAATCCCACCAAGGGCACTGATTTGCCAGCTGAGATTCATAGGAACTTTTTTACAAATAGTCACTATGTTCTGTGAAGAAAATATTTCTTTGCAGTTTTTCAAATATCTTGCATGTTTCAGTATTAGTTGATACATGTTCTATTAACTGTCCTATCACTATTCTTCACAGTATTGCACACTGCTCCTATAATTTCTGGAAGAAATATCCCCTAAATTTTCATAGATATCTATTTTTTTTATTTCTACATGAATGCTATTCACATGTGGATTACATGTAAGTATGCATGTTCCTTGTCAGATACTGAGCAAAACTGCTTTTTGTCAATTCTGTGTACTCAATTTTAGGTGTTTCTGCCACGTGATTTAATTTGACTGTAGAAATGCTTGGATTTCCTGTGGAAATTAAATTAGCCAAAAAATTTTAGCTATATGTCTTTTTGTTAGCTTACTGATTAATGGCCATGATCAAAATGTGCCCTTTAAAATTTTTAGTTTTAACTTAATCGTTTTTCTTTCTAAAATAGAGTGCCTGGAAATAATTTTGAGTAAGCTAAATTATGTATTTGATATAATACTATTTTTAAGTAGATTAAGACATTCTCTACTAACATGACAAAATAATTTTGATAAGGTCTAGTATTGTGCATATACACATCACTGTCTGTATCACTGTCATCCCGGTGCTCATCGATTTGCTCAAACGGGCACCAGTAAAGTCTCCATGAGACTTGTTTTTACTGTTTTTGACATATCGGCTATGCCACGGGTAGCTTGCCAGGCTCTGCCATGTGGGCTAGATACTCTGAGTAGCTTGCCGGGCTCTCCAAGAGGGGCAGAGGAATCAAACCCATGTCGGCTGCGTGCATATACTTAGAACAAAATAATTTTTTTCTTGAAGTGAAGTTTAATTATTTATTTTGGTGTCCAGGGCAGTTCATCACACTCAATTTTGATTATTTAAATGTGAATAAAATTTTAAAACCCAAATGTATAAAATAAATATTTTATTTTAAAATTACACAAAGCTGGCACTTATATTAGAGGTGTTTAATTGACAGGTTTTAAATTTATCTTACTTTAACTGCAGTTCTTTGTAGTAGATAACACATAAAATGAACAAAGAAATGTGCTAATTTTGCTAAAAGCAACTAAAGTAGCTCATTGTCGAATAGTCTTTAGATTTGAGAAATGTATTAGGCATGTATAAAAAAATACTGGCAAAAAAAAAATCTTAATGTCACAAACTGCAAGTATACTCATGATAAAAAGCAACACCAAACTAGCTATGCAACTTTTATTTATTTTGATAATTGACTATGCCCAGAACAACTAATTAAGCAAGTTTGCAGAAATGTTGTAATTTGCTACAGGTGGCAGTAATTTTCAAAGATGATTACAAAATTTTATCTTCTACTTTCTAAAATGTAGCAAACATAAAATCTATCTTTGATTTTGAAGAATGAGTTAATTCATTCTGCTGTGTTTCATTGGCATGTGCTTTTATGACCAGAAGGTGGGGAGATATAGATTATATTTGATCAACAGCAACTTTATTCAAAATGAAAGTATGATAGTCATTTTGAGGGGTACTGGGATCTGATCACTTTATCTTTATTTTATTCAGTGCCCTATTCCGTAATCCTCAACTAAAGTAAGTAGCCTCCTCCTGAAGATCATGCACCACAAACTATGAAGATGGCATCAGACATGTGTGAGATATCCAGGCCTCTGAGGTGGTGTTCTGCATAGGAAAGCCAGTGGAATTTAAAGCAAGATCTTTCTTTGCATGTAAATCTGAGCTGAACATGAAAACATGAGCTGACATTCTAGAGGGGACATTAGTCCAGCATTATGAGAGGGTCATAGTAAAACCTGGGTGTAACACTGAGTTTTGACTTCTGGGTTCTAGGGTGGCTTTGAGAAATTCAGTTCCGTTATACTTCACTTTGCACATTAGATATTTCACTCTTAATCCACATCACATTGAAGATGAAGTGGTTCCTAAAATACACTGTAGCACTGTCGGCCCATTGCTTGAGCGGCACCAGTATTGTCTCCATTGTGAGACTTGTTACTGTTTTGGGCATATGGAATATACCATGGGTAGCTTGCCATGCTCTAGTGTGGTTCCTAAATATATCAGCTAATCCAATGCCACTCTGTGGATGTTGGGGAAAATTTGGAAGTATCAGGCAGGCAGATTTTATAATGAAAGAATGATCTAAAATGGCAGAGCCCTACAAAAGAGCTAGATTGCAACTGAGAACTTAAGTTTCCGAGAAGTATGTATTAATTCCTGAACAGGTAGTGGTGGTGGTGGTTGTCAGGGATCCTACCCTGCATTGTTGTGGCTCACACATTGCTGGCTGTCCTGAAACTGGAAATTGCTTGTGGTGCCATACATTTGAGGGACAAGAGAAAAATAGCAAAGTTGCCAGGCTGACTTTCAGTTCCGCTAGGGATCAATCCCGTAAGCATTTTAGTCACCAAGCTATCTCCTTTCTGCTAAAATGCTGAATTCTTTTTCTATGAATGAAGAATGAATCAGCTCTGCAAAAGGACCCAGGATGGAGCAATTAAAAAAAAAAAAAGAGTGACTCTAATTGGGAGAATATGTTGAGTCTGGATGGGGTATTTTGGGTGGGGGTATGGGGGGCACGAGGGGCTTTCATAGCAAAGTTGCTAGTTGTTTTATTTTGCCTAGAAACCTTGTGGCATTCTCTCAAATTCTTTTGTCTTCTTTGTTAGTTCTCACCAGAGGCTAGAGAACCCTTCTTCTGTCTCAATTATAGATAGTCAAGGAGAAGGCTAAAAGCCTTACTTTATCAGTCTGTTTTACATTTTAAAAGATTTGAGCAAGGTTTCGTTTTACATGTGTGTCAACGCTTCATCCATGTTCTCTTTTTCCTTTTGGACTTTAATGCAACAATTTATTTGGGAGTTATTATGCTTCTTCAAAAATATAGATACATGCTATAACAATCCAAAAGTTTTCATTCAAGAATCCAACCAAGAACCAAACTAAACCTCAGAGTTATTAAGGAAAAACACAAAGTAAGAATAAGAGGAGAACAAGGTTGTGTTTGTTATCCAGTGTTTATTTTTTTCAGAGTGAGATTCAAGCTGCTTTTTAATTCACATATATATATAATTTATGCAATGAGCAGCATAATTTCATCTTACTTTAAATTGTTGATGTTTAGAAAAGAACAACTGGAAAAAAAGGCTAAGTTTTAGTGAATTCCAATTACTTATGGCTTAGCAGCAGTAATTGAAAAGCTAATTTATTTAGTAATGAACTTTATCTGCAGAGGAAAGACAACAAGATCATTACTGAATTCAGCAGCAATGACTTAGCTTCAGATTTAAGTGAAAAAAACAAGAATAAAACTTGCATATAATAGTCCTCAAATTAGTTAATATTAATCAGGATTTCCTTCCAAAGCTATAATACAGACAATGATGAAGAGATATATATATATATGGTCATGATTATAATATTTTCTGCTATGTAGAACAAATACTTGGCAATTTTAGCAGCTAAGAGATATAGTGACCTATTCTGAGAAAACTCTTGGAGATAATAGGAGTGAAATTTATGATCCCAGAAACCAACCAGTTTTTGTTCTAATGCTGTACATAGATTTTTAACATAAAGACAATAAATATAATGTGACAGCTTGAATAAAACAGGAATGGCTGCAGAATAAGGAAGATCAAAAGCTTCTATTTAACCTAAGTCCCAAAGTGGATGTGAAAGGAGGTTCTTTTTCAGCATACATGAAGGGATTAAATACTGATTTTTTTTTTTTTATGGTAGGTTTGTGTCAAGTCTTTTAGTGTTCAGAGGCTATTCTTGGCTCTATATTGAGGACTAACCTTTAGCAGTGTTCATGGGACCATTTGGTGGATTTGAACGAGAACTGTAGTCAAAACAGCCACATGCAAGCAATGTGCCTTATCTCCTTACTAGATCTCCAACCCCAAACCTTGGTCAATTGGACAACCCTAACTATGCTAATGGACATTTAGCGTCTAGAGATTTTGGTCACAACTGAAGCAATAATTCTGGGAATCTGGGATTAAGAAGGTAGGGGTCCAGGGTGCTGCTAAAATTCCTATAATGTACAAAACAGTTACCAAAATAGGGAGTGACCTAGCTCGAAATTCACATTAATGTTTGAGTTGAATATTTAGAATATAGATGGTTACAAATCTTGTTAATAAAAGTATTGAAATAGGATTGAGGTCCAACTACAAGTGACAGGAAAATAATGGAGAAAATAATGGAGCACGTTGTTGGTGATGTATGCAAAACACTTGCATTTTAATATTATAAAATTTAACACTATTAAACCATATTGCCTAAACTATTATTTAAAAAAGAACTGTTCAGATAGAAGAGAAGATTTGGTACAATTGAGAAATGATATAGATTTCTCTTTTTTATTTTTTTATTTATTTTTTATATAGATTTCTTAAGATATAAATTAGGCAAAGAAGTATAAATATGTGACGAATAGATAGTTTAGACTACATATATATACATTTTAAAGACAGATTAATACATATTTATTTTCATAGTTGCTTTCACTCCATATCAACTAATTCTGCATTTGATATGCAAAAAGTATTTTATATAATGAAACCTATGTGATTTATTATTCAAATATTTTCAAATATGAGCCTCATTCTTTTCAAATGTCTTCTTTCCTTCTTAAACTAAAGAATTAACATAATATTTGGAAACAATGTCAAATGACTTATTTTTAGAACCATCTTGTTATTTATCTATTTTCTTCAAATTGATTGTGCAGAATAAGAGATGGTTTCCATAGATGAAAACTAGAATTCTCTTTAACATTTTCTGATTCTTGCATGACTTTCATCCATTAAATATTTAATTATTTTATGACATTTTCATGATTGTTTTAATTATACATAAGTAGGGCATAATATATGTACAAGATTAACAGGTTTCATTGCTCAGACTAAAAAAAAATCAAGATAAAATGTATAGCTAGTTATTTCATTTTCAATTAACTTTTTAAAAAGCTTAGTATATCTGTTTCAGTAAAACTATTTTTATAATTACATCCATGTGGCAAGTTACGATAAAAACATTTTAAGATCAGAGAAACCTTTTATCAGATGATACACCCTTCTTAATAAGCTTGGTCTCTAATTATAGAATTATTCATGTGTGTATTCTGTATGAGCTTTCATAGAGTCCTAATATGTCTTATTAACTTTTAATAAGAAAGAAACTTTAATCAATGTAAAAATATGATTGAATTAAAAAATAACGTATTACACTTTGAATATTTTTTCTCTACATGTAATGTGCAATGTAAATTATCCTCAAACAAAAATTCAAGTGGGACTCAGTCTATTGCATTTGAGATAGAACAATCCAATTTTGTCCTAAAATAATGTGTCTTAGAGTGTATTAAATGTATAATAATATATAAAATATATTTCATGATTTGCTGTTTTTTGGCATAAAGAACATGCCTGTTCTGGGTATTTATTTTCATAATAGAGTTTATTATTTTCTCTTAATTCCTTTCTACTTCTATTGGAGGCTGCTTTTGGATGAAAATCATGACTAACTCCAATTCTAATGCTCGGGCTATTCTTTCAGAAAAGGTTTATAAATGAGTGATTTCAAAGTAATATTATCTTATTTTTAAAAGGACATTTTCTAAAACTATAATTTATAATATAAAATGGAAAATAGCAATATTTCATTTTTAAACTTTAAAGAAGTTAATAGAAGAAATATGTTTCCATTAGTCCATTATTAATGGGTGTCTGCATTCACCATTAATTGAAGTATCTACATTCAATAATTTACTGTATTTTATTAGAACTATAAAATATTGCTTGAAATAATAATAAAATCCTTATTTTCACCTTAAAAAATAGCCCTCTAAAATTGGGTATACTTTATGCAGTTAAAAAAGTAGTAGGTTAGACATCAAAAATTTGAAATAAATATTTGAAAAATAATTTTTAATTTTTTAAATTTTAAAATTTATAACTTAAAATGGGGATTAGGATATAGCTTCAGAAGAATCATTTTTACTGTAGAATTGTCTCTAAATTGTAACTCCATTTTCATTGTGTTGTACAACTTGAAAATCTATTTGCTTTAAATGTCTCAATTTGGGGTTGGAGCTGTGGGTAGGGCATTTGCATTGCATGTGCCAAGTTCAATTCCCAGCATCCCATATGGTCCCCTGAGCATTGCCTGGGGTAATTCCCCGTGCATCGTTGGCTGTGACCCAAAAAGCCAAAAAAAAAACAAAACCCCAAAACTTCCAATTCAAGATATTAAAATAAACTACCTATAATTTTAATTCAGGTATAATCCCTCACTTGCACATTCAATTTGATAATTACATAAATTAATATCTTTGAAAGCTACAGAAATTAATATTTACCCTTTAAACTATTTTCTATCCAATCTATTAATATTACTTTCCATGAATGCTTTCCATCTATTCTCTTTCATATTCACTCTTTATTTTAAATGTTAGTTCTTCTATAGCTCATTTTCCTTTACATAAAAACCTATCTAGACATTGTGCCATTCACAAAAAGTCATAATCAATTGGTCTTGCCCTAATTTTCTTCAACTTGATCAATTCAGTCTTCACTCTTCACCCATTTCTTACTTTGATTTTTCAGTCTTTGTTCTTTTCCTTCAGTGGGGTATTCAGGTCTCCTTTCTCGTTAAAATGACATTTATTTATACCTTAAGAAACATTACCTTTTCTTTGGCCTGTTTCTTAAGTTGACCATTAAGTTTTAATGTCTTCTCTTTGCTCTATTATTTCAGCCTCCTCTGCACTCTGAATTGAACCTGATTTCAAAGACACTGCACTAGAAATGCTTCTTTATATAAAATTCATTTGAATACAACCTCAGGAACTAAGAAAAGTTAGTGAAAAAAATGAAATGATTATTCATTGCAGTATCTGTAATATAAGGGAGCAATGGTTGTATTGCAAATGCAATTGTGGACATTAAATATATAGAAATCTTATATTCAAATTTCACAGTAAATATTAATATGAGTGATGTGTCTATTCCATAGCACTTATTTAGAGTAAAATAAAACCTATTTCTTGGTGTGTTTTCAGAATCCAGACAAAAATCTGAATTTAAAAATCACCATTACCTAGGTCTCATTTACTTCTTGCTATTTAAGAATTTTGTTGTGTTAGTGAAAATCTATCCTTACTTCCCTGCCCATTACTTCCACTTTCATTCTGCAATCTTGACATCTGTTTTCCTGAAACAGCAGCCCCCGAGGGCAGGGAGCAACTCTTATCTGTGCAATGCTGTATGTAAGTGTGGAATCTCTCTCAGCATTTAAAAAATAATAGAACTTCAAATAGGGTTGATTTAAGCCTCTCTAGTCAGCAGTTAGTCTTAGTGACATGAATCACTCTTTCAAATGGTAATTTACACCTGTTACCTTCATGCACAGGTTGGAAAATGCTTACACCTTAATTAATTATACCTTTGTGTTGTGGAAGATTGTATCCTTAATTCAGAGACTGGGAGACTGGAGCACAGAGAAGCAACAGTTTGTTTGTTTTTTTCCCTCTTATTTCAAAGCAGACACTGGGAGAAGAAAATTAGAATTCAAGTCACTTTTCACTTGTGATCGATGAGGTTCTTTAGGAATCTGTGTCTTTTGTGGCAGAAAACATGTGATGGCATCCCTTCCAGTAAGAGATGTACTTGTCCTTTGCTCACTGTATAGCATCAATTCAATATGACCTCAGAGAATATCTATGCTTCTTAATAACACTTTTGCTCACTGCTTCTGTAGTGGCTGATGTCATTCACAGAATCAAAGAGCAGGTGGCATGCAAATTGCTTTTTGGTGAGCATGAATTTGAATACATTCCCCAACTGGTAGTGCCTCTCTGTAATTAAACTACAATGAAATGACTAGTATCTGACATCAGATAATCATTTAATAGAGGAAAATGGGAGGTATTTAAAAATGTGTTTTCTTTCCATTTCCTTGAGGTTGCAGGAGGATTGTCTTAGCATACAGATTATCTAAAATATTTGACAAGTTTATTAAGATGTTTACCATAGTCATGTTTCTTTAGTACTAAACATTAGGTGTTGATAAAAACTGTGATTAGAAAAAAAAACAAATGTGATTAGAGTATCACCTTTGAAGTTTCAAGTATAACCAGAAATATTGTCTAGATTTATATGCTTTCAGTTCCTTGGAGTTGAACAAAAACTTAGAAAGTGCTAAGAAATTTTGTTAGATATTATTAATGCCTTCGTGTGTGACATAGTATTATTATTTTAATTAGTTTCATAGCCTAATCAGTATTTTGCTCCATATGTTTGTTTTCTTCAGATGTAATCCTTGATGTATAGCAATAATAGTAGATTCCATCTCCAAATGACTATAAAAATACAAATGTAGTTGACTTTATTATATTTCAAAGAAGGAAATTGAGTTAGAGGTAAATTCATTTTCATTAAAATACTTCATCATAAGCAATCTTTAAACTATACACCTAGTACAGACATTTAAGCTCTATTTAAATCACATATGTGCGGTTTATATGAATAGATTAAATATAAATTTCTACTTCTGTAAATTGTTGTCTTGTTGCATTTTAAAAATATTTCTTCACAATGTACTATATCAAAGGTATTCTGGTACAATATTTCTCAAATTTAGAATTTTTGTTTGTTTGGGGGCCACACTGAGTGATACTCAGGACAATCTTTCAGGGATTACTTCTGTTCAGGCTCAGGGGACAATATGGGATGCTAGAGATTGAGCCAAGGTCAATTATTTGCAAGGCAAATGCTTAAACTGCTTTTCTGTTGCTCTGGCTACTCTCAATTAATGTTTTAAGTCCATACCAAAATTTATTTACCTTTCCTATATTATCTCTTCATTTGGAATTAGTTTTACTTAATTCTTAGTCGCATAATATATTTTATTTATTGTTCCAATCAAACTTCTCCTCATCCTATACTCTAATCTTTATGTCTGAAAAATTCTTATCTGATCTTTCTGGAACTCAGAATAACAGTGCAACCTAACAATTAGTTAACAATCATATACTGTTTAGTAATAATTTATCTCAATTATTATAAAGCACTAGATAGAGAAGAAATATTTGCTTATCTCATTTACATTATTGATATTGGTCAAAATTCAACCTAAATTCAACCCGGTTTTCCTAAAAGGGAGTTGTCCCAGTCTCACTGTAATTCTTTACATTTCTACTGCAGTGATTGTCAAATTCAGTGTTACTTCTCTCCTTGAATAATTAGTCAGAATTGGATCATGCATTTTTCATCTCTTCCTTTCAATGGTTAAATCATTCAAGACTCCCTAAATTTGGTAAACAAACAAACAAACAAACAAATAAATACACTAACAAAAAAAGTAGACCAAACTTAAGAAATGCTCTGAAAAAATATATAGCTGACATTAGTTGGGGATATAACACTTCCCCCTGCTGAACACAATCATCTCTTTCTTGTCTATTGTTTCTTTCCTAGAAGAGACATTGAAGAAAAGTACTCAAGCACTTGGAGGCAGTTCTTCTTCCTCCCATCACCCACAACCACCATTTGCAGTGGGGAATTTAATTTGATGGTACACTGTAAAACTATGAAAAGATGCTTGTGTGTTGGTGGAAAGTGACAGTGTCTCAATAAGCATGTAGATTGCTGGTGACATGAGTTATTTTCTAGCTGGTGGCCAGATTTTCTTGGTAGAGAAAAATGGGGCAACAAGCAATATTAATAATAATTCAGATGAGTAAATGAATCCAGTAATGTCTGGTACGGGTGGTAGGAACAAAGCCAAGACTTCTGAGAGTAAGCTGATCTGTAAATCTAAAAGAATGATAGAAGTAGAAGTCAAGCTCCAGAAGAAAAATTACAAGACATACCAAAATAAAAATACACCAAAATAACTTTAGCCAAGCAAGTTGACAGTAGGAAAAATGTAAAATAAATTGATGTCTAATAAGTTATTAAAGATCACTTTGATTCATCAGTATCAACAGAAAAATAGAATAAAATATGCTATTGGAATAATAAGGTAACAGATGTAAAGAACAAATCTTTTCTCGTAAGATTTAAATATAACTAAAATTGACACAGAAATAGCTACAAGACTAAAGAAACAAAATAAGAAATCATAACAGGAAATGGATGAGGTTTATTCATATTTCAACTATTTCAAATATTTTAAAAAATGTGTACCTATCTATAAAAGTTATATTACTTTCTACCAGGGTAAGTTCCTGAAACAGAGCCAAAAGATTTCTCTGGTCTGACCAGAAAACAAAACTAAAAGTTCTATATTTTATGTGTTGTATTTATGAATTGTGTATGCTATTGTAACTTATGTAACTCTGTGACTTGGTTAACTCATTGCACATTTTGTTTTTGAGATTAATTTTAGTTTATGTACCCAGTCATGATTCATTAATTTCCATTTGCTTATAGTGTAGCACTAACGGCCCATATGAGAGTTGTTAAATGTCACTGTCACTGTCACTTTCGTCCTGTTGCTCATCTATTTGCTTGAGCGGGCACCAGTCCAAATTGTGAGACTTGTTGTTACTGTTTTTGGCATGTCAAATATGCCACGGGTAGCTTGCCAGTCTCTGCCATTCTGGCGCAGTACTCTTGGTAGCTTGCCGGACTCTCTGAGAGGGGCGGAGGAATCAAACCCGGGTTGGCAGCATGCAAGGCGAACGCCCTACCTGCTGCACTATGTATTCATTTTTAATTGAAGTATTTTGAAATATTTTATTTTCTATATTAATTAATGTTACTAATTATGCCCTAACTTGTATTCCGTATATTTTAATGAAAATTTTAGGAAGAGATTCTATTTCATTTTAAGTGTTATATGTTTATTAAGCTTAAAATAATATGGTTAAAAAGTGTTCATTTTATAGTATTGCTGTACAAAGTTAAAACAACACTACCATCTGTGTGCCTATGATATTCACCATTCCCTTTATCTAACTCTAGTCCAATATTCTTTCTTTCCCATCAATCCTACCACTATTTGCATTTTAAAATCCTAATTCATCCCAAATCTGTTGTTTACTTAGAATAAACTATTTAATTTCAATGAGTTGAAGACTCCTTGCATACAATATAGAAAGACTCATAGAAACTTACTACAGAATGCATATTTAGAAAAAATTAGGTTACAAGTGCTTATAAGATATCTGTCTGTAAGTATAAATCAATTCTTAACTTCCATAATAAATATTACTCCAAAACCGTTTCCATGTAGACCACTGACCCTATAATGAATTTTTACTCAGTATAGTCTAAATTTCCAAAAGAGAAAAATTGTCTTGCCACTTTTCAGTATTTAAGAAGTCTTGCAGTTTTATGAAAGTGTAAAGACATTGTTTTGAGGATTATATGGATTATATTTTTATACCCAAATAAGTGGCTAATGATGAATATTTGGTTGTTTTAAAAAGATAAATCAAATATTTGAGGCATATTACACATGCAGATAGTTTTTTGATGTGAACTTAGTTGAGAATACTTTTGTCTCTTCAGAAAATTACATTGTATGTCATTACAGTCCCCACTTTATTCCTTTATACTCCACTCTGACCCATTTTGGCAATTATTGCTATGGTTTTGATTAGTTTTTATTTACGTAAAATTTATGTAAAATTTTATTTACAACACTATAGTTTACAAAAGCTAATATGCATGATAAGGTTTCATGCATACAGTATTCCAGCAACGTAACCGTACACCAGAATTTCACCCAGACCCCCAACTCTGAAACACCCCTCTCCCATAGCCCCCATGGATTCTCTAGATTAGCTGACAAATTTGGCTGTGGTTAGTTTTGATCCAGATTAGTTCTCAGGTTTTGTAGACTCAGTCTGTAGACTAGTTCTCAGGTTTTTCTACCTATGTTCATTTGTTTTCCCCTTACTATTTCTGCATTTCCATATAAAATACGGATCAATCTGTATCTGCCCCTCTCCCAACTTACTACATTCTCCATGATGTTCTACAGAGCTATCCAATTAGCAGCAAATTGCATTATTTCATCTTTCTTATATCTTAACCTCATCCACTGCTTGAACAAATGTTGCCTGATGCAACCTTGTTGAAATAAAATATGGACACTTCTCAAAAAACTAAGAATTGAGCTCCAATATGATTTCAGTGATTACACTTCTTGGCATCTACCCTGATGGCCCCAAAACTCTATTGCTAAAAGACTTTTACATTCTTATGTTCATTGCTGTAGCACTCACAAAAGTATTTGGAAACAACTCATGCTTCCAAGAACATATGACAAGGGAAATAGAGTATGGCATATCTCCCTTTTTATTACATTTTTACTCTTCTATAGCTGTATGCAAAGTGAAACATACTTATGTTTAAATCCCCTATTTAGCACCCTGAACACTACTAAAAGTAGGTGTAATGGATGTTTAATTTTGAAATTTGGTTCTTCTAAGGAAAATGATCAGGGAATGGTTCTACCTAGTCTGAGAATTGTTTGTGTGCTTATTTTTGGAAGGATGTTTTACAAATGATAGTGATGTTTTAGAAAGGATTAACTAATATTCAGACACCCCCACTTCTTTTGTCCCTACCTTATATTCTTCTGCTAATTACACTATAAAGAGCAAGCTTCCTGTTTAGCACATTGAAATACAGTCTTTTTCCTTTATCATGGCTGCAATTTGTAATAAAATAAAATTATAGAAATATAAAGTATGTGAATGTGAAAGTCTAGTCTGACCTGGGAGTGACCTTGCTGTCCTAGAAAGAAGCAAATTGCATTGCTTCAGCTGGCTTTCACTTAGCCCATTACTCATATTTTCATCAAGGCAGGCCAATTTCTCCCAAATGAACCTCTTCAATTTACTTATGTAGCTTTTTAACCCAATCAATGTGCTTCTTCATCTCTAAGAGTTATTTTAAAAAATGGCAATTCTTCTTTATAAAACCAAATTGTAATAGTTCCACAGGAACACATAAATGCAAGCAGAAGGGTATAAAACAAACCAAGAGTCTTGTTTTGTTTTAGTTGTTTTGAAAAACACTTTCTGTTCATGGAGCTGAGCATCTTACTGTAACTTCAGGAGAGTCCTGTACAACAGGGACAAATGGCAGCCATGGGAATAGGAAAGTTAATCAAAAAGGTAATCAAGTGAATCCAGGCAGCATTGCCTCTGCAAGGAGCTGTGAGTGTTTCAGATCAGCAGAGTGTTCTGTGCATTAGGGCACTGAGATTCTCAGCAGCCAAGTATGTGTCCTTAGCAGTAAGGGGGAGTTATAAGTTCTCAGTCATTCATGTCATTTAATATGCAACTGCTCTAGGCATATTTTATGCATATGGCTTTTAAGTATTTTTTTCTATTTTCTAGTTCTTTTAAGGTGAAACCAGAGAATAGAAGCTAACAAGTACTTCTATGGGGATCTCTATGTTATAAGAATAAAACCAGTGAGTCAGATATTAGTATCACAGAGACGCCTTTCCCAAAATAATTCCTAATATTTTTTTAAACTTCTGCTGGTGAATAAATTATTTTTAGTTACAATGATATTGAAAATATTGATTTTTATGAAGAGTGTTGCAGAAATCCATTGAAGTTCATCACATGTAGGCATATGTAGGCAAATGCAGGTTGTTTCCAGTAAAAAGAGACTTGTAAATTCATTCCAAGCTTATTTTCTTTGGGTCACTATGCAAAGCACCAGGAAAGGAATAAATATGGATGTTGATCTCAAGGAATTTACTCTTTGGAGGGATTAAGCTACACAAAAATAGATGTGTTGTTCAGTAAGGTGTAATAACTGCCATAAGAAAAGTACAGGTAATATCCAGTGATGGATAGCAGATAAAAGAGATTGCTTTCAGCCAACTAGAGCACATAAAAACAGTGCAAAATATCTGCTTTCTGTAGTGTGAATTACTTGCATTGTCTCTATACTCGGGAGGATTTTAACAGGTTTTTATAGAATGTCATTCTTTTACTTGCCCCCCAACCCACCAAATATTATAGAGTGTAAATAACATATATACATTGAGGAAGGAAATTCCAATGGAAGGACTATTGTAACTCAAAAAGACGAACAAAAGTTGGGACAAAATCCTGAGTTGACCAGTATTAAAGTTGAAGGATTAGAGTACCAGAAAAAAATACTGCAAAGTAAAGTTAGACCAGATTGTACAAGGTCTTGTATGTCAGCCTATAGTAACTGGACTTTAACTTATATGCAATAGTGAGTTGTAAATTTTCAGTATTAGAAAGACTAGCCTTAAAGCAACAAAGAAATAGAATGAGAAAATTTAGGAAAAGGAAGGCTGTGCGGGAAGCCATACCAGTGTTTCTGCAAAAAAGGCAGAAGCAGTATGGGACAAGGTATCAACATCAGAATTTAAAAGGAAGTTACACATGAGAAGTTATGATAAAAATTATTATATGAAAGTATAAGAGTGAATTTGATGAGAAGATTAGTTTCAGGTTTTCTTGGGGGAGGAGGGTGAAGGGAAGAAAAGAGGGTGGGGAAGGGGTTGGGTGGTTAGGCCATACCTAAATGTACTCAGGCCTTGTTCTGGGTCTTACTCTGGGCTGTTTGCTAAGGAATCACTCCTGTTTTTTGTTTGTTTGTTTGTTTGTTTTGTTTTTCTTTTTGGGTCATGCCCTGCAATGCACAGGGGTTACTCCTGGCTCTGCACCTGGCTGTGTTCAGGAGCCATATGGGATGCTGGGAATCAAACCTGGGTTGGCCACATACAAGGCAAATACCCTACCCACTGTGCTATTGCTCCAGCCCCACAAGAAGGCTTTCAAGAAAAAAATAAAATCGCTTATAGGAAGGCCACTAAATCAAAGAATTAAGCATCAAGAAATTGCTTTTAGAAACAGGTGAAGCATTTCATTTGATTATAATGTTGGATAAGTTTGAAATATTTGAAGCAAATGTGTATAACTAAGAAAACAGGGAGAGGAAAGAGTGAATTGTATTTTAGACAAATATGAATTTAGAAATATATAAATCATCGTAAAAGAAGTGATGTTTGAAGCTTTGCCATTGATGAAAGAATGAATGCCATTGATAAAGAAAACCAGAAGGGATATTGTGGAGAGCATTTAAGCTTAATGCATATGTGGTACAGTAGGCAAGTAGGCAAATGTAAGGTTTAACACTGTACGAACATTAAAAGAAAGAAAATCAGAGTTATTCAACAACATAATGGTCAAGGGATTTTTTTTACCAGCCTCAGTATTTGTAAGAATTTAAGACAAGCTGAGAGTAGACCATTGAGTGATTATAGTAAATCCTTATGAATTGCCAAGAGAATAATTTTGATGTGATAAAGTTATAGGCCAAAATATAATGAACTTGAACGTGAATAAAATATGGAAAACGGAGATTGGCATCATGTAACCTATGTATCTTTAATGAGAGCTAATGATATTGGAAAGTAAAGAGAGATGCACAGGGAAGCTGCTGCCAGAACAAAACAGGCTACTTAATATACAGCTCATGCCTGTTTAGAGAATGAAATAAACTTTAGACATTCTAAGTTCTTACTTCTGGCAAAGTTCATTACCTTGACTTGTCAAATTTCCAGTACTAAAACCCAAATGAACAGAGGAAATGAGTGACCTTTTGACTTCTCATTCCTTCACCTCAAGTTTACTGTTCTTCTCCCAAGAATGTTTTTCAGCTCAGGGATTGATTTTATTTATATTTTTGCCTCACTCACTCACTTTTGGATTGCCTGCAAGGAATCTGAAAGACCAACTCAATTTTTTTTTTAAACAAACAAGAACATTAACACAGGATTTAATTCCAGGTATTTAATAAATTTGTACTAGCACAGAAAGACAAAATGTATTCTTGAGTCTAAGAAATACAATTCATTTGTGGTTTAAAGTCTGTTTCTTTCTTCTCTTAATTTGTTAGTTTTTCCCAAGTGAAACTCTGAATCCTTTTCTCTTTGAGAAAAGGTGGCTAGCTATTTTTATTCTTTGTCTTGTTCTTTCCCTTTGTAACTTTTGCACTTTTAAAATATCTATAGATAGATTCAGAGTAATTTTGTGGGTATTTGCATTTAACTGAAACACTTGATTAATGTACATGTATATGTATGGATAGTGAGTGATTAAGGAGAAGAGGGGGAAAGAGAATCATACCTGGTAGTGCTCAGTGCTTAGGGCTTACTTCTGACTCTGTGCTCTTGTCTGGATTTGGGGGAACAATCTGATTCTAGAGATTAAACTCTGATAGAAAGTGCGTAAGGCTACGTTACCAACTGTATTACCTCTTAGAACGTCCGCTGTTAGATTTAAAGGAAAAACTTTAAGTCTAATGTATGTACGCATGTAGTGTATGTTTGTGTATGTGTGCATGTTTGTGTTCATGTGTTTCTGTGTGTCCAGGTGATGAAATGAAGTGTTAGAGGACACCATCAACTCTGTAGATAGTATAAAGTTTCTAGAATGAAGAACGGAAACTTTCACTTTGATACACAATCACAGTGCCTTCTGCCCTCTTTCTGTTCCATAGCATTGCGTAAGTAGAATATTTGGCTAATGCAGGTGTTGCGGACATAGTTAGAATCTTTCATTTATTATTATTCATGATGTACTTTGTCAATAAGACACTTAGTTGAGATTTTTTGAACTAAACCATTATGTCAGTTACAAAATTGAACTTCTACAGTCATGGAAACCCAAACTACACTATCTGAATCCTTACATTAAGGATTTGAAAGTATTGAAAATACCTTTTGATGAAAATTTTTTAAACGTAGTATAAATAATTTTCATTGAATTATATTTTTCAAAAATTATAAAAATGAAGAATGCTCACTCTACAGAACTGCAAAGAATATATTTTTTTCTGTAGAATTCTTGGAGGTAACTGTTGTCAAGCTTCAAGTGTCCTTAAGGGGGCACTGTCACCTACTTTATATAGTTCATAACTTGTATTCTATTCTTAATAAATGTTATTGATAAGATAAATTCAACAGGCAAAGAGTGATTTTAATCTCTTTGCTTTTTGAAATTACATTCCTTTTATCATGCATAATTCTGCCTGCAACAGATAACAATCCAAAAAGCTTGTTATAGAGCATGGTCTCCATTTTATATCATCAAGGTAGTCATTTTCAATGGTTTTGAAAATAAAACTTTGTGAATTGTGTAACCTAAGATAGCCATACTTAGATAAGCATGTAAGGATCAAGTAATTAAATAGTATCTTTCAACAGTTACCTTTTTCTTTGGTTTTGCTTCGGAACCACACCCTGTGTTGTATCAACTCTGTCCGCAGGGATGATGTCTGGTGGTGGTACTAGGGATCATACCAGGTCAGCTATGGCAAGATAAACAGTATAGATGTTAGGAACTTGTCTTACAAGTGGTTGATCCTTATTATGGTATCCTGAATGCCACCAGCAGTAATCAACCCTTAGCACAAAATTTGGAGGTAGCCCGGGGTAGTGCCACACTTGATTCCAAACCCACATAAGCAGTTAGTTTTGCTCTTTATACTGTGCTGTCCTTGATTTTAGAGTCAGGAATTTTGCGTATTAATAGAAGCTCCACTAGTTTATGAATGTGAGTACAGACAAACTACTTTTTCCCCTTGGATGCTATAAGGATTCTATTAACTTAATATTAATTTACTTTCATTAAACCATAGATGTTACAAAAGTTCTATATTGCCTGTGCCATTATTCAAATCGTGTGGAGTTTGCATGGAATCTAGTCCCAAATAGTTGAAATGTTTAATGTTATTAAGAGTATGCTAAATCTATTAATTACTTAACCACAGATTTTTAAATTCCAAAGTTTGAAGACACTTTTTAAAAAAATTTTATTGAATCACCGTGAGATAGTTACAAGCTTTCATGTTTGGGTTATAATCGCACAATGATCAAACACCCATCTTCCCTACCACCAATATCCCCGGTATACCTCCCCTGTCCTACCCTCCCCCTGCCTCCATGGCAGACAATATTCCCTATACTCTCTACTTTTGGATATTATGGCTTGCAACACAGACACTGAGAGAAGACACTTTTAAAAGTATAAGTATACCTGAATATTATCATGCTGAATGGAGTCTGTCAGAAGGAGTACGGATACAGATGATCTCCCAGATCCCAAATGGGATAAAAAGAAAGATGATAATGACCAAAGGCAATGGGCAACAAGAACAACCATATAATTAACTTTATCATGAGTGAATGGGGGAAAAGGCAGGGAACACTGAGATAGTGTGTTGGAAGATGTGGACACGCAGATGGAGACTATGGTATTGGAAAACAGTGTGCATGAAACCGAATCATTAGCAGTATTATCAATCATGTTGCATTAAATATAAATTTAAACTATTTTTAATTATATATGTATATTCACACACATATATGCAGTTTTGTGAAAATTCTAAAGTGAAATTTTATTTTTTTATTCAAAAATGCAAACTTTTTGAATCAGTATCCCAGAACATAAAAATGTTGAATATTTTACAATAAGTGACTGTTTTTAAAAGGGAATTTGTGTTAATTATATTTAAGCATTTCCTTTGAAAATTTTTTCAAGAGGAAAAATTACTTATGGAACTTTTAGTCTTGTTCAGATGTAGCTATACATTATTTTATGAATTCTGCATCAGAGTTGAAGACACAGACATGAGTTGCTTGTTTAAAAATTAAATGAAGAGATCAAATTAGAATTGGAAGACCACAATTACTACTTTAAAAATGGCACTGTATCACTGTCACGGTCACCACTGTCATCCTGTTGCTCTTCGATTTGGCCAGCGGACACCAGTAACGTCTCCATTGTGAGACTTCTTGTTACTGTTTTTGGCATATCGAATACGCCACGGGTAGCTTCCTAGGCTCTGCCATGCGGTCTCTTCGAGGGGGACAGAGGAATCGAACCCAGGTCGGCCATGTGCGAGGCAAACTCCCTACCCGCTATGCTATTTAACAGTGTATGGGCTGAAAGTTAACTAAAACCCATTTCTCAGATCAAAAAATAGAATTTAGCTTCTTTTTTTACTGTTAATCGGAGGTAATATTGCCTCTCAGGTCTGTAAATATTTATACATTTTAGAGCATTCAAGGGGCTGGAGCGATAGCACAGTGGGTAGGGCATTTGCCTTGCACGCAGCCGACCCGGGTTCAATTTCTCTGCCCCTCTCGGAGAGCCTGGCAAGTTACCAAGAGTATCTCGCCTGTACGGCAGAGCCTGGCAAGCTACCTGTGGCGTATTTGATCTGCCAAAAACAGTAACAACAAGTCTCACAATGGAGATATTACTGATGCCTGCTCGAGCAAATTGATGAGCAATGGGATGACAGTGACAGTGACAGTGACAGAGCATTCAAAGATGTGAAGCTATTTACCTTAGTGCTGTCCACTGGTTTCCTCTGGTTTCCAAATACTGTGTGACAACAGTTTTTAAAAACAGGCAAGATGAACTAGAAATAGCTTAGAAATTATTGAATAACTTCTTAGGGATTTCTCTTCACTGTTGTGGGAGCGAGTATTAGAAACCATTCTCCCTGCAGTTGTACAGTATTATATTGCATGACTGCCAGTGTATTAACTTCAAAATGCATATCAAAACTTAGCCATCAATTTATGTGTTTGCCACTTCCGGGAATGCCAACAGTGGGGCATGGACAGCTGCATCTTTTGGACAAATGCTGACTGTAATAGGAGCCACTGTCTCGGCTTTTCCCTGATTATCTATTTAATATTGCTTGATAGAATTCAGACCATTGTCATTTCTTTCTTCTCAAAATTGACTTCACAAATTGTGGTCATCTATACTGAAAGATTACGAACAGAGAGGCTGTTTGTTAAATTATTGATTGGTTGGTTGGATGCCTGATCTCAGAGTGTACTCTATGAGTTCATCATTACTATATTTGGAAGCCAATGTTGCTTTATCAAGTTCTAAATAGTCTTATTTAATTGAATGCTCTCATAACAGCAAAGACAAATGTGTCAGATATTTTTACCAATACTTCACTCATTTTGATGATCACTTCCTTAAGGCTGATACTTAATTCAACCCTCACAGCAAACTTGAGAGACATACTACTTATTTCCACTTGATAAAAATTATGTTTGACTTATTTTGTGAGGCAACTTTATCAGTTAAGATTTTACTTTGTTAGCACTTCAGGTTTGATTAACATTCTAGGTTTAATTCTGGTCATATGTTATGTTTAGATCAGTTTACATTTAGCAAGAAAAATGTTAAAAAATAATGCCACTATGTTTGGTGTGCTTTTTCTTCCAGGCTTTCTGAAATCTTAGAGAAGGCCATTACTGAATAGTAAAGGAGAATAAGACATCCTTTGAGTGCAGCCTTCCTCTTTGTTGATTTATCCTGATATTTCTGCTTCCTTTCTCTATGCCTGATTAAAAATATTCCATTATGCATGTGATGGAAAAATTACGTAGTTCTTTATTATAAAAACACATTAGATGAGCCTCCAAGATGCGTCCGTATATGTCACAAACTTGTAATATGAATGAAATGTTGCCATTAGCATCTTGATCTTTGGGAGATATGGGCTATTTCTAGTAGTGCTCATGAACTGTTGTGACTCTGCTTAGCAGTGTTCCTTGGTCATGCTTTGGGGACCATGAGCATATCTGGAGAATTGACCCTGACTTAGACACTTCCAAGACAATTGTCACAACTTCTCTGACCCACATTAGCATTTTTAAAGAGCCATATACAACTTGTGGCATCATTATATATTTTAGCAATAATAGGTATATAATTAAAATGTTATTGAATGTTTTAAAAAGTATATTTCTGTGCACCCCCTAAACACTAATCAATACTGGTGTGAGCATATGTTAGAATTATTTTTATAACTAGTGGTAACTTTTGCCTAATTTTATCTCTACTATTCAGAGTAACAATGGGTGTGAATAAATACCTTTAGGAAAAAAGTATTATAATGTAACTATAAGTAATTTTCAATTACTACTAAATGACAAGCAAAAAGAGTAAGAGTCCTTAGGAGGTCTGGAATCAGAAATTAATGAATAGTTTTGTGGATCTTCACTATGGCCATGCCCAGTCTCTGAAAGATGTATATCTAACTTATAAAAAAAAGTGTTAATAACCATCATAGTACAATACCAGATGAAACCTGTAATCTGCTTAAATAAATTCTATCTAAAATCTGGTATTCTATTAAAACCAGATATTCAATTTTTAATAAAGTTTGCATCATACTAAGTGATATTAGTATTGATACTATCTGATCCTTGGTAGTATAATTATGACTAGTCTTAAACTTGATGCCAGTTAGAATCTTTCCACGCCAGTAGAATCCAATACTAATTTTCTCTGATTAGCAGAGAATTGCTTTTCAGGCTTTCTGTTCATTTATGGAGGACAGACTTATTCATTCCAACCCAATGCACTTTTATAGGATACCCATAAAAGTCATTAGAGGCTTCTAGCTTTCACTACAAATAGTTGATTTTTCTATAAGCTTAAAAGTTGATTTTTTTTTCAGAAGGAAGCATTCCACTCACAGTGTTGAAGAGAGAACAAAAGGAAGAGCTTAATTTCTTATGTAAGGTTGCTGTTGCTACTCAACAAAGGAAATGCACTTAACCCAGTGTGGCATAAAGCACTTCTTCCAAAGAATCTAGTTAGACTGTCATATCCAAACGTTGCTCTAACAGAGCTTCACAATAGACAAGGACAAAACACTCTTTGAGAAGAAAAGTGCAGGTGAGGAAAAGACAACTCTGATGACCTGACATCATCAACAGTAAACCAGAAACAGAAAAGAACACTATGAAATATAGTTCAAACAATATACATATTTTTCATATTGTCACTTAGAAGAGGTTTCAAAGTAGGTTGGATAAAACACAGAGTTAACTATGAGCATCAGCTCAGAACAAAGACCACGTAGTTTTAAAAAAAAACATAACCCAAACCTCTCATGTTTTTGACAGCATGTGGTTCAGCGGTTTGGATGAGCTTTTCTAATCTGAATGTTAGGAGGAGCCAAGCTGGTTTAGAAGTAGACCTCAGCAGTAAAGTGAAGCCAAGGGCAAGACCTAAGCCACGTAGTCATTTTCTGGCTAATAATGAAAATTTGGCCTACATTCTTTCATATTAATGGCACCTATTAATTCCATTATCAATTGTTTGTAAGTTTAGGTATAAAAAATTTTAATTTCATATGTTATGAATGAATACAAGGTCAAATGTGTCATCAGGGTTCTGTATAATTCTCCCCACTTCTTGGTCTCTTTCCATTATCATCAATATGACACATGTCAGCAGTGTCACATGCTAATTCTGATGAGGTCACATGGGCAGAGTTGAACCAATCAAGTGGGTGGGAGTGTTACCTTGATTGTATTAGGACTGAATCATTTGTCTACTTTAGTTGTAGAGATGGCATTCTCTACAGAAACAGCATGAGCTAAAAGCTAAAAATTGATGGTTGTTCAAGGAAAAATAGCTAGAAATAGATGAAGTGGATTCTGGAAAGCAAAAACAAAACAAATGTCTACCGCATTGGTCAATAAATCAGTATTTTCAAGGAGGACCTATTTCTGGCTGTGATACTAGATGCAAAGCACTTCCTTTTAGGTTTGTTATGTTCAGTCTATGATTTGGTTCCCAAAATATCTTTCTGAAGCAGAGAGAAAGTAGTGGCCTCCGGCAGACTTTGGCACAGGTTTGTGTCAAATTCCAAGCACATAATTTCAAAAAATTTAAAATGTTTATAAAATTTTCTTATTTTAGAATTAGGTGATTTTGTATCCAGTATATTTTTATCAGGTAGCATTGCAGCACTGTCGTCCTGTTTTTGATCGATTTGCTTGAGCAAGCACCAGTAATGTCTCCATTGTGAGACTTGTTGTTGTTTATGGCATATCAAATGTGTCATGGGTAGCTTGCCAGGCTCTGCCATGCAGGCGGGATACTCTTGGTAGTTTGCCAGGCTCTCCGAGAGGGATGGAAAAATTCGAACCTGAGTTGGCTGCTTGCAAGGCAAACACCCTACCTGCTGTGTTATCGCTCTAGCCAGGTAGACTAGAAAATTATTATTTTCATGCCAAATATGCATGGGTGGGGTCAATTAAGAAAAATTTTTTTTTCATGATACTAAAATTGTGCTTGCAACTATATGGTCTTAGAAATAGAAGAATTGGAAAATATATAATAATATTTTATTAGTGAGATTGAGGGGACAATAATTTATTCATGTTCTATTCAGTTATAAATGTTTTCTCCTAAATATATTCCATGATTTCTTATAATTGCTTTATTCAAGGATTACTTGGTTTCATGCAAGTGAGGTCAGGGGGACAAGAAGGTACCTAAGCACAAATGTAGAAGGATATTGGTAATCTGTAGTAGGAGTTGTTCAGTCGCACTCTAATCCTTGAACTTTAATATCAAAACTACTGGAAATAATGAAAGTTTATTATAAAATTTTGCAAATGCAAAAAATGCAATTTTTATTGAGAAAAGATAATTAGATTTGTGGTAATCATCTTATCATAATGTATTATAAGAGATAATTCTGTTTTTCTTATTAATTGACATAACATTACTATTCAAGAGAGATGTGAAATTTCTTCTTGGCCCTTCTAGAAAATTCATCCATGTAGTCAAATGACCACTACTTCTATACAGAACTATTTCAAAACAGAAATAGAATAGAATTTTCTATTTCAAATAGAATCAGCTCACTGTAAACCTTAACCTCTTTATAATCTCTGTAGTCCTATATGCTTTTAATATATGTTTTAAAGATTGAAAATAGAGTTTCATACATTTGCAAGAAATAATCTCCAACTTCAGATTTCCCTACATCTTGACCTGAGATGTATACTCAACTTTCTGCCTGCCCCCACCTCAGAGAAGCCTATGTTCTGTCTTGAACATGTATTTATTCCCTCTTTTCCTCACCTCATAATCATTTTCCAAATAAAAATTTTTGCTTCAAGCATAAATACTTTTTCAAAGTTATTTTATGCTTGCAATACTAATATGGTAAACTGCCTTCACATATTCTTCCTGTCTGTTGATGAATATATTTCCAGTTGAGTATTAGTTGTTCAAAGCATTGAAATAATAGTTCACATAACTATTTATTATTTTGTTACATTTATTATTATCAACCCTACTTTGGAGCATCTAATTCTATCTTCAAAATATTGCTCACACACCATCATCTGCTTCAGAATTTCATGAATCCCTAAACAAATAGATCTCGTCTATCATCACAGCTCTATTGTATAAGCATCTGTTGGCACATCTTACTAGGTTGTAATGATTTGTTTACAAGGCTGTGTCTCCAACTGCACTGTGAGTTTCTTGAAGACAGAGATCATGTGTCATGCATCTGTGCAACCCGTTACTAGAATTCCAGAAGCTTGGCACCTGAGACTTAAGCAATCAATGTTTGATGAATTAATGAATGAATCTTGCACAATGAAATACAGAAAATACAAAGCTATCTGCATAAAGTACCTTGTGAAAGCATACTGAAGTCAGAGATAAGTAATTTGCCACCATAGTATATCAAATCCTATACCTTACACGTAATTAGTGTTCTTTTAATTTTTTTTTTTTTTGGTTTTTGGGTCACACCCATTGTCGATACACAAGAGTTATTCCTGGCTCTGCTCTCAGGAATTACCCCTGGCAGTGCTCAGGGGACCATATGGGATGTTGGGAATCGAACCCTGGTCGGCCACGTGCAAGGCAAACACCCTACCCGCTGTGCTATCACTTCAGCCCCCATTCTTTTAAATTTTTTTCTCATATTGTTCTGTTAAGACATTTCAATTTAATCTTATTTCTTAATATAATCGCAAAAGCCCTTAAACAATGTCTTTTTTTAAAAATTAATTCCTATCTTGTACAATTTAACATTGCTAAATCACTTTTTTTCCCCAACGATACCAGCAGAACTTAAACCATTGCAGCATAAAAATATCAGCCTTGTGTTGACATCTCATTGAGGCATGCAATCATCTTTAAAAAAATTACATTTTTTTTCTTAAATAGGGAAGATTTGATCTTTGAAAAAACTGAAGTAGTGTGTGTGAGTGAATGTGTGTGTGTGTTTTGAAGTGACAAAAAGTGATTCACCATACTTTATCCATTTTTTTAGTATAGTTGGCCTTTTGTTCTATGATGAGTGTTCTTTAATCATTTGCTTATCAGCAGTGTTTCTAATAAACTATTTCTCTAATTTTTACAGAAAGAGGTGAAGTTCAGCAACTGTGTAAACTGAGTGTTAAAGAAATGCTTTGTATGTGAATATAAAGCTCATGCTTAAGATTTGGAGAAGTGATGGCTAATGTAGGAGAAATTGGGTTATAAGACTAATGTCTTAATAACCAGACTTACCAAGTGGCTTTTTTATGCCTTGGCCCAAGAAGTAATGCTTTGACTTATTGATATACTGATGCAGAATTCTATATATACTGCGTCCAAAGGAGCTTTGAGCATCCAAATCTTCCTTACCAAAGATTTGGGAACCACGCAAAGGAATTTATCAACATACCACTGACATGAAAAGTTTAAGACTTTTGACTTAATGTTTATAGTGCATTTCAGATACTTATTTTTAGTTTTTTTTGAGTTAGTAAAGAGTAATATATAGATTAAATTCACATATCACTTTATGAAGAAAAGCTTTAATGTATGTTTTTGTTTTTACTGAAGAACATTAGATTTCCAGCTACTTAGAATTTACCCTCAAGGCCCTCTCTGAATTTTAAAAGGTTCTTTAGGAAATAAAAATATAATAAATAATCAGGAATTAGAAAGTCATAAGCACGAATGCTTCTAGAAACAAACTATATCCATCTGAAATAATAAAGGAGAGTTCTGTTTGGAGACACTGTAAACTTAAGAGTGTGAGTTACTTTAAATTTATGAGTATCTGAGTTATGCTTCCAACATTTGACTGTACAGCTTATCATACTGATATGAATTACTTGGAAATCTCAGATTCTCCTAGGAAAATAAACAAATGAGTATAGTATAATCAAACTATGAATCTTCAAACTATGAATACTTTCATAATATATTTAAACTTAATATTTTTCATTTCTTAACTTTTTAAAGAAAGTTACATGCTGTACTATGACTAGTACTTATATTACAAAATGATTTTATAAAATCAAATCTTAGATTATGTTTTGAGAATTATTTTCCAGAATGCATTCTTGGTACCAGTTGGAAAAACTATCCTTTTGGTTAGAGATAATATTTCTAACATCACTGTATCACCTTATCAGTGTTATTCCATTGTTCGTTGATTTACTGGAGCAGTCACCATTAATGACTCTATTACACTCAGCCTAAGATTTTAGCAGCCTCCTTTACTCGTCTTTCCCACTGATTGGAGGCTCTTTCAGGGTCAGGGAAATGAGACCTATCGTTACTGTTTTTTCATGTGGAATATGCCACGCCACGGGTAGCTTGCCAGGCTCTATCCTGTGGGTGGGATACTCTCAGTAGATGCCGGGCTCTCTGAGAGGTATGTATATATATTTAACTGTATTTGGAATATGAATATGCCACAGGGAGCTTTCCAGGCTCTCTCATGTGGGCAATAGACAATTGGTACCTTGTCAATTTCTCCAAGAGGAAGAACTGGGCTATAAGGTGTCCAGTGGCCACGCTTCTGGCTTCTGGGAGTTTGGTTTTATAGTCACTAGATGGGATTTTATAGCCAGTGATGGGATTACATGATGGGTTCCTCAACTGTCGAGGCTCTGCTCAGGGTGGGGAGAGAAACGCAACCCGTCCCCTCCAAGGGGCCTCGGTGAAGACAGCCAGGGCAGGGGCAAAAGACTCTGTGTCCCTCTCTTCCAGGAGTTTGATTTTATAGTCTCTGAATGTTGGCTGTTGATGGGATTACACGGATTGGGGGCAGTTTCTGGGTTTGATTGCCTAACTAGTGGAAAATGGGGGATCTGGGTGGAAGAGGCCTAGTCCCGATCCAAGCAGCCTTGGAGATCTCAGCCTCGGATCCTGCACACCTGGCTTCCTCTGCCGGTCCCTTCATGCATGAGGCTTATCTGAACGTGTGGAGAGTGTCCTTGAGCATATATATGTGTATATATATATATACACATATATATATGTATGTGTATGTATATATGTATATGTATATATGACTCTATGCTAAGGGATAAGGGATCAGTCCTGGTGCCTAGTGTCAGGTGTGTGCCTTGTCCTCCAAACATAAATTAGTGTTCTCTTACTCTTCTTTGCTTTTTCTGCTCTTGCAGTTTCCTCAATCTATACCATCCTTCTGATGTTACTAATTTGGATATTTTGCATACAACACAAAAAGTTCAGCTGATTTTAGTCTGGTGAATTTTCTCTGTTCCTCTCATGTCACTATACTCTCTTCTTTTTTATTTTTATTTTAGGTTTTTGGGTCACACCCAGCAATGCACATGTGTTACTCCTGGCTCTGCACTCAGGAAGTACTTCTGGCAGTGCTCAGGGGACCATATGGGATGCTGGGAATTGAACTCGGGTCGGCCACATGCAAGGCAAACACCTTTCCCGCTGTGCTATTGCTCCAGCCCCACCATACTCTCTTCTAGTTGTGACTTTATGATACTCCATTAACACACACTGTCATCTACCAATATGTTCCTCAGATCCTGTCATAATGCATACTTTACACTTAAAACTATATTTGAGTTGTGAGAACTTAGTAACTACCTAATTTTCTAATTTACACATAAGACTGAAGAAATATATTTAAAATAATAAGCCAATCAACTAATATCCATTAATTATTTAAACTTATTTCCAGCACTAGTGACAGTAAAATACTCATTTGTAATAGGTATAACACTATACATATATAGCAGGTATAACCCTGCTACAACATGTTATAACATATGTAGCAGGTATAACCCTGCTATAACATGTGCTCTAACAATCAAAACAAGGTGCTAGTTATTGTATATGGGATCAAAATAGTGACAAAAACTGTACCACCTTCAAGAAGAGTTGAATATTATTAGCATGCCTAAGTTAATACATCCAAAATTTGATGATAATGCATTTGCTTTACAAGTGTACAATATGAGATAGAGTCCCAGCATTTGTTATGGTCCCCTGAGCATCACCAGGAATAATACACGAGTGGGGAGACAATCCTGAGCATGAATAGATGTGGCCCCAAGCAAGTAAACAACAAAATATTGGTGATTATTAATATTGTAACTGAAGTTAGAGGATATAATGTAGACCTCTAATAATGATGTGTAACTTTAGATTATTTATCACTACTTACTTTTATTTATTTAAAACATGTTTATTTTAGACACCATTATTCACAATACTGTTAATGATAATGTTTCATGCCTACAATATTCTTACATAATAACCTGAATAAGGTGGCCCCCTCACACAACACCTTCTGCCACATATTGATATGTACTGGGATTCTGCAAAGCTATGAGTTATAATTGGCTTTTATAAAAATAATTTTACGGGCTGGTAATATAGTATAATACAAAGGTGTTGTAGTTGCTTTGAAAACAGTGATCCTGGTTCAATCATTGGCAACTAGTATAGTTCATCCAAGCATCCAGCCAGGAGCGATCCCTAAGCACGGAACAAGGAAGGAATAAATTTGGAGCAGGGCCTGGTATGATTAACCCCTACAACACAAAAAAAATGAGAGTATAGAATACAGTGATTTTAAATAAAGAAAAATTTAAAAAACTTAAATGCCAATTTTATCTCAGTAACCCTGTTATGTTATACTATGTTCTTATAAAGGTGTTATAATTTAAAAAATATTTTCATAGGAGATACTTTATATTTGTGAAAGAAAAATGTTGCAAATATTATTGATTCAATATCATAATCAAATTCCAAATTCTAGGACAGTAAGTCAATTTTTGTAATACTTCCCTTTGAGAATAAAGAAAGCATTATAGCAGTAAACTAAAAAAAAAGGTCTCAACATACATTGTAATCAATCAGTATAAATTTTCACTTATATGTAATTAAATTTCATGTATGCTCCGGTCCATATAAAATTTAATTACATATAAATAAAATAGCACAGCAGGTACGGCATTCGCTTTTCACTCGGCCAACCTATGTTTGATTCCTCTGTCCCTCTCCGAGATCCTGGCAAGCTACCGAGAGTATTGTGCCCTCACAGCAGAGCCTGGCAAGCTACCCGTGGCATATTGGATGTACCCAAAACAGTAACAAATAAGCCTCACAATCGAGAGACATTACTGGTGCCCACTCGAACAAATTGATGAGCAATGGGATGACAGTGACAGTGACAGAAATTTCATATTATTTTTAGGGGTATATGAATCTAAGCTAAAGAGATCACCTGATATTCACAAATTTAACCACGATAGTATTGCCAAATATTCTGTGAGAATGAAAGCAATTCTACAAATACACATATTTGTAGAATTATATGCATATAATATGTATATAATATTATGTATATAATATAACATGTATATATGCACATATGCATATAATGTATATGTATATAGTGTATATAATGTATACAATATTATATATAATATAATATGTATATATAATACAAATACAAATTCTACAAAAAATATGGGATTTTTTGCTTTTTTGTTTTGTTTTCATTTTTGTTTTAAGGCCACGCAAAGCAGTCCTCAGGTCCTATCTCTGTGGCTCAGTGCTCAGGGACCACTCCTGGCAGTTCTGGGAAACATCTTTGGTAGGAGATAAAATCCCAGTTGGCTGTATGCAAGACAAGTGTACTGGCCACCATACTATATCTACTACCCTCATGAAAATCACTTTTGTAAATTAATTTTCATGTACATGTAAATGCTTGTGTATATGCACACATACACACACACATATATATGTATACACACACACACATATATATATATATATGTATATATATATTAGGTCACATCCAGCGATGCACAGGGGTTACTCCTGGCTCTGCACTCAGGAATTACTCCTGGCATTGCTCAGGGGACCATATGGGATGGTGCAAACTGAACCCGGCTCAGCCGAGTGCAAGACAAACGCCCTACCCACTGTGCTATCGATCCAGCCCCCTGCGCATATGTTATGTATGTAGTAAGCACATATATGTGTGTTTATATGTGTAGCTGTCACTGTTGCCAATTAGTTTTTAATCCACCCATTTAATTTGAAAATGCTTATCAACACCACTGAACAGATAGGGCCCACACACAGCAGAAACAGTGTGGGATTCATACAAGGATTTACATTCACAAACAAGAGAGAAAACAATACCAGAAAAATATAACATTTCTAAGTGCTATACGAATCATAAGGGTCATGATGTAGGGCACAAGAGAGTGTGATAGGCAGGGGCTTACCATGCACTGCTGACCTGGGTTCAATCCTTGGACTTCATGTGGTCCCCTGAGCACCACACTAGGAGTGATCCCTGAGCGTGAAGAAGGGAGTAAGCCTGAGAATTGCTGGGTGTGGCCGAAAAACAAATTTTAAAAAAATGAGATTCAAGTTAAAATAAGAGAATTTTTCTAGTAGAAAGTCACATGAGATTCTTAAGATAGAAATATTTACTTAAATTGAAGCAGCCTATAACAAAAGCAAAGAATTCTGTGGCATTTCACATTTCTAGGAGGAAATGGGGAAAATTTGGCTTGCTATGACATAGATAAGCACACACATACACACACACAAATGCACACACACCCTAATTCATATTAAGACAGACCTATATTTGTACTAATATATTGTCTGATACACATATTCACTTGAAGATTTGTTTATTTAATATTTGTTTTAGTCTACTCTGTTTAATAGGATATTATCAGTGCTGAGGGTATATTTGGAGTATTCTTAAATATTGCTAAGGTGATGTAGGTAATACTGATTTTATTAGTCATCTTATTTATTCATTGTTTTTGGACTACTCATAACTGTGCTTGCGTCTTATTCCTGGATCTATACTCAAAATTTGCTCCTGGCAGTGCCCATAGGACCATTTTTGGTGCCAGTGATTGAACCAGGGTTGGTCACAGGCAAGGCAAGTATCATAACCCTGTCTTATCTCTCTGGCTGTTACTTTTCTTGTTAAATAATCTTTTACACATGTCAGTGTATGAAAGTATATCTTAAACAAAAACTGAAAAAGTGTAATATAGGCACAGTATTTTTTATCTAAAGAAAATGCTAAATTAACCTGAGAGTAAGTGATATTTATGATATTTTGTTGCAAAAGTTACTTTCTATTTTTTCTTTAATTTTAATGAGCTTCACGAGGAAAATAAATATAAATTGACAAGTGATTTAATTAAGGAGGCAAAAGACCTTCTTGAAATCTAGGTAATATTTTTGGAAATTATTGAATGAAAGTGTTAATTGCCTGGCAGCTTTTCATACCAACTGTGCTGGCAAACTAGTGGCAAACCTAATAAACACTCTCTCTCATAGACAAATGTGCCTTGGATAATGATAGAGTCTTTGACTAGGGGATTCTAGACACAGTCCTTCGAAAGAGAAACAATAGAATAAGCAGATCCAACTAGAGGAATTGTGCAGCTATATATATATAAGTATATATATATAAATATATAACCCATTGTTTCATTTTACTATCAAAGTTTCATTTGACTATGTAGACTGGAGTCCACTGATTAGGAAAAATTTTCAAACTGGACTCTATGAATTGATATTTGAAATTATGATATTATCTTTGATTTTTAACTTGCCATTGTTTCTGAAAGTCACTTTGCATTTGCATGCTTTGAGTTTTGTTTTAGAAGTTTATGGTAATTCATATATGAATTAATTTGAAATGTCAACAAACTATTAAGTAAATCTTCCTTCTGAGTATAATAATGAATTCTTGGTAATAATTAACATCTGTATGATTTTCATGAATTATGAAATAACATGTTCCTAATATAATACAAATCAAAACATTAAACCTAGTATTTCTAACATTATATAATTATTTTTCAGTATCATATTTAGCTTAGTTGTTCAGCTGTCTTTGTACATTCATTTAGAAAAGTTAGACTTGTACTAGGAATATTTTTAAATTTATCCATTATTCCACTAGATACATGCAAATATTTTGTTCTACTGATTAAGCTACATGTCATTTAAATGGCTTATTGGTCACCCAAATCGTGCAAGTTAAATTGCTTTGAAGACATAACATGGGATCAGGGAGCTACTGTGAAAGGCCAGGGTTTAATCTCCAGCACCCAAAAGTCCTCTGAACATTGACCCAAGGGCATCATAACCCATATCTAGAGTTTCATAATATTTAACTTGAGTCAGATATTGAGTAAAAATCTGTATGTTTACTGAAGTCATATTGAACACATATTTATATTTATAGTATCCCGAAGTATAAAATTTATAGTCAGTAAAAAATAACTGAACTTTTTTGAAGCTACTGCATATGGTAAGGGTAGTTGAATTGACTATCTCAATATATTTATGATAACCCATATAATTTAAAACAATTTGAAATAATTTGAAACAAGGTAATACCCTCATTATAGTCTTAGCTCCATGGCTTGATATAACCCAAACAATATGCACATGGGTCGCTGAAATATTTTTTTCTTTTTCTTTTTTTTCTTTGTTTTTATGAGCCACACCTGGCAGTGCTCAAGATTTACTCCTGGCTGTGCACTCAGGGATAAATTCTGGAACTGCTCTGGGAATTATATGTGGTGCCAGGGATGGAATTCAGATTGATTGCAAGGCAAGCGTCCTACCTGCTGTACTATTTCTCTAACCCAACTATTAATTTTTTATATGTACAAACTTTTAAGTTGAAGATTACATTAGGAATCATTACTCTAGATTGTGTTCTGTAGGATGAATAGGTTGAGCAACAGTAAGTCAAGATGACTTAACACAATTATTAAGGGATAAAGAAAACTAGAGTCAGCCTAACTTTCTGTGGTAATAGCAACATATGTTTGGTCAGGCATATTGGATTCAAAATTGCAGAGATTTTGTTGGTTAACACAGAAAGTTGCCATTATATTTATATACACATTTATACAAGTTTGGTTAAATTTTCCAGAGGAGAGGCAGCCACATTGGATAGCAAGCTCATTTTTCATTTACTTAAATGTTCACCTGAAATATATATAGAAGAACAGTTCCCAATTCTGGTTATGAGATGAGGTATCTTTCTACGATAATAGATGATTTATCTTAATACTTAAATAACCAAGAACCCATCATAGAAAATTAATCCATTTGAGGTCACTTAATTGTACTTTTGCCAGGATTTAATTTTCATAAAAGCCCCTATTTCATGCATCTGCAAAGAGCTCTTGGGACCAAGAGGTTCTTAAATCATTTTATCTTGTGTATTACCATATTGTTTGACTGGCCCTTAGTGGCCAAACATTTAATTAAAACCCCTAGAGGGGACAGTTCTCATGATTTGTTATTGGACATCTGCCAAAGCTTATTTTACTTTCTCTACCACCCACTATGGCTACTTATGTGTATATTTTTAATATTGTCCATATGCCTTAAATTTTAAATACACCCCGAGTGATCATTTATCACCATCTCCGATGTAAGAAAAAATTCAATTTCAGTATACTTGAAGCGAATATGTAATTTCATTTTGCAGTCTGATTACAATTTTTAATTAGTAGTTCCTCATTAAATTTTTCTTAGAACAATAACTCTCTGCCATGTTGATTAATTTGTGGATGTCACTAATATCTAATTCATCAATACCGCTAATCTCATCATTTATTGAGCACTCACTTTTTAATAGCAAGCACATGACGCTCATTTTAGTTATGCCTAAAAACAGAGGACATATTTTCTTTAATCTTAAGAAAACAAAGCAAACGTTGCAAGTGAGCAAGTTCTTGTCACTTGCTAGAAAGAATAATGTTTTCTGTGCGATCTCTCTGACACTAGGTTTGAACCATTAGGTAATGTCCCTAAGGAGCACCACTCCCCAATGTTATTTCTCACCAACTCATATATAGCTTTACTAGACCTGTGCAATATAAGATGCTAGAACACCCGTCCTATACAAGAAAGTCATCAGAATCTCTGAATTACAGGGTCAGTGTTTTCTTAAAGCTTTGCTTTACATGTGTTGGAATTCCTTTGAGTTGGACACTTGTGGTTTTGTTTAAAAATCTATTGTGGCAGAAGCGACCTGTGATAAGATGCTTATGAGAGCTGTCTCTAAGGATCAGATGGCCTATAAAATATTTTATGTTTGTTCTTTTGATTTAGAAAGATTAATTTAATATATGTGGTGTCAAGATCGAAATGTGATGATAAAAAATGCAAAGACTTTGCCTTAATTTTATTCTGTAGGGCTGTGCTTTTTTATTTCGAAAGCTTCTATTTTGGTTTCCCCCTTGATACTCTATTGGAAAATATAGAATCATATTTGTTTTACTTTATTATAGGATTGATCTAGAATTTTTTCTCAATGAAAAGTATGTCTCCTTGCACTTAAATTAATTTCTTTCTTTTGCAGTAAAAATATCCTGAGGCAAGAAAGAACATAAAATGTATTTTCATAAAACAAACTTGAAACTCAATGATGATAGACTCAGTTTTACATAATTAGACAGTTTTCTTTTTTTTCCCCTCCTGGAATAATGGCATCACCTCTAATATCCAAAGCTTGTAAATTGGAAGTTTTTACTGATTTTCTGTGAATTGATTGCCGGTTTGACTGAGCTGACCTTTGCTTTAAATCAAAATTGATTGACCAATTGAGTCAACATGGTTAAATTGGTTGTGCATATACACAGAGACTTTGTTTATTGAATTTAGGATATTCTGAGTAACATAATTTCCCTCTGCTTCTCTTCTGCTCCAGGAAACACTCTGCTTTTATGACTGCATTTAATAATATGTCAGAAAGCAAATGGAAATAGAACTATGCACAAGGGAGGTTCCTGGTGGATTCTGCAACTGTTCAACACCCCCACCCCTCCCCCCTCCAAAAAACTCAATCCTTACAAATTTTTTCCAGTATGTTGCATTTATTTATTATATTAGATCAGATATCTGAATTTTTATTTTTGTCAAGTTATCATAAATCAACACCCACTGAAATCATGACAACATCTTAGAACTATAAACTTACAACATTAAAGAAGTTGCAGTGCATCCTAGAACAGTTGGATAAATTGGTTTGCACCAAAGATAGTGAACTCTAAGCCTGTGTCTCAAAAATCAAATCATAGAGCTGTAATGGGTTATCATTGTGTTCAAAAGAAATGGAATAACATACAAAAGTGCCGGTAGAGATTTGAAGATGTTAAGGTAGAATGCTTCTAATAATAATAGCTTTGTCACTCATCTATAATAAGCAATATCCATTATTTTATCCAGCTTTCTTAACACATGGACATCAGGAAAAAATCCTAAAACTTGGAAATGTTGAGCATTTAATACAAAACATAGGAGAGCCAAATTCATGAGCAAGAATGCCGTCCCCTCAGTACCAAATCAACAACTGATTTCATAAGTTTAGTCCTTGTGTTATGAACTGTACTGCCAATAAAAATCAATAAAAACAATTTCCTTCTACATTCATTTTATTCTTCTCAAACTCATGCTTCATACTCTTTTCAGTGCCATTTTGTCAAAATGCCATAGGGCCATACAAAATGTAATTTTGTGTTTCTTGTCTATGTGCCATGAAACCTAATTTTTCATGTGCACTTTTTATTGGTTTAAAACCAAAGGTTTTTAACCAAAATTTAAAATATCATGTTTTTGAAGTTGTAAGAATATTGGTACAAGCACTAAGTTTTGTTGCTCTATTTTTTAAAAAAATATATTTGAGATTTCATCCAATTTATACCTTCTACGTAGTTATCACAATTACATACCTGAAATCAAGATGATATACTAGACACTTTCAGAGAGATAGTTTCTGTACTTTCACAATTCACTCACTTATTAATATATTAAAAATATTTATCAAAGCTAGGAAACATGTGAATTACTATATTGTAAAAGGAAATATATCTGTATCACTTCCTGTGCGATATTTGTTCTTATGTATTACTATAAATTCAATATAAGCAAGTACAGAATTTATCTTATTATTATTGCTTTTCCATTTTGTGGACCACATCAAGTGATGCTAAGGGGCTACTTCCAACTCAATTATTAGAGTAACGGGTGGTTGGTGGTAAGAATAGAATCATGGTCTCCTGATTGCAGTATATACACTCTACCTTTAAATCTACCTCCTAATCTTGATACATCTTAATGCTAACTATTCATTCCACTAGTTTAATACAGTATTATTACTCCAATTATTTAATATTACTTCTCAAAATAATTTACAAAAATTGCAAGTATTGGATGTGCTACTTAATACACATGCAATGTTTAGTCTAAGATCTGATACTTCTAAGGACTCAATGAGTTATAGTCATTAGTGGTATTATATTCTAAGAAAATTTGTTTTAAAATGAAGATTCTGAGACCATTCAACTGCCTTATGAAGAAGGGGAATTGATTGAATACTTAGATGCATAAGAATTACCTCTTATTTTGGTTGATCTTCTAGAAAAATCTCACTGTCACTGTCACTGTCATCCCGTTGCTCATTGATTTGTTCGAGCGGGCACCAGTAATATCTCTCATTGAGAGACTTATTGTTACTGTTTTGGGCATATCCAATACGCACGGGTAGCTTGACAGGCTCTGCTGTGTGGGTGAAATACTCTCGGTAGCTTGCAGGGCTCTCCGAGAGGGGCGGAGGAATCGAACACAGGTTGACCGTGTGAAAGGCGAACGCCCACATGCTGTGCTATCTCAGATATAAAAATAAAGTTTCTTTTTTGCATCTTTAAGTTAACTTTAAGAGACATAGATGGCTATGTGAAATAAGTTTTTTAAGGTTATTTATCCTTTGGACTGTTTCTAAAGTACATGTATTTATTTATGTCTTCTAAGATTTTTGTGAAGTGGAGTTAGTTGGGACCACATCTGGCTGTACTTAACGTTTACTACATGATTCCTGACAGTGCTTAGGAAACTATATACTGGGATGGGTACCAAAGTGGGTTTGGTCATGTGCAAGGCTTAGCTCCAGTCCCTTCTTTTAAGAGTTTTGTAATGTATTTATTCAAAACCACACAACACAGCCTGGCAAGCTACCCGTGGCATACTTGATATGCCAAAAACAGTAACAACGATGGTCCTCATTCTCCTGACCCTAAAAGAGCCCCCAGTGCACCATCAGGCTGCACTAGCATGCAACAGGGAGGAGTGGAGATGTTACCGGCGCCTGCTTGAGCAAATCAGTAAACCGATGAACCACCAACAGGATGACAGTGGTACAGTGGTACAGTCATTATATTTAAAGCAATCTATTTAGTTGGACAGGCTGATTCTCAGATGAAGAAACTTGTAAAAGAAACTGCATACGTTGTGAGCTTACATTCAAATAATTGAATAATTAATTTTTAAAAATTCTTATATCTTTTACGAGATGGTAGTCAAATTATCACGTCCATTATTTAAATTTTGTTCATCTATAATGTATAGTAGTATGATGGCTAATATTTAACGAACATGTACAAATAAGGCATTCTATTAAGCAGTCTCTATAGTACCTTTTCTATGTATCATCATTTTTTAGTTTGTTTTGTTGTTGGGCCACTCTGGCCATGCCCAGAACTTACTCCTGAATCTGTGCTCACAGAAAATTCTTGGAGGTGCTCATGGAACCATATGCCTTGCCAGGGATTCAAATAGGGTTGGTGGTGAGCAAGGCCAATCCCACTATCCTTGCACTGCCTTTCTGTTCCCTGGTTTTTGTTTAGGGTTATGGCCAGTGGTGATGAGGGTTGGAGAGTGTCTACCCTAAGAGTCTGTGCTTGGCTCCCAGCAATGCTTGTAGGAAGCATGCAGAGACAGGATGGAAACTGGGCCACTTTCTGCAAGCCTTGACCTATCTTATAGACCCTGCATAATACCATTTCAGTGAACACAGTACTTAAAAATATGCACACGCTGTCAATGAATAATCTCCAAGCCTCTGAGACTGATGGAAACTTAGAAATGTGTCCAAAAATTAAATAGCAGGTAATCATTGAAGAGGAAGGTCAACCTAATTCCAATGAAAAGTAGGCACTGCTTTTAAAATTCTTGTTATAAAGATATAATATCTGTATGCTATAAAGCACAAGCAGGCTGAAAAGTTTATTTTATACAGCGCAACAGTACATTATATATATATAAAGCAAAGTAAACATATCAGCACTATTTTTAAAATAAAAGAATAGTATGTCTGGGCTAATTAAATATATATACTGATACATAAATACATGTATGTTGTAATTAGTATATAAAATAGATTTCATTGAAATTTGGAAAGATTGGAAGGGGGAATAAAGAGAAGAATGTGTTCAAGAGAGAACACAGGCTTTTTCAGAGTGGAAAAATAAGCAGAGACACAGAGAGATGCAAGTGAGATACATGTTCCAGGGAGAAATTAAAGCCTAGATTACAAATATAAGAAAATTATAGTAAGCTTATTTCAGTTAATCTGGCCATGCTGGCAAAAAAAAATCCATTTTTTTATTTGTTATTTTCTTACTTTACTAAAATATAATCACAAATAAGAAAGGAATTTGTGCATGCACAAACACACAGATGCACACACACACATTTAAAAAATTTTCCTACAACTGCTTGAAAGTAGTATACTCCTGGTATATCTTTGGTCATAATTTTAGATGTTAAAATATTGCACTCTGGGTGTTGGCATGGTCAGTCTCACCCAAATCCCTCAGTAGAAACTTCTTCCTTGCCTCTTCCTCATCATTTAGTGGTGGAGTGATTTTTACCCTGGCTTTGCAGCTCCACTGAATTAGTGTGCCTTCATCAACTCAGTGTTCATTCTGTGTTATTGTTGTTGTCACATTGTTTTCATTGTCACTAAGTACATAAGTCATATTAGATATTGGGAACATCTTAACCAATTTCATTGGTAAAGAGCCCATTTCCAATGAAAGTCACATTCTTCTGCTTACTGGGGCGGATGTTAAGACTCCAACCTTATCTTTTGTGGGACACAGTAAAATCCATAACACAGAAACACTCATACACAATTACTTTACATGTCATTTTATAGCAGTTTTTGCTTATGAAATTGCAATAACTTAAATGACTCTCATTGTCCTCAAGATAAATACCTTTTGATTGCAATTTCTGAGTGGGTTGCTTGTTTTCAAGTTAGAATGTTATTTGTCAAATGGAGTGGGAATAGATTTCAGCACGCCCGGGATGCTTTGTTGAGGAAGTAAGACACCCCTCTGAGGGATGCTGTGTAAACCCGCGCTGTTATTATTTTCCTCTGCCAATGCAAGAATTCTAGACATTTGACTTATTCTCATCCTCCCCCACCTCTGAATATTGGCAATAAATATAAGATCCATATGGCAGCTTCTGTCTAGTGTACTTGGCTCTGAATCATTGTAACAACCAGGAGAGCAATTCTTCGCTGAGGTGGAATGAGCAGCGCTTTAATAGCAGTGCTTAGCGGTAAGGCTGTCTGAGAGGCAGAAAAGAGATTTTAAATTAAATGGACTTTACTGAAAATTGTCTTCACTTTGCAGTTTGGAGTCAGGGCTGCAATTTTCAACTTTCTTTTCCTTCACTTACCTGTTGCTAAGAGATCACATTCACGGTAAAATTAATGCTTCTTCGATTACAAAGCATGGAGCCAGGAAAGGAAGAGGACATGTAAAAGACAGTCCTGTTGGTTTTTTGGGCTAGAACTTTTGAAAAATATGCGGCACTAGAGGCAACCTCAGGCACATAATAGACTTTAACAAATCATGATTAAATGAATCTGCATGTCTTGAGCAATAAGTTGTTAAGGTCTGTCATTTTGACTAGGCAATTCACCTTCTCTTTTGTACTTTAGTTTCTTTAGATCTTTACCTCAAGAAAATTGAAGATTTCTATTAAGGTGGAGCTGACAGGCATTATTACATAGAAGGGCTCATCATGAAATTAATAGGAATCTGTGCTTCTGAAATTTGCTGAAAACTGAAAAACACCTACTATAGCTAGAAGCTTTTCATTGCGAATACAATTTCCATGTAGAAAACTGAGTTTTGCTGAGATTGGAGCTGAAAAGGAACGACATGTGATAATTAAGTAGTAGACCTTGATAGTTGTGGCACATTTCCCTTGAGTATTCTTAAAGGCTAATGTCTCATATATGAGTGTGCTTCTAGCATCAGAAAAATCATGTTAACTAACCAGCAGTGTTAACTAATCATGTTAGTTAACAGAATTAAAAACTCATGTTAATTAATCATCCAGTTCTATGATAAACAAACATTTCATGCAACAATACTCAGGGAGTATCATGTATAAAAAAATGCAAAACAGAAACTCCACTTGAGGAGGTTATGTGGTTATGTAGCAGTACAATCTGAGGAGAAACTAGACTATTCTTTTTTTAAGATTTTTGAGATGATAGCTTATAATAATTATAAAATGCTCTATATCTCTAATATTAAATAAAGGATTAAGAACCAATCCAGCTTTAATATTATCTTATTTAATGAGTCTGATAATATAATATTAATGATATATCATGAAAAATATGTTCTCATAAGCCACTAGAGGTCAAAAGAATAAAAGATGTATGATTTGATTTTTTTTCTATATATACAATAATGGGCTGGAGTGATAGCACAGCAGGTAGGGAGTTTGCCTTGCACACAGCCAACCCAGGTTCGATTCCTCTGCCCCTCTTGGACAGCCCAGCAAGCTACTGAGAGTATCTCGCCCACACGGCAGAGCCTGGCAAGCTACCCGTGGCGTATTCCTTATGCCAAAAACAGTACAACAGCAAGTCTCACAATGGAGACGTTACTGGTGCCCGCTCAAGCAAACCAATGAGCAATGGGATGGCAATGACAGTGACAGTGACACACAATAGTAAGCATTTACAAGATTAATGATATTTGTATCCATTAAAATATAAGATTATAGACAGAGACTTTAAGTATGAAATTATTTTAGCAATCATTATTACCCATTTTCACTCACCAAAGTCTCATTCTCAAAATCAAACAATGTCAAAACAAACTTCTAATGGGTCCTTATAAGCTTTTCTGAATACTTCCAATTGGGAATTTAATTTTTATTCACTTTTTTAAGTGCTTGACATGAAATTTGATTTTAAAAGGGATGTAAATATGTTCTGGTCAGGGGATGGAAACAATACTTAACAACCCAACTATATTTTGCATATGGAGGGTACCATCTGTAATATAAAATATATTTTCATAAAGGTAAATTGCTACCTTGGTTTCCATTAGCAAAAATAATTGTAGATGAATAGCATTTCATGGACATTTTTCTCTATCCCAATAAATGAATTGTTTCATTTGCAATTTTCTAAAGAAAACTGTCAAAAAACAACACAAAAGAAATGAAATAGCAAGCATGCAATTCCCAGGAACAACAGACAAGCACAGGATCTTGTCACTGATCCTGGAAGAATGGGAAAGAGTTCATGTGAAATTTGAAGCCTATAGTTTACTCCTCTCACTATCACAAGTTTCACTCAGCATCATAGTCCTGGAAGAAATGTATGCTTTCCAAATCCACTGAACAAGAATTCAGCTCTGATGTATGTTCAAAATATAGATAACTTAGATACCCTCCAACCCCCTGTTTAAAGAAATCTGAATTTATGACAAATGTCCACACTACTTTGAAAGTATAATAAGGCTTGGAACTATTTATTCCAATAATTTCTAAAATCCATTTAAAAATGAAGATGCATCTTGAAGTTAAATTCAGTGAATTTCAGTTCTAAGGTGCAATATGCTGAATTGTAATTATGACAATCAGGAATTGTTTCTCAGACTCTTGTTTAGCTGGGTTATGAGGCAAGGCATAAAATATGTGAGTCTACATTTCTCTGAAAAATGAGACCAACATTAGTTGTTATGCTATGGGCTATTGCAGTATTAGAGAACTAAGCAAAGGACCATTATCTGCTATAGTGACAAACAGAGTGTAAGAGAGCATTAATAACCAGGAGATAAAATGAAGCATTAAACAGAGATCAGGAAGAATGTAAACACACATTTGCATTTCAATGAGGAGTAAAATAATGTGGGCAATCCTTTCATATTTATGTCAATTTGTAAATTTATCATCTCTAAAACTTCAAAACTTTTTTATCAGAACATAAAGATATTCTGTTAAGATCTGTAGAATATCTGATAGATTATCCAGAGTAAGAGATGGTTAGAGATAAAGAATGTCATCTATGAAATAATAATAGCAAAATAAGCTTCTCTTCTACTTTGGGAAGAATATTATGTTAAAATTCTTGATTTCCCACATACAAAATATTGCTTTGTAATACATGCCATCTACCCTTAAAGATATAGTCATTTTTGTCAGTCACTTTGTCAGTTTTAATGTACTGTTTCTTCTATCCATGATCATTCCGTTAGCTGCAGTCTGCATGCACTTACTTACATAGAGACTGTGGAGACAACCCCATTAAAGTTTAATGCTGGTTTTATTTTATAATCAAATGGGACCTTAACTTAAAAAAAATTAAAACTACAGTTATCATGATTTGTATCTTCACTCATTCTTTTGATTCTGGTAGCTAAGCATTGGAAGCAAAATGAAGTGGCATTGAATTAGCATGTTGCTGCTCTACAAAATATGTTAATACAAAAATTCCCTTGTAATTCCAAGCAGAATAAAGATTATAGGAACTATATTGTACTTGTAAGGTCCAATATATACACCCTGTACAAAGTAACTTTCAGCACAAAGAATTCAATAATCTGACACCACTTCTGTGAAGTGCATTATTCTGCTGTAGAGAAAATTGCTATGGCCAAATTTCTCAGTAGGATCCAATTCTCTATAATAGCCCAGCAAGGTCAGACCTCAAACAATGCAGTGACCTACCTGCATGTCCCCTCATAACTACTGAAGACTTCTAAGAGGCAGGAGGTCCTCCTAACCTGTCTACTGGGATCTTTATGTTTAGTCTGAGTTACCAGGAGAGAGCCTGTAGACATTCAACTCCACCTGGCATAATTCTTTGTCATTGTTTCCTTCACTTCTGAATATTTGTTCCAGGAATAGAGTATAAATAGGATGAACAGTGCCTCGAGCAGCCTCCATGACTCATATAAGCCATAATTACACTAGCCATGAAACTATTTTGGGAACAGACATAAGGCATATAATTCAGAGAATAACATTTGTTTTAAAATATGGCTCCAGATAGTTTCTTGACTTTGTCCTAGAAATGGTGGGGTAAGAGAAAAGATGATGCCTTTGTTAACTATGTTGAACTACTTAATGTGTGTGTGTGTGTGTGTGTGCATGCAAGCACATGCAAATACCTGCATTTCCGTATTGAAATAGTTACTATGTCTGTGCTAAACACTAAACTGATATTACAAGAACCCTTTGGAGAATTCAAATGTTCCTTACTCTGTGCTTTTATTTTTAGGGATTAAACAGGAGTTTTAAAGAGGGCGTTTACTTCATCCATAAGTTTGCCCTCTAACAGTTACAAGAGATCTTTCTCTGCCTTTCAGAAACATTAATCCATGAAGAACTAGCTTTATTTAGTGCCATCCGGACCTCAAAAATCCCATTCAAGTCCTCTACTTTCCTGGAATAAAACTAATCTTCATTGACCTCATTCCTTGTGTAGCATTTGAAAAAAATCTTTCCTCCTTGTAGAATAAGGGGTATTTTTTTCTGATACTATTAAGGAAATTTTAACCAAGAAATTAACAAATAAGTCCAGAAAGAAGACATATATGACAGTTTACATATTGCTGGAAAAATCATGAGAAGAAAGCATTTAGTACCTATCTTGTAAAAACAATATTTAATGTCTTGAATTCTCTTTCAATACTTTTGTACTCTTGCATTAAAATCATAGCATAAGTTGTGGAGTATGGCAACAGGCACCAGAGCAGATAAGATCTGTCCCTGCATAACATAGGTCATGTCCCTGCACATGACCCAGTAGGGAGTGTCAGTGCATTTGACAAGCACCAGGTATCTGGCCTTGAGTCTCACCCAACCCCACAAATATTGTCACGTGCACTTAGCGAGTCATTTCTAACTGCAGCATCTAGCTCTAACTGGGAATGGGCAGGGGCAAAGCACAGTTGGAAGGGTCAGTAATGCTAAACTTTATGTGGTTGGACCAACCTCTTTAGCTGAGACCCTGTATATAAAATGTGTGCATTTGGCAATCAGGGCCTTCAGCTGTCTCCTGGAGTGGTTTCTCTGCATGCCCCGTTATCCTTTGCCCCACGTCACCCAGACCTGGTGCTCAATCTCTAGGCACATTGAGGAAAAACTGCTCCCCAACAAAAAGTGATATAATAACCATTTCCTTAAAAAGTTAAATCCTTCTGGGGGATGGGTGGAGTGATAGTACAGCCGGTAGGGCGCTTGCCTTGCATACTACTGACGTGGTTTTGATCCCTGCACCAGATATAGTCCTCTGAGCCCACCAGGAGTGACCCCAGAGTAAAATGTTAATAACCACTGGGAGTGCCCCCCCCCAAGTAAAACAACAACAAGGTTGAATCCTTTCTATGAAAGAAAGGTGAGAATATTTTTCTTAAACCATGTGTCCATGAGACATAATTTTTCTGAACCCATGTGTTCCCCACTAGGAGTGATCCCTCAAGAATGACACCTTGTGGCTTATGGTCCGCAGACACTGCCAGGAGTGATCTCTGAGCACAGAGAACAGGAGTTAGCACCGAGCAGCCAGTTGTAGTCCCAAAGTAAAACAAACAAAAAGAATATAGATTAATCTCCGTTTGTTTTCATTTTTACTTCAATTACAATTGGTAGGCCAATACTCATCTCAAATCTTATGTCTGAGGTTTAGCCTTCTTAAATATTGATATATGATTTAGTAGTTCTTTCCCAGTCCATTTTTATTATATTTTTGAGATATTTGGTAAATGATATAATTTGGTACTGTTATAGCTAAAATTTAATTTAAAATGGCAAAGATAGCCAGAGTAAAGTGAATTTTTTTTTTCCAGTGAAGAAGGAAATGATACAAAGTGACTTTTAGAAAAAGTGTGACAGATGCATGCATGTAAACAATGTCTGTCATCAACTTTCATCAAAGGTATTCTCAGGTTCACTAAATCTGTAATATGATTTAGCAATTAACTGACATATTTTCATTCAAAAATAAATATTATTTTCTTAATTTATTTTTTAAAATGGCCGTAATTGCACAGACTTGTGACAATGAATACTTTCCAGACTGGGTGGATAATGTTTTTAGCATCATTGATCCAGCAAGATGAAATAATAAGTCTGACTTTTTTGTTTAATAGAATTCTTTCTACAATGTTCCAGTCCATTAGTGCAAAGGGAGTTGTTTAAGTTACATAGATATGTTCTCAAGGACATTGGTTAATAAAATACAGACATTTGTGTCTAGATGTTGAATGTTTATATGTAGCATTTTTTCAAGCAAGCTATTTTGTTATATTAACAAAATGACCACTATATTAAACTTAGGTCTCTGTAGATCTAATCAAATGTTTAAAATTGTGGTAGCCTATAGAAAATATTTCTGAATAATATAAAATTATTTTTCTTTATGATTTTATTAAAAGACTATAAAAATACAAAAATAACAAAACTACACATATGAGCGATAGCACAAAGGGTAGGGTGTTTGCCTTGCAAGCAGCTGACGCGGGTTCGATTCCTCCATCTCTCTTAGAAATCCAGGTAAGCTACCGGAGTCTCTTGCCCTCAGGGCAGAGCCTGGCAAGCTACCCATGGCGTATCCAATATGCCAAAAACAGTAACAACAAGCCTCACAATAGAGATGTTACTGTTGCCCACTGGGGCAAATTGATGAGCAATGGGATGACAGTGACAGTGACAGTGACACGTAATCAAGAGTTAGCTGACGGAAAATAGAAGTTTTCCTTTCCAAACCCATATGCATCTTTGTATTTAAAAATAAGTATTTAAATACTTATTTAAATGCAGCTGGGGGAGCTCCATGGTAAAGCACATGTGTCTCTTGTGTTAGTTCATGAAATCCTGGGTTCATCCCTGGTGCATGCTTATGAAGGCACACAAAAATAAATATAATCAATTGACAGAAATAGGAAAATGTATATATTTATAACACACTGTTGTAATATAGGGGCCTTTGGAATAACATCAGATATTTTATATTGCTCTCAGAAGAAGAATGTTTTTGTGTACTGTTCCCAGTGTTTGTGCAAAATACTACAACTGTCTCTGAATGCCTTTCCCTTGTGTAAAAGAAGCTTAATTCTGCCAAGGCCAGAGTGCGGGGCCCTTTCATGCCCTTATTTGCTTTTAGAGACTCACACTGTCAAGTTGATGAATGGGCTTTGACAGAAGCAAAGGTAATTCAAAGCTCATTCACAGGTGGAATAATCTTTAATAGATTCTTTCTTTAAAAGTCTTTGGTAGAGGAAAAAAAAAACATATAGAAAATGCATAGTCAAATTCACTCAGACTGTAATTTTCTCCAAAGCCAATGATTCATCATCTTTCTAGAGCTGTAGTGCAAAATCATACTATCTTATTTACCATGCTCATTTGTGCCTGTGTACTTATAATGAATAGTATGTTTTATGCATTTAAAATGTGTTAGTTATTCACTATGATGGAAAACAATTTTGGTAAAAATATCTGCAGATTTTGGGGGGAAGGTAATCTTGTACAAAGTGAATAGTCTTAAATTTGTGTCTGACTAGCTCATTCTATCAGAATAATACTTTAAAATTATAGAAAATAATGGAAAGTTTTAGCAAATGCAAGTACATTTTAGTTCTATTCTCTCAACTTTTGATGTTTGACAAATCAATTCATCAGTGATAAAATAATGGGGTAGGTCTGCAGAGAGAGCTCAATTCATTGCATTGATCCCACCCACCTTAGTTCATCTGTGAAGTGCAGATTTGTTGCTGTGAGTTCCTGACAATATTCTCTCATCATCCTCCCTGGAACAAACTCATTCCATGTCACGAAAGGTGGTAATGTAAATTGATCCTTTCTTCACCTTTCCACTTTTAAAAATGAGTAGGAATACATAGTCCTCCTTTCCTGCAGGTTTATGGAGATTCTATAACTAATAGCAGACAGAAATAAAAGGATATCTATATTCTTTTTCATTTTGGAGACAACACTTTCTTTAGTTGTTATTAGCTCTATGTTCACTCATATAAATAACTACTTTTAGTAGTTAAACCAGTGTCAAATATATGACTCATTTTTACTATATTTGTTTTTCTAAATTTGGAAATATAACAGAGCCAACCTTTTGTAGAAGATAGCATTGAAACAATCTAAAGATTATATATGGGTGCGCATTCGCACACCTCTAGATTAAAAACAAACTGGAATAAAGTTCAATGGAAAGCCTCTGGAAAAAAATTCAAATTCCCATTTAACAAAGAATTTTTATCAAGCTTTTCAGAAACAATATGTGGTATTCATTTGAAATAAGTACAATAATCATCTGGGTTGTTTTACTGAACCCTGCAGTGCAATACTGTAAGATATATGCTTATGTGCTTACCTATGGAGGAATGGTACAAATTAAATCTTACATAGCACTGTAGCACTGTCATAGCACTGTCATCCATTGTTCATCGATTTGTTCGAGAAAGCACCAGTAACGTCTCCATTGTGAGACTTTTTGTTTCTGTTTTTAGCATATCAAATACGCCACGGATAGATTGCCAGGCTCTGCCATGCAGGCGGGATACTCTTGATAGCTTGTGGGGCTCTCCAAGAGCGACGGAGGAGTCAAAACTGGGTCAGCTGCTTGTAAGGTAAACACCTTACCAGCTGTGCTATGACTCCAGCCCCAAATACCCAATAAATTCAGAATACTTATGACAAATAAGTATTTTGTGGACAAATAATTATTATTTATTATAAACAGACATGACATAGTAGTCGATGAGATAGAAAAAAGGAAGCACAGGTTCCTTTCAATGTGCAGGAAGACAGAGAAAGGGATGGTTCTTGGACTCAACGACTTGGAAAGGCTTCAGAAAGAAATGACTTTCTGGATGGATTTTAAGAGATGTGTAAAAATTAACAGGTTGTCTTGTACATAGTGGGAGACAACTAAAAACAAGAACAAAAAGAAGAGAGAAATTTGCAGCACTTCTAGAGATTTATCTCAGTCATGTTGCACGGATCTCATTTGGGTAATGAAATCTAAATAAGGCAGGAATATTGGTTATAATTCATTCTTCTATTTATTTACTCATCCATGCATGCCACTGAATTCCTGAAATGTTTGTCACTGGTATAGCACTGACAGTATATATGTGTATGTATATATGTATATGTATATACTGCTAATATATATGTAATATACTAGCAGCATATATATATCAGTTATATATAATTTTTCTCAAAATGCAAATTGAAATACATATTTATTTCAATTGGATGGAGTCTTCTGTGTGTTATGGAATTTTGAAATAAGAACTTATAAGACAATGTAATCGATACATTGATCATAGATTTTACTGAATTATGTGGGATTAAAATATGCTCTGTAACTAAATCCATTTGGGAGGATAAGGAAAGAAACAGAGAAGTTGATATCTGTGCTGAATTCTGAAGGATGCATAAATATCGAGTAGGTATATTAAATAAGATATAAATTGCAAAACATGGCAAAATATTTGAAAATGTAAATGGACATATAAATGCACAATTTGTCATTGCAGAAAGATTAAATTTTATGCTTAAGGCGATGAACTTTATTCCATAACCTTAAGGCTTTTCAAGAATTTTAGTAGAAATATCTAATGTGATTGACAATACTATTACTTGGGCATTGATTAAAGCATGCATAGACAGATTATGTTGTAAAATAGTCAACCTGCTAATATCTTGAACCTTATAAATTATATGGATATCTTGCACCAACTCAACTTTCTGTGTCAATTATTAAATATAACTAAATAATTAATTTTATATACTTGGCCTATTATCATACCAATATTTACTTATTTAACTGTATTTTTAATTTCAGTGTAACAAAAACAACAGGAGAAATTATAACTCACTGGAAGTCATATGCAATATAATGAGCAGATGAAAGATTTTAGGACAGTTATAGCTATTTCTACAGTCAGATACTGAACATGATAAGCTTGAAAAAGCAGTTTCTGCTTTATACAATAAAACAGTATTTCTCTGGCCTTATCTCACCTCATATCAAAACCCAATATTTATCAATGATACATAATTATTATTTTGATGTACTCATAAATAATATTACAGGACAAAATACCATATTATGCTTAAGCAAATATATGTAAAGTATAATCTCTTTCCACTTGCATATTCATTTATTATTTGAAAATATCCAACCTATCTCTGTGGAATTAAGTTTTAATTTATAGGTCATAACATAATTATTCTGAATAAATCTGAACCCTGATGCACCTAACCTCATGTGCTATCTTTCTCTTTAGGAATTTGCATTCCAGTAAAACTGCCTTTTATCCTTACCTCAAACTCCCAAGATCCACATACCAGACTGTACCACTTGTTCTTCCTACTACCCATGTTCATTCCCCTAAGGTGCATATGGCTTTTGGAGTCTAGCCTATGTCCCAACACTCTGACTGTTCTCTTCAACCCCCAAAGTTTGTCACAACAAGTGACGCAACTACACTTACCTTTATTCTTTTTTTGTTTTGTTCCGTGGGGGGTTCACATTAGGATTTTCTCTAGGCTTACTCCTGGGTCTGCACTCAGAGATCACTCGTGGCTGGCTCAGGGGAACCCTTTAGGGTGCAGGGAACCATACCTTAGTTGGCTGTGTGTATTGCAGGCAGCCTACCCACTGTACCACCTCTCCATCCTGTCTTGATTCTTTTATGCTTGCTTAAGGGTGTATCTACCATCTCTTCTCTCAATATACCCACACCCACACACTCACACACACTAGTGTACCATGTATGAAAATATGAGAACCAGAAACATATTGTTTTAGCTCATAGTTGCCTTTTGAGAGCCAAGACAGTTGGTATTTAGTGGGAAGAAGCAATATATAGTGTTTTCTTATAATTTGGTCATTATTTTCAGAGATACTCTCTTGACGACAATAAATGAAGACTATGAATATGCCTAAAATTAATGATGTATAATTATTACTTTTTCTATAAAATGAAAAATATAAGTTTATTGGATAAAAAGATACATCTATTTGAGTGGTCTTGTCCTGCCATCCCATATATGAGATTCAATCCCACTGATACATTGCTCATCATTTGTACCAGGAAAATTAATAGGAATTAGGAGGAAATGTTAGTGGCCTTTCTTTCTCCTCCTTCTCTAGCATATAATCAAACATGTCCATCTGATCTGCAGAGTACTTATTAAGGCTCTTCTGAAAAAGGCTCTGAAAGGGAGTCTGCATAAAAGAAATTACATGACTGTCTGGACCTCATCCTTTCTTACAAACAGAGACAGATGTGGATGAAAGTGACCATGTCCTACTTATTATGTACAGTACTCTGTAAAGATACATTACTATCAACAAAAAGTTTTAAAAGTTTTCTTTTTGCCTTATTTTAATGTACTCAGCTCTGTTCTATAATCAACCTTTGCATTTGCCTTAAAATGCTTCTTTTACATGATGTGAAACTAATCGTAGTTCTAATCTAGTGCTGTTTAGAGATTAGCAATGTGGCATGATATAAACAGCCCGATGCCGAGGGTAAGTAAGGAGAGGTGGTAAGTGAGATCACAGAGTAGCCTCACTCTCCAGGCAGTATGGACCATCATCAATGTGTTCATTAGTCCTAAGTGCCTAAGTTTCTGCCCTCCAGGTCCTTCTTTCACAAGATGGAGAAAAATGAGTATAACCAAAGTGAAGATTCAGATTTTATTTTAATATCTGTGATATGACATCATTTTTAAATTTAAAGGCTACTTAGCTCTATCAGGATTAAGAACCAGGAATCTGGATTATATTTGAGAACATCAAAACTAGTATCCAACTCTAGACCTCTTTAGGTAATTATTTCTTCTGTGTCATAACAGCAAGCAAAGGTCAGTGTCTTACTCTCTGAATTCCAAACCTTTTATTTGTTTCATGATAGAAAACTACTATAACTACATTGATCTATATGAGGAATCTGGTTTCCTAGTGTTGCTGGTGAGGGGCACATGCAGTGGTGTGCCTGGGCCTATTTCCAGATCAGTGCATGGGCCCTCATGTGGTACTGGGATCCAACCAGGTCAGCTGCCTGAAAGGCAAATGCTTTTACCCTTGTACAATCTTTCTGGCTTGCATGCTCTTTATAAAAATCTAGAACTCCTTTTTTTCCCCATTTCTTTGTTCTTTCCCAATTTCTTCCTTCCTTCTTCCCTCCCTCCCTCTTTCATCTGTTTTCCCTTCCTTCCTTCCTTCCTTCCTTCCTTCCTTCCTTCCTTCCTTCCTTCCTTCCTTCCTTCCTTCCTTCCTTCCTTCCTTCCTTCCTTCCTTCCTTCCTTCCTTCCTTTCTTCCTTCCTTCCTTCCTTCCTTCCTTCCTTCCTTCCTTCCTTCCTTCCTTCCTTCCTTCCTCCCTCCCTCCCTCCCCCTCCCTTCCTCTCTCCCTTCCTCTCTCCCTTCCTTCCTTCCTTCCTTCCTTCCTTCCTTCCTTCCTTCCTTCCTTCCTTCCTTCCTTCCTTCCTTCTTTCCTTCCTTCCTTCCTTCCTTCCTTCCCTCCTTCCTTCCTTCCTTCCTTCCTCCCCACTTTGTCCTTTCTCTTCACATAATGTCTTTCACCAATAAATTTTTCTTCAGCTCAACCCTACATATTGTATAAGTAAAGTTTAAACAGCATTAAATTCAAATAATTAAGGGTCAGGGAGGTAAAATGGATTGATAATGAAAACCTATATACTAAAATGCATCACCCAAAGATTGCCTTCAATCTTCTTCCCTAGAGAATATATACCCCTGATTTTCTGAAAACAGAATCCACTGAGTAACTTCTAAACAGAGATCAAGATAACAAAATTAAAAGGCTGACAAAGTACTTCAATGGAGGAATTTAAATGAGGTGGCTGGTTTTGGATTAACTAAAATATCAGAATTTAATAGGAAAACGGCATATTTATTTCCCAAGTGCTTGAACCATGAAGAGAAGAAACCTGGTTTGTAACTGTTCTTACTTCAAGCCAAATTTAAGTGGTAGAATATAAAAATAAAAATCAATATACTGTATTAGAAAACCTAGAGGCTGAGGTCAAAATAGAAACTGAAGGGACGTCTCTTCCTCAATGTTATTGCTATCATTCTAGTTGGAGCCAGGGAGATAACTTATGTAGAACTCATGAATGATATTGCTTTAAAGTCAACTTTGAATATTGAGCAGACCCAAGTCAATACTAGATTTTTTTTATAAGTCAAAACGTAAATATCACGATGTCACTGTATCAATGTATCACTGTCATCCTCAATTTGTTTGAGCAGGCACCAGTAACGCCTCCATTCGTACTATCCCTGAGATTTTAGCTGCCTCTTTTTACTCATTCTTCCCAGCGGTGCTGCATTGGAGGCTCTTTCAGGGTAAGGGTAATGAGACCCAGCATTGTTACTGTATTTCACATACTGAGTATGCCACAGAGAGCTTGCCAGGCTCTGCTCTGTGGACAGGATGCTCTCAGTACTTTGCGAAGTTCTCTAAGAGGGGGAACTATTCTATAAGAGGTTGAGTGGCCTTGAATGCAGCCAAGGGCTTCTGGGAACATTGTTTTAGTCTCAGGATCTTGGTCACTGATGGGATTACATGGCACTGGGGGCACTTTATGGGTGTGGCTGCCAAACTGCTGGAAAATGGGGAATCTGGGTGAAGGAGGCCCAATCTCGATCTGAGCAGGCTTGAAGATGTCAGCCCTGGGTCTCAGACACCTGGGTTCCTCTGCGGTTCCTTCATGTGTGAGGCTTGTCCGAACATGTGGAGAGGGTCCTTGAGCATGGCTGTTGCTGGGTTCCGGAGGTCTTTGGCACTGTGCTTGGAGTGGGGATGGAAACTCAACTTGCCCCGCTCCGAGGGGCACCAGTGAAGACAGCCAGGTGTAGGAGCAAGAGACGTAAATATATTTTAGCTAATTTAATAATGATATTCATATGTTGTCTTGGTATTAAAATTTTCAAAGATTGGTAATAATTATTTTAATAACAAATTTGTTGATAGGAGTTGCTTTCCATACCTTATGTAAATGCTTATTAAATGCCAGAATGATTAAGTTTGGTGTTAACAAGTGATAGATACCACAAAAATAGAATAAAATTAGAAACTTGAAACTAGATCCATATTTATTAATAATTAATGAAAACTATTTCATGAATAATTTATAAATAAACTATTTTATAGATGGATAGATTTTTATTTTTTGAAAGTTGCTGTATCTAGTAAATAATTAATGCTGGATAACTGTGAATATAGGGAGAGAAAACTCTAACTTACACAATTATATCTGGGTGCATTCAAGAATTGTCACCTTAGGAGAGAAATATTTAAACTATTTTTCTATAAGGAAAACATTTGTCCACATAGTGATAGCACTCTTTTGCCCAAACAATATATTAAAAGTACAAAATGCAAAGAAAAATGTTAATAAGTCTGGCTGCAGTAATATCTAGAACTGAAATACAACAGAAGACTTCATAGACAAAAATAAAATTCCACAGAATGTCTAAAAGCTACTTGAAATACTGGAAGATACAAACCAATCTTTAAAAATAGACAAAATAGCAGTTGATGTGAGAACATATCTAAATGGCCTATAAACACGAAAAGATGCTCAAGTTTTGAGTAATCAAGTAAAGTTTGAGTGAAGTTACTTTTAAGTTGTATTTCACAACCATCATATTCCAAAGAAGGTTAACATATGGTAATACCAAATGCATATTGAGAATATGAATATGAAGAACTAGACATTTTCATTTCTTTGAAAAATACTATTTCTTTGACAAATAACAGTTTGGAGTAGGTGTTTGAAGAAGCCATCTTAGGAAGAAGCTTGGCAGTACCCACCAAAGTTCAAGATGTCAGCATTCTGAAACACACAAACTCCTCACCTAGACAGCTCTTTGACACACCTTATACACGAGCACATTGAGCCATGCTCAAATATGTGAATCACACTCTTGGAAAGATGCCAATAATCAGAAGTATAGATCAACACATCTGAAGTAATTTTACCACACTGCAATGAATGGAATTAGAAACTGAAGAGAATACATAGAGTGGAAGAAAAAAAATAAATATAAAAATATGGTTTATTGAAGTAAAGAATAATGCATTGAGAATATGTAATTGTCCGATGGATCTTTTCTTTCATATATTTCTGTTTGTTTGTGTGTGTGTGTTTTGAAGATCACTTGGTGCTACCCAGCACTTCCTACTGACTCTGTCTTCTGGGATTAGCACTGGTGGGCTTAGGAGGTCATATGGGGTACTAGGCATTGAACCCTGAGCCACCTGGGTCTACCACATGCAAGGCAAACACTCTATATGCTGCACTATCCTTTTAGGCCTCTCCTCCATCCCTCCCTCCCTTACTTCCTTCCTCCCTCCCTCTCTTGTTTCTCCTTCCTTCCTTCCTTCCTTCTTTCCTCCCTCCCTCCCTCTCCCTCCCTCCCTCTCTCCCTCCCTTCCTCCCTCCCTTCCTCCCTTCCTTCCTCCCTCCCTTCCCTCCCTCCTTCCTTCCTTCCTTCCTTCCTTCCTTCCTTCCTTCCTTCCTTCCTTCCTTCCTTCCTTCCTTCCTTCCTTCCTTCCTTCCTTCCTTCCTCCCTCCCTTCTTCCCTCCCTCCCTCCCTCCCTTCCTTCCCTCCTCCCTCCCTTCCTTCCTCTCTCCCTCCCTTCCCTCCCTCCTTCCTTCCTTCCTTCCTTCCTTCCTTCCTTCCTTCCTTCCTTCCTTCCTTCCTTCCTTCCTTCCTTCCTTCCTTCCTTCCTCCCTTCCTCCCTCCCTTCCACCCTCCCTTCCTTCCTCCCTCCCTCCCTCCCTCCCTCCCTCCCTCCCTCCCTCCCTCCCTTCCTTCCTTCCTTCCTTCCTTCCTTCCTTCCTTCCTTCCTTCCTTCCTTCCTTCCTTCCTTCCTTCCTTCCTTCCTTCCTTCCTTCCTTCCTTCCTTCCTTCCTTCCTTCCTTCCTTCCTTCCTTCCTCTTTCTACTGCATTTAGGGCTTGCTTCTGGCTGTGTACTCAGGGATCATTTCTAAAGGCGCTCAGGGGACCAAAGGCAGCACTCGGGATTGAACTAGGGTGCTCACAGACAAGGCAAGTTCTTGAACACCTATACTCTCTCTTGCCGCACCACGTGAACCATTCTTATACACTTTGTAAACTCAACTGCCTAATGCCACCTAAGTCCTGGCTTTTAGAGCATAAAAGTAAAGTGTTTCAACCTGTGATTTATTAACCTCTTAAAGCCTATAAAGTCTTTTATGAATGCTAAAGTCAGAAATTTAATATATTATGGCTTTTGTACTATTGAAAAATCAATAAAATATTTAGGTAGTCAATTGTCACCTAATTCATTCTAAAATGAAGCCAATTAGTGTTCTAAATAAGATTATCAAGCTCGAGTAGAGGAACTATCAAACCACCTCTCTACTAATGATTTATTCCTAAAATAGAATTCATATTATATTTCTAATAATTCAACTCAGTTATGTATTACTGGATATGCATATTTTGATAATTTTAATGTTATTTTATAAAAAATATGTGATTAATTTGAAAGTATTCTATACTATTTTCTAAATGAATTCCCTTAAATTTCTTTTGCTTTGTACTTAGCTGAAAGGTCCGATATTACAACTCTGGAATGACTCATATTTCTTTCTCTTTTCATATTGTAGCATTATTATTTCAGCTTCCCTTATATGATTTTTGGCCAAGATAGCTGAGATTACATGAGCTTATCTCAAGAACATTACTTGAGGTTTATTTTTTTCCATTTTCTAAACTTTTTATATAAAACAAAAAGTAATAAAACAATTTTTTTAAAAAAACACACTACTAAATTTAATATCCTTTTAAATTTAACTTTCATTACTGATCAAAAACAAATTTATGAAAAAGAAAGAAAAAGAATAGCAAAAAAAATTAAGTATTATCTTTGAAAATTTTAGACACATATGAATCCACAGTGCTTTTTAAGCTAACATTGTTCATTCTTACAGTAAGTCTGCTGTGCTAATACTTAAATACAGGAAACATTTGTAGGGCACTTACAACAATAGCAAAATGGTATAACAGAAGGACAGAATCATATACTAAATATGCATTGTTAACACTAAAAATGATATAAGTTTTCTCACTTATATTAAGCATAGGTTTTATTCTCAGAGACATAGAATAAATATACCATAAAAATATTTATTCACTCAAACCATATTTGTAATCTTGGTATGATTAAACTGACTTGAAAATTTCTGTGTTTGAAAAATCAACAAATACTAATGAGAAATATTTTATATAGGCAAAAATGTATTGAATCTTGAAATTGAAATTAAATTTTATTTTAGTTTTTAGCAAGGACATTATAATCACAATATAATACAATAAATTAGAAAATAGTCTTTAAATGGTGATGTATTTTTCACAATAAATATCTGTACTAAAACTTGCTATAATCAACATTCAGAGATCTTTTAAATCATTTTTTTTATTATATACTCCCTGAAGGATTTTGTTGTCGATATACTGTTTTTCCTCGAAACTTACCTATAGTTACTTTTGCCGTCTTTTTAGAAAATGAAAAACCTAAGTTAACTTTTGTTGTATCTGAGCCAAATTTTAAAGGATTATACTCTTAATCTTGACATTCAAAGGAGACATCCTGCAATGTTGTAAACGTTCCAGCAGGATTAGGATGAGAGACTGCAGTGTCTCTAAGAGCACTCCAACCTGGCTTCAATATGCTCATTTCTCAGTGGTTGTGCTGGGTGGGATGGAATCCACAAGCCCTTGACCTCATCAAAGAATCAGTTGTGTCAAATTGTAAATACCTTTAAATTATTGTGTAATACAAAGAGAATCCGTTCTGTATGTGTACTAGTTTGTACATTGAAACTTGTACATTTAATCCTCAGCTTTATAGGGTAATGTCGAAATTATAACTAGAAAATTCTATAAATGACATGGCATGGTATTTTTCTATTAATGTTTTAAGTAAAATTCAATAACAGTTAATTTAAATAATCTGTAACAACTTACTATTTTTTTAATTTTATTTATTTTTTATTGAATCACCATGTGGAAAGTTACAAAGTTCTCAGGTTTATGTCTCAGTTATACAATGCTCAAACACCCATCCCTTCACCTGTTCCCATATTCCACCACCAAAGACCCCAGTATAGCTCCCACCCCCCGGCCCCCAACCCCCATCCCTGCCTGCTTAGTTGATAAATTTCACTTTATTTTCACTTTACCTTGATTACGTTCCATATTTCAACACAACATTCACTATTGTTGGAGTTTTCCCCCAAGAAAGACAGCCCTACTGCCAATGCAGCATTTGGTAATTAGTTTTCCATTGCTGAAACTGGAGAGATATGAAGTCCCTTTGTTTCAAGTACATAGAGTTTTTCCCCCCTCCTTCCCGAACCATCAAGTTCGTTTCTGCCCCACACCAGCCGAGGACTGGAAATATCCTTTTTCTCGTAGGGTGGCATGGTGTCAGCCATAATATGAGGACTATTCATTAAGCAGGCACGAACTTAACAACTTACTATTACTGTTCCAGAGACAATATTTTGTCATTGAGTAGGATGGCAAATTACACACTACACATCACTGTTATCATACTCAAATTACAAATATTATCCAGAAATTCCTTATAAAAATGTGGCATACAAGAGTCGGAAAGATAGCATAGCAGGTCCATCGCTTGGCTTATATACACTAACACATGTCCAATACCTAGCAGCTTGCATGGTCTCCCAAACCCCACCAAGAGTAATTCCTGAGCTCAGATCCAAGAATAAGCCTTGATCACCACTCTTGGTGTCCCAAAGCCAAACAAATAAATAATATTTTTTGTGTAGGAAGATGATACTATTAACAAATGCCACTAAACTTTTTGACATGAATATATCAAGACTTAGAAACTGTGCTATTACATTTACATCTAAAATGTAACTCTCCAGGAAGAGTTTGATGACATAATGAAAATATAGAAAGACTGAAAGAAGATGTTTTTATTTTATAAATATTTAGAGGTTCACTTAGTGGAATAGGGAATAAATTCTGATGCATTAATGTCTAAGATGTGTCATTGTTTAAGTGTATCACTGTTGAGCTTTGCCAGAAAGAAGATAGCATTGAGGTTAAATACAATCATTGGGTTTAATCTGAGTATAGTCACTTTTATCACCTATTCTAATTCAGCAATTGGTGGCTACAAGTGTAATAGTAACATCTTAAGCTGATAGCTGATACATTTAATTATAAAATCCAAAATATATTGTGTCATCCTAAATATTGAGTTCTATGTTTCATCTTTTCCTCTTCACTAAAAAATTACTGAACTTTTTTCTAGATATAGCCTTATATAATTTGTTAATGGCAGATTTAATGCCTAACATGAAAGCATTCTTTTAAGGAATGACAGGAAGTATTATTTTAAGTATTGTAAAAAGATTTTTTTATTAACTAAATAAGTATTAGGAATCTGAATGCTTTGAAACAGTTAATCCAGTTAACTCTTACTTTTGCTTTGATTGGAAGAATCTCTGTTGTAGCCATGTAAAGACTTGTTAGATGAGACAGAAAAAATGAATGCTATTTGAATTATTCATTTCTGTGTAACCTATACTGTCTCCATTATTTTATCTTTTCATTTATCTTTTTAGTATTAATACCTGTGCAGAAAGAAATCAGAGTAGAATTGCTTTTTAATTGGTTTTAAGTGAATAAATTAATTTTTTTTAAAAAGGCTTAATTTGTGACCTACAGATATTTCCAAAGATTTACCAGAAGATAATCTCTAAGAGACAAAAAGTATGTATGTACATTCCCTTGCTCATATGTTTACCATTACCTTATCTCATAACACATACATATTATATATGCACAGATTTATGGACTAAAAAGTGCTTAATTCTAAATATATTATAGTCATAAGTAGTTAGTTTTATTTATAGAATTAGAAGGAAGGCACAAATAAATATATTTAATATATAATACTTAAAGAGAAAATTATAATGATAAAAACTTGAATTTTAAAGAATAATAAATAATTGTTGGAATAATAATATGCATATATGTGTTTCTATAATAATAAATATATTTTGTGCTTTATCTGTGGCTATTAATATATTGTCATTAACACCATTTCATAATACGTGACAATACAATAACATGCATAGTAATGTAGTAGTTTGAGTAGTTTAGTAATGCTGCAGTTTATCCTAGCTAGAGATCAGAATTCTAAGAGGGTCAGAGTGAAAGCAAAGAAATAATACATAGTTGATCAAAATTCCCTTGTAGGCTAAGAAATGATTGGCAGAGAACAAGCAATATTAAGCACTCAACTCGACTTAGAGAAACTACAGTGAATACATAGCCAAGAATACCATCTGTTGAATATGAAATTCTTGGATCAAGACATTATAGAAACATTTCCCCAAACAGCAGGGACAGAAGTCTTTCTGGAAACAAAATCACAATAGGGTTGCAGAAGCACCAAGTGAAAGAGAGGCAAATAACCGTTCACTGCATTGTGGGAAGCCGACTTCCTTACTGCTGGTGCAGTGTGATTAATTACATGGCACGGTTTTTGATGCTGGTAGTAAATAAATGTACGGCAGGCAGTCATTCTGTTCAAATAATTTTTAAATCAGTATGTCAACGACCAGCCACGGGTAGATGAAAATCTTTTTACCATGTGTGCTGTGTGTACCTTTATTCAATCTCAGAATTTATACTGCTCCTTGTCACTCATTATGTTTTATAAAGGTAATAGAATGATGATTGTGTGATATTCAATGGAAAGATTTATATGAAAAGGTTGATGAGTTATTCTTGCCCCCAAGGTGAAACACAGATACAATTCTATGCTTTAAAGCTGGTGTTCTTAGGAATAGCATACTTAGTGGTATGTGAAAAACGTGCCTTTTTCTAGAATAAACTGGTATCATATTAAGGCATTTTATCTATATCTGGGAATGGCAGTTAAGTGACCTATGTTAATGTGAAGCAACACAGAATGTCAGGTAAAAACAATCACTAATACTGTAGCAGAAATAATATACATGTAGATATTTATGTAATAATTCTGACTGATGAAAAGGTGAAAGCCAGTGCAGAAGGGATTAATTCAGAATATTATGTTGTCACTTATTTTTTTCACACTATTCATTGTAGATATTGTGCTTTATTTAGCCCTTGAAATTACTATATTTTTCTTCAATTTAATGGTCTATCATACATTGCAATTCAAACACAAGCACTTATTATTATCATAGTAAATGATCAATGATGAGGCAACAGAGGACTAGGATAATATAAATAAAACATTCTTATGTACACTTTATATGTAATAACTCATTAAATTCTTGCAGTAATTCTAAGGATGTGGTGCCCAGTCAGTGCTTAATCCAGTAGACCCTGATGTAGGGATCAAGCTTATTTGACAATAGATCTTGAGTCAGATAAACGAAGAAAAGTTATCTTGAGAAAAATATATACTTGAGAATCAGAGTGTAAGTCAGCATATTCAAAGAGTGAGGTAACTGTTTCAAGGTCATGTCATCTGGAGTCTAAGTATACTCCAGAGAAAGTAGTGTCATTTTTACACAAATTTTAAGGGGGGCTGGAGTGATAGTACAACGGGTAGGGCGTTTGCCTTGCACGCAGCAAACCCAGGTTCGATCCCCGGAATCCCATATGGTCCCCCAGCACCGGCAGAAGTAATTCCTGAATGCAGAGCCAGGAGTAATCCCTGAGCATCTCTGGATGTGACCCAAAAAGCGGAAAAAATTCCCCCAAATTTCTAGATTATGTAGGGACACAAATGGGATAAATTTTATTTTTTTTAAATTTTTTTTTAAAGTTTTATTAGAGCCGTGTAAGACATGATTATTACCACAATGATATCAGATATAAAATAAAATTTAATGGAATACACTTTAAAAAATAAGTGAGAAGGTTAGCAAGTAAAGAAGAATCCAGATTCTAGAGGATTTTTTTTTTATAATTTATTTATTTTTAATTAGAGAATCACCGTGAGGGTACAGTTACAGATTTATACACTTTTGTGCTTATACTTCCCTCATACAAAGTTCGGGAACCCATCCCTTCACCAGTGCCCATTCTCCACCACCCGTAAACCCGGCGTCCCTCCCACCCTCCCCAATCCCATCTCCCCCCCACCCCACCCTGCCACTGTGGCAGGGCATTCCCTTCTGTTTTCTCTCTCTAATTAGCTGTTGTGGTTTGCAATAAAGGTGTTGAGTGGCCGCTGTGCTCAGTCTCTAGCCCTCATTCAGCCCACAACTCCCTTCCCCCACATGGCCTTCAACTACAATGTAGTTGGTGACCGCTTCTCTGAGTTGCCCTTTCCCCGGAACGTGAGGCCAGCCGCGAAGCCATGGGGTCAACCTCCTGGTACTTATTTCTACTGTTCTAGGGTATTAGTCTCCCACTCTGATATTCTATATACCATAGATGAGTGCAGTCTTTCTATGTCTGTCTCTCTCTTTCTGACTCATTTCACTCAGCATGAAACTTTTCATGCCCATCCACTTAACTACAAAATCCTTGACTTCCTTTTTTCTAACAGCTGCATAGTATTCCATTGTATAGATGTACCAAAGTTTCCTCAACCAGTCATCCATTTTGGGGCATTCGGGTTTTTTCCAGATTCTGGCTATTGTAAATGGGATAAATTTTAAAAAGAACTTTATTGCAGAGAAGAGGGAGGTTTGGGAATGATGATTTCCCAGTAAAGGTGCCACTCAGATTCTAATCATCTGATCACTTCCTGATGTCACCAGAGCAATAGTCAGCTGTCACTGTCTGTGGAATAGGTCAGTGTGACTTTTAGTATGCAAATGTTTTATAATGAGTATATAATTAAGCTGAAAATCATTCAAAGGCCAGTTGGTTCACCATCTCTGATGCTCTTGGCCACTACAGATCTTATGCCCCCTAGTTTCAGGTGCCATTGTTCTAACCACATGAAGTATTCAGCATCTGTAACACCTTACCTGCTTTGGAAAAAACATTTTAAGTTTTCAAGCATTGTCTATGGCTCTGTAAGAGACCCACCATCAAAGATGGGAGGGTTTGTCATATTAACAAGTTAAAGGACTGGGTCGGTTCTTACATGTCCTCATGTAGACACAAAGATAATCGCTTATGGAAATGACATCATTCTAAAATTCCTATGTTTTGCAATGCCTTCAGAAGGGATTATTTTTCCATGAGAGGTAAAGGTTTTTGATTCCTTCTCCCTCTCGGTAACTTCAATCTCAGACGTAAGTGGAATCTTCAGTTGTTGCTAAGGAGAATACAAGCAGAAATTTTAGGAATAGTGGTAAAAGGTTTCTCAGTAAATTGATCTGACTCTATCTCACTTTCTCCCAATTATATTATATTGTTCACAAAAAAAGGTTTCAATGCACCTTTAATATGTTTTGGCCTATGAATGAGTCACCACTATGCATTCATAACAAAATCATTTTCCAGTCATGCTTGGACAGAGCATTTGTTGGTGAGTGTCCTTTTTTAAAATTTTTTAATCCATATAGAGCACTAACAGAAGTTTGTTTTCTTCTCATAATTTTGAAAGAGATATATGACTTTAAGAATTCATCTCTCTAGTGACATACTGCAAACAACACAGCAGCAATGCAGTGATTTTGGTAAAATTCAGATTAATAAAAGAAACTCTTAAGGAAAGCTTAGTGTTTTCCTTCATTTCCATTGCATATATATGTAGCGTGACACAAATTTTTTTCTGTTATATTTATAGATCCTTGAACTTTTCTTAGTTTCTTGAACACAAGATTCATTATTAGTAGCACTGTCATCCCATTGTTCATTGATTTGCTCGAGCGGGCACCAGTAACGTCTCCATTGTGAGACTTGTTACTGTTTTTGGCATATTGAATACTTCACGGGTGCTTGCCAGGCTCTGCCATGCAGGCAGAATACTCTCGGTAGCTAGCCAGGCTCTCTGAGAGGGACAAAGAAATTAAACCCGGGTCAGCCTCATGCAAGGCAGAGCCCTACCCACTGTGCCATCGCTCCAGTTCCAATAAAAATTTAAGAAGAAAAAAATCTATTTTGCAATCAGCATAGTTGATCATAACTAATCCCAAGAGTGAAGTCTCATGAGCCCTGTGTTGCAAATGAGGGAGATTCCATGACTTGGCCCTAACTCAGCCATGTGAGAAGTAAAACCAGGTCTTAAAACCCATGCATACATGCATGTGCCTAGCCCCAGTGAACCCTGCAGGATGGGACCCTTCAGTGGTGGGACATTACTAGGGGAGGCCCCCGAGGCCACCAGAACTCCAGGCCACCTCCTCAGGCCACAGCATGGAACCACTGGCCTCCTCTGTTAGAATTGATAAATAATTTCAAATAGTGTTAGTTGAAAAAGCACATAAGTAGAAAGTATTAGTTATAGTTTACCAAATTAATACTGAATAAAACATTTTTCTGTGACTTATTTGACTTACAACATCAGTATTTGGAATACTATTCAGTTATCAAAAATGTAGTCATGCTTTTTACGAAAACAAGGATGTACCTGGGGGTAAGCAAAATAAGTCATAAGGAGAAAGGCAACTGATCTCACTTATGTAATAGGTAGTATATAAAGAAGCAAAGAATCCCTTTCAGCTATGAAAAGAGAACTGATGTTACTCAAGAGAGGAAGAATAGAAGGGGTCCCTGTGTCCCTGTGTCTTAGGAGCACAGGAAATAGTGTACCACTAAAACATATAAGTGGTTACAGTCTTGCATCTAAGGTAACTTCAATAGATTAATAATTTGAAAGTTGAGGTCAGAGAGATGGTACTGGTGTTAAGATGCTGACATTGCACTCAGCTGACTGGAATTTGATTCCTGCATCACGTATGGTCCTCTTTGTTCTGTCAGAAATGATCCTTGAGTTGAAAGCCAAGAGTAAGGCCTGAGCATGGCCAAGCATGACCCCAAATTAAATAAACAAAAATGTTGCTGATAAATTCTTAAAATGCATACTTGATAAAAAGTCTTTTTAATATCTATCTTGTGTACTTGCTCCATTAATATTCCCTATCCATACCTGCCGTTATCTCAATGTGATTCATTGCTTTGCTTATGATGAAAGAACCAAATGCTAAAAGTGAGTAGTCATGATTCCTTTAACATACTTAATAAGGTATAAGGAAAGATTCAATACCTTAAAATCTTTTGTGTTAAAATGAAAATACAGTAACTAATTCAATACTTATTTTAGACATATGGTTCAGGTATGTAATATTCCCAGATATCCTATATTTTAGATCGTCAACCCTTACTTCCTAATATGGTGCACTTGGACTGCAGTTTTGAACTATTTTGGACACGTTATCTCACAATTCTGACTCAGTCAGAAAACAGCTAAGAGCACCACTTGTTTGCTTTAGATAAATGAGTTCCTGGTTATTCATCACCTCTCACGTTGAAAATGACCACACTGCTGTGACATTGTGTTCTTGGAAAATGGTGACAAATTGGACTATGTCTTCAAAACATTTTTATAGCCTAAACTGTAGAAATGTTACCATTTATAAAGCACATAACACAATGTATTTTAGGAACAGAAAAAATATTTTGTAAATCCGGAATAAAATATATAAGCCTTTGAGGTCCACTTTGCCTTTTTGTTTAAGCAATTTAAAAATTTTAGCAGATTTAGTCAAATATAAAATACCAAGGTATTTTAAGCATTTTTCCTTTTCCCTTGACATTATTTGTATGTAAAATACTATTTTAAATTAATCTTGACTGGTAGGTGTTATATTGAATGCTGAGTATAATATATCAAAAATGGCTTAAACCAAAGCTGTTATATATTGCTCAAATCCCAGTATAGAAATATTAAGGTTAAATTTAGAGTAGTTCATATTTAGATGTTTTCTTACTTGTGAATCTCTTTTAAGCAATTTACAAAGCTCCGTATAACAGTTTTCATTTTTTTGCCATAATTCCACTTAATGATGTACTTTGAATAGTAATTTTAGCTAATGGAGAAGTAGCATTATATTCAGAAAACCATCAACGAACTATCAAAGTCTTACAATAAGGAAAGTGCCTAAAAATGTCTATGTTAATGAGCTCAGCGTTTTAGCTTTCATATGGAGTTTCTGTGGAGTAAAGTGTGCTAATTTTCTTTTGCATACCCCAGACAACTAGTACAATTTCAGAGCTCCTTGTCAAATGTAATTTGACCTAATAATTACCCCTAAAGATGTGATTAAGAAACACCTGACTCAGATGTCCTGGACATATGCAAACCACGAGTCATTCCATTTCCTCTCTTTATAATTTCTGTGGCTAAACGCCAAGTCTGTGTGCTGAGAACTGGCCTTCAGGAATAACCTACCAGCAGAGATTTTTATACCGGCCATTTCACTTTTGCCCACTTTGCCAAAAAAGAATTAGGTCTTTGATGGGTGCAAGTTTCGAATGCATACGGTATTATGAAAGTCTTATACAGGAAAAAAAAGAAAGCTCTGTAAGCGATCTTCAATATAAATGCTAATATTCTTAAAAGGTAGTTCAAGCAATATGAATACAGTAAAAACTAAGCAGATAGGTGATTAGCTAGAAGTGCTGGAAATCACGTTTGTCCTCTTGCACTCAACACCTAGAATTCTATGTGAGAGACTTTTCATCTCAGAAGTTTCAAATCGATGCAAAGCACATTGTTTTTATAAGATTCTTGCTTTATTCTTTTCTATTTTGGATTCTTATCAGATGGCTAAAGTTTAACTCCATGTTCCCATTTTCATAATTGGTATAAAAAGAATTTTCTAGATCAATTTTCGGCCTCTCTCCATAGCTCATGTATTACAAAAATGTTTAAGAATACAAAATGGGCTCAGTTAAACTCATTGTCAAGTAGTTCAATTGAAGATTGTTTTTAATATGATAAAAAATAGAAACTAGGTTAGTAATTTTTATTTTTAATTTCTAAGTTATTTTTTTGGCTCCTATATTTCAGGGAGAAATTTTCCAGGTAAATCCCTATTATATCCTGGTGCCAGTAAACACTTTCTGAGTTTTCTGAGATGTGCTAACCTACCCGTGGGAAAAAATAAAATGTTCACACTCATCAGCAGATACTTCTACGTGTACTAAGAACATCAATGGTGAATATAAAATTATAAACAAAATAAACAGAGTAATTTAGCATTTATTTATTGCTCATGGGTTTCAATTTCTTCTCATTATTACGGAAAATAATCAATGAAATTAATTTTCACATATGACAGATACCTTGGATTTTCTTTTATCAGATTATGAAAGGAAAAATGAAAGTGTTGAAATAATTTTTAATTCTATTTAATATCTGCATTCATGGTGGTTTAATTTTTTAATTAGAAATTTTCATATGATTTTATTTTGAATCAAAATAATATTAAATTTTACTAATTTGAAAAAGATAAAATAATAATGAGTTGGGGAAAAAGGTCACTTTATCCCCTATTTTAAATTTTATTTAATCTGTATTGTTATAAGAAGGTTTACTCAATGAAAGTAAACTATATAATTATATATAATATATAATTCTCATTCGCCTTATAAATTTGCGAATGAAGTTTCCATTTAGCTCATGAGAAATTTCATAACTTAGTGAGATTCTGTATGTATATGATTAAAGAGTGGAGCTAAATGCTTTCATGATTAAAGGAAATGAAAAATTAGAAGTATTTATAATGGATGAATTGTGAAATTATAATCAGACTCAATCTGAAGTACTATGATTTTGATTCCGGTGGTCGTTTTAGTAATCTCTTGCCTGATGGAGTTACTATTCTTTCCCCACACATGTGTTCAAATTTCTGCATACTTTACATTATGAGAAACTGCCTAATTCCATGCTCCAAGAAATGATTGGTGCAGTGTTGATGTGCAACAAGATTTCTTTATGAATGAGAAATGTAATGAATAATTTCCATAGACTTGTACTCTCAAATGTCAGAACATTATCTTAGCTTGATGTAAGAATGAAATCATTTTTTAAAAACAAACATTGTAGGGTTAGGGTTAGACATCGAGGAAGGAAAAATGAAGAATTAGAAACAGATAACAGTGTTGTATTTAGAGTCAGACTCCAATCTCTGAGCAATAGTACTATTTCTATTCTCCCAAGAGATTTTTGTGCTTTTCTCCAAATTATTTTGTTGCATCTAAACTATAAAACATTACTTATTATTGAAAGAGCACTTGCATTTAGTCTAAGAGTTCTTAACTGACTTGTATAATGAGACCCCTTAAAAATATCACAACTGTTAATGATGATCTCACTTTTAAAATGTACACTTGCTGGGATTCACATTTTAGCCACAATTCTCCATGTTTCCAGAAATTGCGGTGACTTTAGGAAACCCACAGATAATATGAGTCTCTGATTATTCAGTTTATTTTACAAATGAGCTGAATAAACTAGAAACTCAGAGAGAAACCAGACTCTCTAATTTAATTCAACTGACATTTGATACTTAAATTGTCCAGCCATCAACACTGATAATGCTCCAGACTCCCAATTCATGCCCATATTCTAGACTTCTATGATTAAATGAAGTGGCTATGGATGGAAGCGATTTCTATTGCCATAAGAGGCTATTCAAGGTAAATTGCTAATTTGGTATGTATAATATGCATATATGTGTATATATGTTTATATTTGTCCCTATTTGGAGGAGAATCTTATAACTTTCATTCCATATCCTCAAAATAGTAAACACAATACCTATATCTTTAGGAAACAAATCCCCCTAAGGAGGTTTTGTGCAATAATGTATGTGGAAAACTAATTTAATCTAGAAAATATTTATGGAAAATTTTTGTCGAAGTCATTTAATCAGTTGAGACTAAATAATTGAATCTCTGCAGATATCTGCAACCATCTATAGAGCAGAAATATCCCAATCATTGGGACTGGCAAGATAGTACAGGGTAGAGTGATTGCCTTGCACAAGGCCGACATCAGTTTGACTCCCAGACCCCTGCCAGAAGTGATCCCTGAGTGCAGAGTGAGGAGTAAGCCTGAGAATGGCCAGTTATGCCTCAGAAAACAAAACAAAAACTCATATCACTTTGAGTGTTGAATCAATTTATTTAGACCTTTCAGTAGGTGAGAGAGTGAGAGAGAGAAAATGATCTAGATGACACCTACGACAACCACATCACTAGTTACTATATCTTAAGACACATTACAAAACGATTCATGCACATCTTAAAGACTTAAAAATCTTCACACTAGGTAATCAGGAGACATGTGTGATTCCTTGGTAAAGAAAGGTTTTGGTTGATCCTGTAGAACCACAGACAGGTCATATTGAGATAATAGCATTTCTCATCAACAAAAGAAAATCAGCGAGACACATCTAGCAGTGGGACTGGGAGCAGTTTCACAGCATCTGTTAGAAGCAAATGGAGTTGGGAAGAGCATTAACAAAAATCCTGACTTACATCCAAATACCACTGATAGGGAACACAAAAACATAACAAAACAATGTATAGCTCTGAAGCAGACTGTTCCTCCAAACCATTGCCTGCAGTCAATGCGAATTTCTCTTCAAATACTTCAAAATATTCAAGTTAAGTTTTATGATCAATATTGCCAAAAGCATTCATCCTGAAGCACATTTTCCAGTTAACGATGAATGTCAATTTGCCATGAGATTCTTCTATTATTTGAAAGGGCAAGATCCTTGGGCAGACAAATTGATAACTAAACTAACAATCTTTTTAGCAAAGGTTCAGCTCTAGGGTGAAAATCCAAAAGTAATACTTGAGTATATATTTTCTGAAACAAAAAAGACTTTGGCTTGTATAGAAGCCAAAGATATAATAGAGAACTGAATTATAGATCTACTAGATCGGGTATTTTTATGGAACCTAGGCTTTAAATATCTCTGGTGCCATTTTCTTTCTTTGTAGTTTAGGCCATTAATTGTAGTTATAAGGATTGGCCCCATGGTATATTTTGTACCTAGCTTAAATTACATTTCTTTGGTGTAGTGAATGTCTCCCTGCAACCCTCACCTTTACCCTGGTGTATTGAATCTGAGGATGATTAAGTGTAAGAACTAAAGGGGGCACCAGCAGAGGATTTTATAACATTTTTATTCCTACTGAGAATCGACAAACTGACCCCAGAACTATTCTCTGCAGGCCCTTCAAGGAAGCCTGTGCTTTCTTACATCTTCCAAAATAATGTTTCTTGGTATCTATTGTCTAGGTCTCTGTTCTGTGAGAAAAAAAAAACATTTTAAGAAGTCATTATTTTTTAAAAGTTATTTCCATGTATTAGTATTTTTATCTCTCTGAAATTTAAAAAGAAAAATCTTATTCTATTTGAGGACTGAGCACTGACAGAGGACGAAGTCCTGGTAGATGGGTCTAGGAATAAAGCAACCAACTATGTGAGATTTTCTGCAGGATGAATATGCTTTTACAACAAAATAGAGCCCTGCATGATATTATAGTATTTAGGGAGCTTTCTGTTTTTTTTATTTATCAGAGAATGGCCATTTCTTACTTAATAACTCATCAACGTAGTATTGCTTCATTAACTTTGAGGAGGATACTAAAATGTCTTTATGAATTAAGCCTGTCATGATCTTGCAATGGTGTTTCTACTAGTTGCTATATTTTACTTTGTGTTGGTGACCGTTAAGTAGACATCTCCTAAATGAACGTAGTCTGCCTGACATTTTAGATCCTTATTTAATACAAAACATATTGCATAATATAGTTTACTTTTATTTATTATGGAGGAAGTGGCTTTGGGGAATATACCCTTTGTGTTAAGGGCTTTCTCCAGGCTCTGCACTCAGGAATCACCCCTGGCAGGGGATTACATGGGATGCCAAGATGGAATCTCAGTTGGCCTTGTGCAAGGCAAACACAGTATCCTCTGCAGTATAGCTTCAGTCTTTTACTTTTAATATCTATTTGTCATATAATGCATATGTATAAGTGATAACCCCTGACTCTTACAGTATTCTTAATTTGTTTTATATTAAAATGTCCCCTGCCATGTTTGGGTGAGGACAAAAGAATGCTAGTCCTTACTATGTTTTTACTTAAATATTTAAAGTCTATTTTCATTTGCCTTCTTTCAAGATTTGAATCACCTTTCCAAGAAGGATGTGTTTGAGCACACATGAAAATAGAAAGTTGAATTACTGGCTTTTGAGAGAAAAAAAAGTAGGAAGCAATTGAAGAATATAAAAAGGACGAAGAGATGAACCTCCTTTTCACCTTGTCCCAAAATGCTGGGTAAAAGTAGATGCTCTCAATTAAATGAAAGGGTAGCAAATTTAGAATTTCTTTTTGTAGCATATAATCAACCTACGGGATTTACAGCCTTGGGAGGTTGGTTTAAATCTATGTGTAGAATTCAAAAGACAAATAGATAATTTCGTGGCTCCCCAAGTTTAGGTGATAAGGTGCAAGTGACTAAACAAATCTCACCCTTCCAGTATAGACCAGAGAAAACTGTTCCCAGAGTACAGTGTAGCTGGGGAAATGTTTTCATCAAAGCAGGAACATCTGTCCATGTCTGTCCATGTGAGAAAGAATGGAAATTCCGGTACAGCAGACACTGATCTTTGCTCTCTGTTGGGTCTTAAAATATTTCATGGAGTTTATTGTGTCCCAGGAAAAATATACAAAAAAAAATGCTCAAAGATATTATTTTATTAAAATGCATACTTGATCACTAAGAATTTTAATAACAACATAATTCATTTAATATTTTTCATATGATGCACATGATATACCAATAAACTGTGCACATATGTGTGTGCATGATATACATGTTTATGTTTCAGTTATGCAGTTATACGTGTTATAAAAGTTAACATTTTATTGCTTACATAGAAAGGACATATAGAGATCTGTTCATCTATCTTAGAAACAGTAATTGTGTAGCACTATTGTGTGAGTTTGCTTTATTTGCTTTTAATCTATTTTATTTATCCTTCACTTTCCTTTATTACTATTGCATTGTGGCAACTTGCCTACTAAGCTGTAGTTCTCACTGGAGCTCATACACTTTTCTTGTAGATTGGAAATTACAGTGGGATGGAGAGGACACTTATTGTTGTGGCCCCTTGGATCACAAGTGGCAGAGCTCACCGAGTCCCACTGGAATAAACTCACTGTCATGCACACAAGACAGGTGCTCTACTACAGCTAACCTTGGGCCCCTTATAATTTTTGTTTGATATAATATAAAATAAATTTTTCCAAATCACCTCACCTATCTATGACAAACAGATATGTTCCTGCCATTTTTGTTTTAAGATTATGACACATATTTAAATATGTATTTTAACATATTTCTAGAAGAGGAAACAAAAAATAGTCTTACTCTCTCAAGTACAAAGCAGACACTAACATTCACTTTGTAAATGTGGCTAATTTTTTCTCCAGAAACATAGAATTATTTTTATAATTACCAGTTTATAATTACCCTAATGAACTTTAATGACTTGATCATCATCATCATCATCATCTGAAGCCCACTGCCTTTGAAGGGTCCTGGGGAAGATAGCCAGACACAGGGGCAAAAGACCCTCGGCCAGTGACTTCATACTCAAGTTATATCTACCTGTGAAACCCAACAAATACAATGGAAGTTAGTGAAGAGCTAATCTAGTTCTAAGGCAGGACCAACTCTGTCCTTTTAGATGTGTATGTTTTTGTTCCCTTTTAGATAAGAGCAACGCACATCACTTATTATTGAATACGTAATAAACAAAAGGTGTTGGGAATTTTTTGTTGTTGTTACTAAGATAATTTGATTATTTTGAAGTAAATAAATCTCAATCTCAATGAACAATTTTCTTAAAAGGTGTTTCATGACAGGGGATATTTTAATTGAATATATTTGAGAGTAGCACTATTATTCCAAATTTTTCATGCATAGTTTGTTAGGTTTCCTTCTATTTATGCTTGTTTTTTTCTTTTCCACCAAGACATATCAAACCTAGAATCAGGATGTTGGCTACTGTATTCTACCTGCTACCGATTTCCCTAAAACATGATGTAAGCATTGCTGGGCTGGTCAGTTTTGCTGTCAGCTTTCCTATTCCATATTTAAGCTGTACTAGTGTCCTCAGGGAGTTTATGTATTTAATTTTCATTAGGTAAATGAAAACTGGAAAATGTCAGGTTTAGTCACAGAAAATTTTTTTTGTGAAATATATTTGTAGCACAATTTGAATCAGCATTTAGAAAATGTCATATAATACCAATTATCACATATCGACTTCCTAATATCTACCATTCTATAAAAATTATTTCCAATCTTTCTAATCACACTGAAATGGAAATGTTACTACATTCAATCCATATAACTCTGAGACCAAGTTTTACAGAGCCATATAGCTATCTCTTGCTAGGAAAGGTGGGAGACGAGAGTTGAGATTATACCAGGTAGTCTGATTTCAGACTTCTTGAGTTCAGAACCCTTTGATTGTGTTAACCTTTTTATTATAGCAATGATAGCTAATTTTAAGATTGTATAAATTAAATATAAATTTTGATTTTATTATTTGCTTTAGTTAGCAGAAAAAGTTAACCTGGCTTCTATAGTAGTTTCTTGTGACTTTAAAAGAAAACACATCTTCTAGAAAATATTTGAATGGCATTTTAATATAAAGTTTATTCATTTTCTGGATATATTACAAGAGAGTAGCTCAGATTAAGTACCTTGAACAACAGAGGTGTATTTTCTGATGTTTCTGGAGTCTGCATGTTCAAAGGAAGTGAAGCAAATATTACTCCTGAGATCTTCCTTCTAGGCTTATGGTCATCTTCCATCTCGCTAGTTCATCAAATGGCCCTTTCACATACTCTGCTATCTCCTATCACATCATAATGATCCTCGTTCTATTAAGTCCACTCTTATGACTCATTTAACTTTGATTGCCTGTGTAAAGGTCCCACCTCCGAACAGGGTTAAAAATACTTTGTTTTGAACAGATAAAATTGGAGAACATGTTTTAAGTCCTTCATGCAAAGAAGAGATAATAATTTTATTTACTATAGGCAAAGTCTGGAGATTGTTGACCCTTAGACAACCAGGATCTTATTTCTGTATTTACCTATAGGACATAGGTTGCATAGGTCATAAACTCAAAGGGTGTAAAGATTGGGTCACTCTTGCCCACTCTTGAAGGTCTGGCTTCAGTTTAATGTTTCCTCTAGGTAATGAGAGTTTTCTTGAATTAAAAACATGTGTATGAGAGAAAAATATACTGATAGATATTTATTCTGGCCGAATAGGTAGATAGTATACTCAGAAATTGGCCTGGGAAATCTGGGAAGACAAACACTGAAAATCAGCAGTCAGTTTTAAAATAGTTATTAATTTCTGCATCACTGTCATCCCATTGTTCATCGATTTACTCAAGTGGCACCAGTAACATCTCTATTATATTCAGCCCTTAGATTTTAGCAGCCTCTCCTTACTTGTCTTTCCCAATGATTGGAGGCTCTTTCAGGGTCAGGGGAATGAGACCTATCGTTACTGTTTTGGGCATATCAAATACGCCACGGGTATCTTGCCAGGCTCTGCCATGTTGGGTGGATTACTCTCGGTAGCTTGCCGGGCTCTCCAAGAGGTATGCATATATCTTTTTACTGTATTTGGGATATGAATATGCCATATCTCCCATGGGGCAATAGACTCTTGGTAGCTTGTCAGGTTCTGTAAGAAGGAGAACAAGGCTTTTAAATGTCTGGGCTTTCTCCACCCAGGGCCCTCCCATTTCCTAGTAGCTTGACAGCAGAAGATTTAATATCTACTACATGTAAAATATATACTGGACAAAATGAGCAAGAACAAGACAGATACTTTGCTTCAAATTACCTAAAGTCATCATATAAATAGATATCTATAGAAGATATTCCTTTTATTGTGCTCTGCATCTGGACCTATGAGAGAGTGTTTATTTACTTCTTACTAAAAGATGAGGAAAAAGATAGCATGTTCTCCAGTTTTGTCTGTGGGAGCTGAGTCCTTGCAAAGCTAAGGAACTTCTTCAGGACGTAGTAGAGTGAATACAATTGGTCAATGCTCTAACTCTTTGTATTGACTAATAAATCAAATTATGAAAAGGTGACTTGATCCACATTCCATTGACATTTTTCGCAATATGAAAGTTTTATTTGCTTTTACTTGTACATTGGATTTTGGGGGGAAAAGAAGTTAAACATTTCATCTATATAGCAATAGTGTTTACATCTGTGCCTATGCCAGAGTAAGGCCAAGGAAAATGCTGGATCAGAGGTTGGACAGCATGATGTAAAGTTCTCACTCAGCCACAGGATGTTCAAAACAGGATATTGGAAACCATGTGCAAATGCATACAAATTCACATAAGTCATAACCTGACACCTAATAAAATATAATTTTTAGGGAAATCTCAAGGAGTAGATGGAAGTCACAACAACGTAGGAAATGATAAATAGGTTATGATGAGTATTTTTGTTTAACAGTAGTTTAGATAAGATACACAAAAGCAATGAGGACATCAGTGGGTTGAAAGAGTTTTGAATAAAAATTATGGGACAAGATATAAGCAAGTGTCCAACAAAAATATAAATAAAGCCTAAGGATTTCTATAGACAAAGAACTTGTGTAATAGAGATAAGATATGGTCAATCCTAAAAGAAATGTGCTATCAGATCATTCTTATGATTTGGATCGATAGTATCCAAATACATAAATTCTGAAATCTAATTGCTGGGGCAATCCTGGTTAAAAAAATAGGTCATTATTAGTCATCTCATGTCATGAGGTGACATACTAAAAGTCTGAAGTATAAGGTTAGTATTCCCAGGTATTTTAGGCATATTCTAATTTTATCTTCTTATTTTAAAGAGAATGGAGTTGCAGAGAAAGTGACAAGGCTAATTCAAGGTTCTGGAGAATCCACAGATCTGGATCCCAGATCTCTTGGCTTTCTCTTAAGCATTCTTCTGTTTAATTTTCTGGATGAGTTCTAAATGGATGAGTCAGGGAAATACAACTATTACCAATATGAATCGTTTATAGTTAAATTATAGAAAATGTTATTTTATCTAGATAGTTTTTTCCCATGTATTTACTTATATATTTGGCATGTGGAAAATTGGTTTCATAATCTTCAGAGGAAAAACTGTTAATTTTTGCTTGGAGCATTCTCTCTTCTGATTCCTATCTGAATATTTGAAACTTCAAAATTAATTTTACCCTATTTACAGTGTTGGTTGTAATGAATCATATTCAAAATCACCAAAAATTTATATGAGACTGCACAGAAGTGAAAAAAAATGCATTTGGTTTTCCCAAGCTGCTTTTCTATTGATTATTACTAGGTAGTTTTTCTTCATTTCTTATTCTCACTTCTATGAAAATCCCGTCAGAAATGAAAGTAATGTATTAGCTTTTTGGAAAAAAAACATTAAGTCAATTATACTCTTGCAAGATTTATAAGAACTAAAGTGAGTTTAAATTTGAATTGTCAAAGGAAATTTTACGTGCGTTAAGCACTCAGTAAAATCCATCATATGTATTTAATTATGTACTGGATTTTGAACTGCTATATCTAAAGTGGCATTGTTACTTTAGAAATGTATTTAGAGAACATTCTGTAGGCATCACTTTAAATAATACCTGTTAGAATAATTCTGATATTCATTCATTTTAGTGAAATTGAAGATATATATGTATACATGTGAGCATATAAAAGGCAACTAACAACATTTTTTTCACTTTTCTTCATTAGAAAAATACATAGCAAAATCAATTAAAATTTTTCATCTAAATATAAGTAGCTTGAGTTAGGAAAACCTACGACTCAAACTACAATTTAGTTTCATAATACTCTGTCCTGAATATTGGGATGTTATTTCAAAGTATAAAACATCTTAGCAGAGTAAGCACTGACCTTTAAATCTTCCTTTCAGTTGAAATTTTTGAAAAACTGAGCATATTGCACAGGCGCATTAAGCATGCATTTTTTCAGAAATACATTTTTTATATGCACTGAGTAGCATATTGAGTGATTTAAAGATACAAGAGATGGTCCCTATGTGTAAAAGCTGTATCTGCACAATGTCACAGTAAAATATGGATGGATCCAGCATATTACAAATCAGAGAACATGGTAGGAAGACTTTTCTGTTCCAAACTCCTATCTTTGTGCATGAAAACCTTCTCATGGCTCTGTTGCAAATTACTTAAATGTTGCCAGTGTGGAATATTTATCAAGTCCTGTTAATAATTGTATATGTTACTAATAAAGACGTAGAGTTACAGTAATAGACATTATTCTTAAAATTGTTTCTTTGATGTGTAGTAGCCCCCAAATGTTGCCATTTTTGCTTGAAATGATAATTACATGATTTATTTTACATTCTCTTTTCTATACAATATATTTTATCGTACCTAAGTAATGATGTCACCCGATTTCAGTCCAAGTCAACTTAAGCTGAATAATGTAGGAACTAAATGCTTTACTTTGCTAGCCTTCTTAAGACTATTGAGATGAACAGACAAGGCAGAATTCCTCGGAAAATCATGCTTGCAATGTCGAAGATTTTAGAAAAGTGAAAATGAGGAAAAGGCATGGTGAGCAATACAGAAGTGAAGAGGCTTTACAAAGAAATTTAGGGGGGCTGTCTCATATTACACAGAAAGACACGTTGATGGGTCATATGCATAATTTGAATTTGTGGCTATAATTTTCTATATGTTACCTGGATTTGGGAATAGTAATAACAATCTACCATGGAAGCCATAATTTAGACTCCTTGTGAGATCTAAATGATTTGTATTAAATAAAAAACCTATTTGCCCCTTATATGTTATATAGAATCACTGAATCACTGTATCACTGTCATCCTGTTGTTCATCGATTTGCTCAAGCGGGCACCAGTAACGTCTCCATTGTGAGACTTCTTGTTACTGTTTTTGGCATATCGAATACACCACGGGTAGCTTGCCAGGCTCTGCCATGCTGGCAGGATACTCCTGGCAGATCGCCAGGCTCTCCGAGAGGGACGGAGGAATTGAATCTGGCTTGGCTGAGTGCAAGGTAAATGCACTACCCACTGTGCTATCTCTCCAGCCCATAAAAATACGGTTTAGGAACCGAAAGAGAGGGGAGACAGGGCCTTGCATGCATGCAGTTGAACAAGGTTCAATTCCTGGAACCCCTATGGTTCCTAGATCTCTACAGAAGTTATCTCTGAGTACCGAGCAAGACTTGGTCCTAAGAATTGCCAGGTGTGGGCGGAAGGTGGCGGCGGCGCACCTGTGAGGAGAGGCCGAGGCGGGGCATGGCGGCGCCCACGGCCCTGTGAAAGCGTAGCGGCCGCGGGGCCCGCCATGCGCCGGCGGCCCTGACATGGGCGCCAGCGGCTCCAAAGCTCGGGGCCTGTGGCCCTTCGCTTCGGCGGCAGGGGGCGGCGGCCCGGAGGCAGCGGTCACCGAGCAGGCTTTGGTGCGGCCGCGAAGCCGAGTCGTGCCCCCGTTCGTATTCACGCGCCGCGGCTCCATGTTCTATGATGAGGATGGGGATTTGGCTCACGAGTTCTATGAGGAGACAATCGTCACCAAGAATGGGCAGAAGCGGGCCAAGCTGAGGCGGGTGCATAGGAACTTGATTCCTCAGGGCATCGTGAAGTTGGATACACCCCGCATCCACGTGGATTTTCCTGTGATCCTCTATGAAGTGTGAGCCTGGGGGGTGGCAGGAATAAGCTTCCCCTGTCCCAACAAGAAACCCCCAGGCTCAAGTGTGGCTTCCATTAAGAAACCTAGGCTGGGGCTACAACCCTGAATAAACTCCACGGGCCTGGAACCTTCAGCTATGAGCGGGATGGTCCTGCAGCGTTGGTTGGGTGTGGGTTTCCGTGGTTGGCATGGGCTACTGGTGGAATTACCAGCTCACCTTCCCCAGCAATCCCTGCAAGGACCATGGTAGGGCTGATGAAAAATACCTGGTTCCTGGGCCCTTGCCTAGCCTGCTTTCTTCCAAATTTGCCTAGGGTCCAGCCCTGCTAGGGGCTACAGCACTTTACAAGCAAGGTCTGCCTTCTCCCAGTCCCTGGCTGTGGGAGCTGTATGCAAGTGGGAATTTCCTTTCCCTTGCTTTCCTTACCCCTTTGTCAGAGCGTTTCAGCCGTTTGCTACCTCGATTCCTCCTGTGATGGACAGATGCCGGAGACAGTGCAAGCTTGATTTTGCCTGTCTGCCTGCCTGTTCCCACCTCCAGATGGACGGACAGTTTACTGGCTGTAAAAGGAGTAGAGACTATTGCGGAAGAGACTTTTCCTCCCACCAGGGCAGGGCTGTGGGTGCCCATGCCTGTGGAGCGCTGCTCCAGCCCATCTACTCTGACCCACTTTGCGCCAGGTCTTCACCTCCCCTCCTCCCCCCCAAACACCCTACCCCTGTTGGCAGGACACCATCTACCACCCTGTGAAAGAAAGCACCCTAGGATTGATGCCAGTAACACTGAGGAGCCCACCACTCCTTCCCCCACAGTCTCCCCACCCCTTCAGGATCAGTCAAGGAAAAGTTCTGCAGTCTCTGGGTAAGGACAGAAAGGACAGAACAACCATAAAAGGATACTTCAAATGTGAAAGTTTGTAAATAGTCTAGTCCATGATGTTGTTGGGGCAGAGTCTGATTTCTACATTGAAATGACTTTATATATATATATATATATATATATATATATATATATATATATATATATATATATATATATATATATAATTTCCTTATTGTGCAAGCTCTGTGCTTTAAGAGTGTGGAAAGTGGCTTGGGGAGGGTGGCCCCCCACCTAGGAAGACTGTTGTGTTCTATGTTCAGTTTCAATAAAATGATTTGTAGACCCTGCAAAAAAAAAGAATTGCCAGGTGTGGTCCAAGAACACACACACACAATGTGCATATGATATATATATGTATATATGCACACAATGTACATATATACATATATATGTGGTTTAGTTTGCAAAATTGTCTTTTGTATCTTTTACAGCTGTATTTTACAAAATTTTGGTAATTTTTTTCCTTGAAGGATATCTAATTATGTAGAATATTTATTATCTTATATTTTCTCATAATATTTCAATATTAGGATATTCAGGTATTTTAAAAACGATTTTATTTAGTTTTTGAAAATACTACATTTTTTTACTCTACCAGGAAAACATCAGTATTATATTATCACTCTTGTCTAAAACAAATAAACTTAAAATCTTTCATTAGAATACTAGGGTTATCTATTTCAATTCTTATTATTTTAAAAAATGTTTCCTTTGTTTCTTTCTTTTTTCCCAGACAATATTTTCTTGCTAGTCCAATGCATTTTTTCCTCTTAAATAAGGAAAAATATGTTTCACTCATAATATGCCTTATAAGATACTGTTAACTGTATATATTAGTAATTTGGCTTTTTGATCAAAGTGCTTGAAATAGCTATAACATTGCTGTGAATTAATAAACTTTACCTAAGTTTTTTTTACAATCTATATATCTCATAATGTGGGCAATACATTCTGGACCACTTCTAATGCCTCAAACACATAATTTCATTTCATGCCTCTGTGCTTTGACTTCTGCTGGTCTATTCACGTAAATGCTCTCCTCACCCATATTCCATTCCTCAACAATTACACTCCCCTCACATCAAATCCAAGTTAAATATCAACTTCTGAAGCAGATTTTCTTCCTCATGTATGGGCTACTATAGCAAAAACATTTTGTACCTATAGATTCTCAGTATTTATCTTATCTGTTATCATGTATTTCTTATTTTATAAATAACACATTTTGTGTTTTTATCACTAACCCAGGAAAGTGACTATATATTGAACATGATCAAAGAGAGTTGTACACAATGAACTCTACCTGATGTTTTGGTTAATATATTCAGTACTAAATATATAATTACATTCTCCATCAGGTGCATGTATAGCAAATGACAAAAAAAATTTCCTTATCTTATATACAGCTCTTCTGTACTCGACCTCTGACTTAAATTGGGAAGAAATCAATCTGTTCTTATAGATAAATGATAGAGTAGTTAATGGAATCAGTGCTCTGTGCTTCTTGGCAGAATACTATCCTATTCTCTTCTCTAGCAGTTATACTAGCCAAGAAAATATTAGTTTTCTTTTTTTTTTGCGTATAAAAATGCATTACCATGCACTCTGTCTTCTCAGACTATTTTGAGCAACCACTTATAATGATTTAATTTGTAGGACTGTGTGCCTAATAAGCTTTCTGTTTAAAATCCTAGCACGGCACTCTCTAAGAGCGACGTGGTCTACATGTAAACTCTTTGCAAACAACATCTGAATTACAGATAGAGACACACATTAGGAACTGCCAGAATTGTGTTTGTTGTGGCTGCCTGGTTAGCTGCTGCTTGAACAGCTGAAGTATGAGCGTATTGATCGATTAGTGCCAGCTCAAACAAGAAGTACGCCAACCTAAAGGGAAGTAGAGTTATATGCAAAGCTAGGATGGTGAAATTTGGCTGGCATAGATAATGAAAGACTGAGGCAAGCTATTTAAGATGCAAGCACTAGTGATCTTAAGAAATGCATGACAATTTGTATGTAATATTTCAAAAGTAGCATTTCACTTGTGTTTAATAAAATGGAAAAGAAGTTTATTTTCATCCAGGGGCAAAACCTCTGTCTTTATACATAAAACAGGATGGAGAATTATATTGCTTGTTATAGAAACCCTAATCTAGGAAACACCTAACTTGGAACATACATATTTACTCAAACTGAATAATTGTCAAATTGTCATAATTGTTCAGTGAATAAATAGAAGACATGTCTACTATAAAGTTATTAACCCAGTTTTATAGGAATTACTTTATGAGCAATGCCACTATAAAGTTATATCTCTAATCTGCTTTATCTGTAGGACTATAACAACAAATTGCATTTAAATAATTTATGTAGCTGATTTACAAATCCAGGATTGTCTATTTAAATCTTCCTGCTACATATCTGATAAGCATTGAGGGAACCTAGAAAGCACTCCAATATGTATAAGAATAGTGGAGAGCGGAGAAAAAAATGTTTCGTAGTATCCCTATTTTGAAATTTTCTGGAATACATTATTCTAGATATTCTTGCTGGTCACTGGGAAACAGCGTCTTCCCTGAAATGAATGAAGAGTGTTCAGCATCCAAATCTTTTTATATCTTATATGCTGGTATCTGTGTGTATTATTGTGTTTTATACTCAACATTTTTGTGAAATTTGGAGCATTATAGAGCTCAATCTTTAGATGAAAGTGCACACGTGAGACAGATGTCTTTAAAACTCCAAATTATATAGTGTAGAAATACCGTTTTATTTTTTTCAGATGAAAAACTGAACCAGGTATATTTCAGAGAATTCATGTATGCCCCAATCAGTTCCAAATCTTTGTATTCCCTGTTTTCCCCTTTACCGCCTTGTTCCACCTTCCTTTTCATGCATCTGCGTTGGAAAGTGGCTTTCTTAAAGTTGATCTATGATATTACTCACAGAAATGTTCAAATATTTTTATCAACTATTTTACTAAAAGTTCTCTGATAATATGGAGCCTTTATATGTGATTCTATGAAGGATCTGCTTTTCTTCCTTTAGTCTCTGCAGTATGCTGGCCAACAGGTATATGTCACACATAGAATAGAGCTTCTCTTGTTATTTGCACGGCTCTGTCCAAGTTTGATGAAGTGAGACTTCCCTGTATCCTCTGGTGATGAAAAGGAGTTTTATACACTGCTTCCTTAGATGCAAGAGCCACTTCCTGATTGGGTTCTGTGCTAAAAATGAATCTGCCTCTGGGCTGAAATATGAATGCTGTGATAGTTTCTATTTGACATCATTAGCCATACTTCCTGAATCAAGAAAACTAAAATTTAACTCTTTATTTCATAATGTGATTCATTTATAAAAAAAATAAAGTGGTGCTGTGTGAAATGGCCACATTAATGTAAAAGGAATCTTATGGAGAAAACCCACAGATTCAAAATTATTGTCCATTTAGAATAGTAGTCTGTTTCTGGAAATGGCATACAATGTGATTTATGAACTAATATGGGTTTTAACCTTGTGTTTTATTAAGAATGACAAGTCTAGTAAGCCTTTGAAAACATTATGATTGTTCTAAACATCACTTTTATACTCCTTTTTATTCTATTTGTAACTTTAAACTCAAACTTTTGAAAAATAATTCACTTAAGATAACAATTCATACTACAGGGGGATAATGCCATTTGCTTATTTCCTTTTTTTCCCTGTTTAAAAACTTTTTTATATTTTTACTTTTAGGGAAAGAGGGGTGTACACTAGCTGTGCTCTGGGGTTACTCCTGACTCTGTACTCAGGGATTATTCCTTGCAGGCTGCATATAAGACAAGCATCCTACCTGCAGTAGTATTGCTCTAGCCTATATATTATTATTTCAAGTAAATTTAATCCTATATACAATCTTGATAAAATTACAAATTATCGTATATATGTCTAATAAAAATTGCTCATTTTTAAAAACACTAAGTATAGTGTTTTAAAAGTAGCACTAAATTATACAAGCAATGATGTGACTATATGGGTGATAGCATATAAATTTAAGGCTGAACTGCAATAGAAATGCATTTTGAATTTGCATTTTTTTCCTTTCTCACAATGAGGTGGGAATGGGTGATGGAAATATACGTGATAGAAGGCCCATTAACTGGCATACAAAATCGCTGAAGCAATGTAGTTCAGTAGAGAGACCAAAGACGTGTAATGAGAGTGAGAAGGCAGTTTTGATAATTAGAATGAGTCAAAAGCAATCTCCTGCCTGCTTTAGCTTGCACAAATGACAGGGGAAGGAAAATGTTCTTTTCTTCTGAGACAGAAACAGGACATCAGTCAAAATGATAAGAGATGTCAGTATAATATTCCTCTGAGTCAGGTACCTCTGAGCTCAGCATCCTGAAAGAGAGTATCTAATCTTTTCCTTTGCTTCAGTTTCACTTTGGGCTTTGGGGATAATAGATTCCAAATGATTATCAATGATTGTGTATATATATGTGTATATATATATAACACATATGTAATGGTCATATTAGCATTGGAGAAATAGAAGTAGTTTATAAACTAGAGGAAAATAATCTTTGAAGTCAGTAAAACAAAGACATCTCAGTTTTTCTTAATTAGTTTGAATAAGAAATGAATTGCCTTAAACACATTACAAAATTGCCTTTCTTTCAGAAATGGTGTATGTATTGATAATTAAATACCTGTACAGTGTATTTGCATGAGAGATTGATTAACAAGAAATTTTTATTTATAAATTGTTATTTATATGAAATTCCTTTATGTGACAGCAAAAACAAATTTGTGATTTTTATGCCAATAAAATCAACCAGCACTTGAAGTCCTAGAAATTGTAGTGCTAATTTATTTTGAGCTTATTTATTTTACTTCTAAATGAAATTACAGAAAGTAAAATGTATATACTACATATATCATCAAAGAAAAAAAAACTTATCTTTAAATGGACTTAATCTCAAGGTACAGCATGAGGGTGCTGACTTGCACATCGTCAATGCGGTTTGATCCCCAGCATCACTTATGAGCCCCATCAGAAGTAATCTCTGAGCACAGAGGCAGGAGAAATCCCTGAGCATTGTAGCATGTGACTCAGAAACAAGTTAAAAATTGATTTACTCTCCATGGCCATGTTTATGGCATGGAATCAGTAAATATTCACTGTAGTCCTGTGTCTCACACAATTAAAAATTGACACTTCCATATTAAATATGTAACGTAAGAAATAAAGACTTCTCGAAAGAGTCACTAATGAGAAAAATGCAGAATTCAGCTGATACTGACATTCTAAAAATAGAGCTATGACTACAGTAGACAGTAACATAAGGCATGGAGTAAAAAATACACTCTCTAATTATACGAGAAAGCAAGAGGGGAAAAGGGTGCCAAGTAATTGAATAATCCTCTTAACTAAGTTAACTGTTAATTCAGTGATTCAGTGTTTGTACCACATGGGTTTCCACCATCCTCGGTGAATAACATTTCAGGACAAACTAATCCTGTTTTTGTCACTCCAGAGGTACCCACCCTTAGTGAAAAGGTGGGGCATACAAACCCTGTTTCTAGGGAGAGGAAATTAAACGAGATAAGCTATGTAATAAGGCATTTGGAATCTCTTTGGCATGCACACATACACACAAGTAAACCTGTAAAATAAATTATGCATATAATGTATTCACAAATATTGATTGGTTTCAATCAGTCTTTTCTTTCATCTGTATTAACCACATAGTGAGAAAGAATAAATGGGGCCAGAGGAATGGTACAATGGTACAATGGGCACTTGTCTTGCATGCAGCAAACCTATGTTTAACTCCTGAGAAACCTGTATGGTCCCCCAAACTCCACCTGGTATGATCTCTGATTCCAGATGATCATTCTGGATATAAGACCTGAGTACATCCAGGTATGACCCCAAACAAATAAAGAATAATAAACTATATGAGGATTGGCAGGCTTTTGTGGTTATGAATCAAGTCACCCCAAGAATTAGTGGCTTCGACAAACATTTATCAATAATTGAGAGTTTGTTCTCACTTGGATTATGGAGATGTATTCTTATGGTGCTCACTCTACTTCTACAGCCTACTGCATTTTGTCTGTGTTTTGTCTGAGATTGCTTTGCTCACCTTGGCTGGATACTTTCATCTGTCATCCAGGATATCAGGGTGATTCAGCCTTAGCACCTTAGCTTTGGTTTAATCTCATGACTGGGTAAAAGAATAAAAGCAGAAACAAATTCCACTGGTCAAAGCAAGAATTAATGTCAGGGTGATTTAAAATGTAAAAAGCAACACTAAGGAAATGGAGATGGTGCACCTTAGCATCGCACAGTGGATATTGAGAAAGGGAAAGCCAAGGAGCACTAGAGGGTTCAACAACTTACCCTAAAGAGCAGGATAGAGGGATCATTGTCACATTGTCTTTGGTTTGTTTTGCTTTGGGGCCATACCCAGTTGTGCTCAGCTCTTACCCCTGGCTTTGCACTCAGGATCAGTCGTTGAGGATTTGGCAGACCATATGCAATGCATGTTTGAACCCTGGTTGTCCTCATGCATAGCAAGCACTACCCTACCTACTGTACTATATCTCCAGTCACTAAATTTGCTTTTGAAATATTTTTAATCACCTGTATTAATATGTGGGTCTCATTCAATCTTTTCTCACTTAAACTAGTGAAAAAAAATTAAATGATGAAACATGTTTATCAAACACATAACAGCATAGCATCAGATTCTTTCTAACATTGTTATAAAATAATAATGCATTGCTACAAAATGACAATGTATTGATTCAGAGGTAAATCAGAGCCATAATGACTATTAGCTGACTTCTATCTAAAGTTTAAACCTTTAATTTTTTGAAATGTGCTGAAGACAGGGAAAATGCATATTATGTGTTGTATGCTTTTCACGACTGTATATTTCAAGGGCCAAGTCCTGGAGATCCTAACCAAATCATTAACCTAACCTAACACACTGAATTTGTGAAAATCATTTTCTTTCCCAAATATGTCTTACCAAAGTTGAGTTTCTTGCTAAAAGCACAACACAATGATACAAAAAGTTCTTCACTAGATGTTGATTATACAAATGATAAATTAAAAAAATATTTATCTACAAATCAGACATATTCCATTTCAATTCAACTTGTCAGCCATACTAAAATCTTTAGTTTAATATGAACTGGGAGTGGAACATAATATCAGAGGTTAAGTAGATTGACTATAGATATAGATATAGATATAGATATATAGATTTGGTATCTTAAAGAATTGTATTGAAGCCAGAAATTCTACGTTACTTAAAATGGAGCATATAAACAAAGTGGTCACCATTTTAAGAATATTTCAATTAAGAAAGAAAAAAAAGAATATTTCAATTAAATATTCAACAATACTTGACTAGCTGTGTTTCATCAATGTTCATTCCATTTATTACTTATTTATTTTAATACATATTCATGCCCACACAGCAGATCCTGGCAAGCTACCTGTGGCATGCTTGATATGCCAAAACAGTAACAATGAGAGTCATTATTCCCCTGACGATAATTGAGCCCCCAATACACCATAAGACTATACTAGCACATGGCAGGGACAAATTGAGATGCTACTGGCGCACACTCAAGCAAATTGGTGAACAACGGGATGACAGTGATGCAGTGATAGATAGAGCAAATTGATATAGTTCTTAGGTCAGTTTCTAGCTGACAATTCTGAGGGAAAAGTATCAAAAATATTACAAAGGCACAGACTTATTTTATTGGTTGATCTATTATTTGAACAAAGACACCCTAGCATCCCAGTGATATTCTCACCATCTCAGTATACTCTTTTACTCATTGAAACAAACACTTTATTTTTAGGCCAAGAAAACTAGTGGCTGATATCTGTTTGTGTCATTGATATTTACTGTGCATTAAAATTTTAACAAGAAATAGAACAAGTGTACTATACTAGGTTGCTTCATGGAAATGTAAGAAAGGTGAAGAAAACATATGGCAAATCCTTAAAACTTTTGAACTGGTCTAATGACTTGTTAGCTATCCTTATGATTTTAGTTAAAATTATCTGCAAAGGTTTTATTCTATAAAATAAAAATGAAATATATGCAATCCATTAGATGTAAAATAGGTTTTATTAATTAAGCTACATAATTTAAAATTTGTCATCTTGTATATACCACAAATGATTTTACCAAAGGAAAATTGTTATTTTATATGTGTACATGGCATTGGCTATCAGAGAACAAATCATATAGATAAAATACCAAAATCGAATTTCTTTCATTTAAGTGTTAGATTTACATAAGATAAATACACAGTGATGAAGTGTATTAACATCAAATTGTTTAATGTAAATCTGTAGTATTTAACATAATATTTCATTGTAATGTATAAAGTACCTGATAGTGGCCCCATGTGCACAGTAGTTCCTGAGGTTTAATTTTGGTGTATTGGTGTCATCATGAATAGTCAGCCCTAAAATATATAGTTCATGTATATTTTATAAAATTAACTTATTCCTGGAAGCTAGACACAAATCTTGTCCATGTAACTTATATGTGGCCTAAAGCATGTCTTATAATTTGCAGATAAAATAATATGTAAGTAGAAATTTAGCATTTTTTATGATTTACTATCTTAAAAAATAGGGATTTTTATTCCAAGTTTTTTATATATGTCTATGTGATAAACAAGAATAAAATCAGCATTCAGAGACACAAGTGTGAAAGTTATTTGCTATGTGAACAAACAATTCTGTGTTAGATGTGTCCTGAGAGCAAATAATGGAAGAGAAAAGAGTACTTCCCCAAGCTAGAATGTTTTATAATAACTTAGTCAAAGTCTCACCTCTCCCAAGTCATTCTCACAAAGGATTATGTTCTTTATCTGCTTTTCCCTCCCTTGTTCTCCAAGTTTTAGCTGCATACTTCGAACTTGGAGATTGGCCCACTTACTAATACATTACCTTTGAGAGTGTTTAATTGTTTTGTGTCTTGTCTCTTTAAATGATGATTAAAACAATTAAAATGAGTTAATAATCATCAAAAACCATGACATAAAAATATGCACATTTATAGTTATGATTAATTCTATAAGACTACTGGGAGTATATGTTAATAAACTGGCATTTATTTCTCTTGAGGTTAAAAAAAAAATAATACCATTGACTGCCATTTGCCCCTGCAAGAAGGAAAGAAATTGTCTAAAATTAGAGATGTTGTGATTCTATATCAATATTTCTTTACCTAGGTAAGATGTATTTGTTACTGCGTGGTATGGGAATCTTATAGTCTCTCCATTGTTCTAAAAAGTAGTTATTGGAAGTGAATTAGGCTCTGACCAGAATTGCATGTGATTTAAAGTCTTCCTTAGGATTGTGTGTGCAATGGATGTAAGACTGGCTCATTATATTTGTCCAGTGGTTTATTTTTAAAAAGAAGCCATTATTTGAATAGTAAAAAGCACCTAACATTTAATAATTAATACAAAGAACCTAAGTCATTTAAATCTCTGCTTAAGGTCTTTCATGAGGCAAACCATTTCCAAATGACAATCTGTCTTTATCCCAACTCTCTGTTCAATCCGTTGTGAGCTCTCACCATGAACAGGCATCTTGTATCCATGGAGCTGAGTTTCTGGGTTGTTTACAGTAGTCAAAATAAATTGTTTCAGCTCTCTGTAGGATTGTTTCCTGTTGCGAAGAACTTCATAATTAAAAACAGAAACAGGAATGGAATTATAATGCAGGTATTTTGACAATGTGAGCACCTGGTATATTATCTTGAAATAAACTGACCCCTGGCTATTACCAATAATGTTCTTTCTAGGTGGGATTTGCATAACTACAGAGAATTAGCTCTGCCCATCTTTTTGTAAAAAGCATGGAAAATGTAGTAGAGAGGAGATAATTATGCTATTTGGGATAATACACAGACTTACTGTCTAGGACTGCTATTCTTCATTACTACATGCATTTTGGTGTAATCACTCAGATCCTGTTTAGATAAAAGCTAATTTTTCTTTTTTAGGATTTGTATGCTCCCTTTTAGTTTGTATTGTTAATTTTTTTGAGGAAAATACATCTGGCATTGCCTGAAAAAGTGCTATATTTAATACCAAAATTGAACTTTTGTATATTTAAAAATTGTTAACTGGAATAATTTGAAATGGTCATAGGTCAAAATTTTGTTCAACTTAGAGTATTTTATTAGTAAATTTGCCTATGTCTAATATTTGTAAAATAAACTTTAGTTCATTTTGTATATAATATATGGTAACCTCTGATATACTTATTTTGGAATATAATTTATAATACTTAAGTACAAATTCCTCCTATTTTATATACCATTAATTCCTTCTACTTAACATTATGTGTATATGGTAATATATGTGTATATATGTACATAGAGAGAGAGATAAAGAGAGAGAGAGAGAGAGAGAGAGAGAGAGAGAGAGTGCCAGAATTGCATTTGATTTAAAGTCTTTCTTAGGATTGTGTATACAATGGATATAGACTGGGTAATTATATTTGTACAGTGGTTTGCTTTTTAAAATATACATATATGTTAAGTAGAAAGAATTAGTTGCATATATATTAATTCATTTTGGGGGGCGAAGTTGAGGCATACTTTTAAGTGCTTGGAGATTACTCCTGGCTCTGTGCTCAGGGATTTCTGGAAGTGCTCGGGGATCCTAAATACACTGCCAGAGTTTTCACTCTGGTCAGCATGCAAAGAAATTATCTTAAACCTGTACTATATCTCTTGGACCCTACCAATTTTTTAGAGTGAATCAAATGCACACCAGCAAATCAAAGAGGCATGTTGAAATTATCTTCTTCTAAGCCTTCTTTTGAGACCCTCCCACAAAATAGTTATATTATGTTAAATACATTTTCCTGTGCTTAATTATTGTGATGCTTCTGTATCACATCAAGAATGAACACTCAGGGGCTGTAGTGATAGCATAGCGGGTAGGGCGTTTGCCTTGCACGCGGCCGACCCGGGTTCAAATCCCAGCATCCCATATGGTCCCCTGAGCACCGCCAGGAGTAATTCCTGAGTTCAGAGCCAGGAGTAACCCCTATGGTCGCCAGGTGTGACTCAAAAACCAAAAACAAAAACAAAAAAAAAAAAGAATGAACACTCACCCAGGAGAAGGGTGAGTTAAGCATTGTCTTGTCCCACCATTTTTATATCATCTTTTACTCTTTTGATATAAGGGAACTATCGCTAAAGCATTTTATATGGCTCATAAAGCAAATTCTATATTTATAGTGTCTATTATATAAGAAAATCAAAATCTTACTCCAACATAATAATAGGTTCGCTGTAGTTTTGCATTTTGTCTCAGGTTGCTTTTACTGAGGGGCCAAACCCGGTTATGTTCAGAGCCTAGTCCTGGTTCTGTGATCAGGGAATACTTCTGCTGTGTTCTGGGGACCGTATGTTGTACCAGGGAAAGAACCAAAGCTGGCCACCTGCAAGACCAACGCCCCGCCAGCTGTACTATCTCTGAGACTGTAATGTTTATTTGAAAATGGACAGGGTTTTGTTTGGCTTTTTTTTTTTTTTTTTGGTTTGGGGCCTCCCTCTGAAGGCTGCACTTCCTGTGGCGCTCACGGGACCACCTGTGGTGCCAAGGATAAAACCTGAATTGGCCAGGTGCAAGGCAAATACCACGCGGCTGCTCCATAGCTGTAGCCCCTAAAGGATGCAGTTTTAAAGTTGTATTTCATTCCCCCTCAGAAATAGAACAGAATATTTTACCAATTAAGTTTTGGCCATATCATTAGAAATTTTGTGAGTCATAAGACAATTTAATGACAAATAGTTCTAAATTTTGTCACCTCGTGTATAGAAAATTTAGCAATTTAAAGTTTAAGCATTTTATATGTAAATCTACCATTAAAATGTTTCATATAATAGCACGGCGGAAAGGGCGTTTCCCTTGCACACAGCCAACCGCTTTGGCATTCCACAGGTTCCCCAGAGCAATACCTGGAGTAATTCCTGAGTGCAGAGCCCGAATTAACTCCTGAGCATCTCTGGGTATGACCCCCAAAAGGGCAAAAAAGAAGTTTCATATTATTATTTTCATTTTATAATTAAAAACTTAATAGAAATTATCCAATATAATTATAATATACTAATATTTCTGACATTTATTTGTAAGACTTTTATATGTTTGGTCTCTGTAGACAATAATATCTCAGTGTATTTATATTATTTAAAGTATCCAGAATCTACTAGATTCTGTCTTTTATTTACAAATATTATAGTCCAAATATTGGTCTACAAATTACCCAAAATGTGTATTTAGAAAACACTTTTTAATTTAATTTTATTTTATTTTTGCTTTTTGGGTCACGCCCAGCGATGCACAGGGGCTACTCCTGGCTTTGCACTCACAAATTATCTCTGGCGGTGCTAAGGGGACCATAAGTGATCCTGGGAATTGAACCCGGGTCAATTGCATACAAGGCAAACGCTTTACCTGCTATGCTATTGCTCTAGCCCCTAAAATACCCTTTTAATGGCACAAAATTTGACTTGCTTTTAGGTCTTCCATGATATCGCATCGTTAAGCGCATGATGTGTTGATTCTGAGTAGTGTTCATCTCAAAACACACAAACACACACAGACACACACACACACAAGGGAGGAAAGAAAGATAGGAAGAGGAATAGAGAAAAATAATAGAGACATGTACATGGGTATATGCATTAATACAACATGCAAAATTTCTGATATTAATTCAAATTCCATAAATAAAGACATGAGAGCTATCTTTCAAAGGCTTCTCTCTCAAAGCATGAAATTGCTATATGGTACCCTAATTTAGCCAGTCCACAAAGCTATCTGTGATGGTAGAAAAGGTCCTTTCTTGAAATGGATGCTGCATTCTTTTACTCCCAGTAGCTATTCAATATCCTTTGTCTATTTATATTCATTATTGCCACTGTAAGAACACTGCAGTTTTTCATTACTTCATTGGCATGGGATGCACCGATCCAGTTTTGCTGTCAGTTCTGACCCCTTTCTTTTTTGCTCCCCCACTTTCTCACTGAAATTCTACAAACAGAAGAGAGACAACATACATAGGAAAATACAGTACAAAGAAATAGCATATCACAAATTCAGTTGTCATCTCTAGTTTGGATGTAACAAAATTTGCATCTCTTGAACAATGAACAGAAAGACTATGAGAAAACAGTTTATTTTTAATTATTTTTGTAGATTTTAAAAGTATGCAAAGTATTATGAAAAATAATACTGAGAAATCCCCCCTATCGTTTTTTAAAGATATTTATACTCTTTTTAATATATTTGACTTAGTAATAAAAATTTAGCTTGACAGACTGATTGACCAGGTAACTTCCCAGCTTTATTGTGAAACATGTACTACTATTTAGTATGAAATCTATTTATTTTCAGTTTATTCCTAAATTTTTGAGGGCCAGAACTAATACATTTTTAAGTAGACATTATATGTATTTTGTGGAAATAATATTCATTCATTTGATAGAAAGCTATAGGTTCTTACTCGATTGTTAGTATAAATAATATGATTTTTGATGATATGCATAAATACCCCCCGACACTTGAATATTCTTTGCTTTTCTTCCTTCTTATAGTCATGGATAGGAGAAAGTGATATTGAATTTTAAAGCATTTTAACAGAAGTAATTGGATCTCACAGAACAGAAAATCAGCTTAAAATATACATTATCCCAGTTCACAGAATTAAGTCTTTTATTACTATTGAATTCACATTTATTTTTTTCTTGCAAAATAAATAAGAAAAACCTTTACTCCAACCCCATAGGTATGGCTTAATTATTTTCTCACTATGCCACAATGTTTACAAAAAACACAAAAAAAGTAATGATATGGCACTCATCACTTTTTTTTTACCCTTGGAGTTACAAATTGCGTAAAAATCCCTCTCTACATATGTGTTAAAAAAGATTTCTCTAAGATTAGGCTTGGGGTGGAGAGGGTTTGGGAGAAATGATTTTAAAATATCTAAGTTCTCTTTGAAACTGAGGGTAAATGCTTCTGACATTAAAAAGTCTTGTCTTGTACTCAAAATATCTGGGAGTAAGTAGATTGGCGTCTTCATGGCATCCCAGCAGACCTTAAGATAGCCCTTGAACAGTGATTCTTCTGAAATTATGAGACATTTGGGTTTTTCAGATGCGGATTTGGATCTAAGATGCTACACAAACACTAATTACAAACTTGACAGGCTATTCTATGCAGCAACAAAAGCTCTGTTTTTATGATACACTTCGTGTATCATAAAAACTTGGAACAACTTGAAAACCCGCCCATACAGAGCTTGCTCTAGTTTGCCTGTCTGCATTGACGATGCACATGCACAGCAACTGAGGTATACAAAGTTTGCGTCTTTACCACCCACATGTCTTTTCCAGTGGCACCGGCACCAGAGTTTCCACACATATTTTATGGAGAAACTTGACAAAATCTGTATAGATAGGGATGACCTGGTTATCCTTAGAAAAATCAGGTACGATATTCTCATTACGGTTTCAAATCCATGTTGAACAGAAAGAAAGAGGAGGAGGAGGAGGAGAAGGAGGAGGAGGAGAAGGAGGAGGAGGAGAAGGAGGAGGAGGAGAAGGAGGAAGTGGAGGAGGAGGAGGAGGTGGTGGAGGAGAAGGAGGAGGAGGAGGTGGAGGAGGTGGAGGAGAAGGAGGAGGAGGGGAGAAAGTTTTAAAAAGAAAGATTTTAAAATCTTATACCATTGCAAAAAATGTAAATCAAGGATATTCTAAGCAATAAAAATCATAAATTTTATAAATTTGTATATAAAGTAGGTGAATTTAAAATAAGATCTGTTAGGGGCTGGAGCCGTAGCACAGCGGGTAGAACTGGCTTGCATGCGGCTGACCCGGTTCAATTCCCAGCATCCTATATGGCCCCCAAGCACTACCAGGAATAATTCCTGAGTGCATGAGCCAGGAGTAACCCCTGTGCAATGCCGGGTATGACCCAAACAGCAAAATAATAATAATAATGATAATAATAATAATAACAACAACAACGATATGTTAGATAGTGTTTGAAAATGTTAGGCAGGGGCTGGAGCTAGTTGAGTGGGTGAGGTACTTATTAACACTGTTGGCTCCTGTGTGATCTCTGATACATCCCATGGTGCTGTGAATCCCACCAGAAGTGATCCCTGGGCATACAGTCAGGAATAAAACCTGAACTCCACTGGGTATGACCCAAAAAGTAAATAAATAAATAAACAAATAAAATGTTATGTGACTAGGAGTAAGTTAAAAGCAACTTGGAATGTGTCCTAAAGCAACTTGGATTGTGTCCTGAAGAGTTAGGGGGGAATAATTTATCTGGGTTAAAATCACCTCTGGTGGGGGCTGGAGCAATAGCACAGCAGGTAGGGCGTTTGCCTTGCACGCAGCCAATCCGGGTTCGATTCCCAGCATCCCGTATGGTCCTCTGAGCACCGCCAGGGGTGATTCCTGAGTGCAGAGCCAGGAGTAACCCCTGTGCATTGCCAGGTGTGACCCAAAAAGCAAAAAAAAAAAAAAATCACCTCTGGTGGTAGGTTCCAAATTAATTTAATTCTGAATGCTATATTCTATATATTTATATATTTATGTTTCAATAAAGTCAGTATACTTTTACTTGAGTAACATTGAAGACTACTCTATATATTTGACAAAGCAATGAGAAATTATATGATGCTGAGATATAATACTTTATTATTATTCATTCAACTAATCCACTGTTACTCATCATGTATTTAGCATGTGCCAACTAATTTTCTAGGAAGGATATTTACAAGGCCAACATGGTTTTTTGTTGTTGCTGTTAGTATAGTAACATCCTTATGATATTAGTACTGGTAAAACACATTTTTTTCCAGTTTGGATAAGGCTGTATCTATTTCTCTATAGACTAGAATGACAGAAAGAGATAATTGGTTGAAATCCAGAAGGCAAAAATATCCTTTTCTCCATATTCAGGGATCAACAGTAGATTTATCTTACTTTTAATACGAGGTAGTGACATTTAGTAATACTCAGAAATGAAAGTCAGCTCTGTAGGTAAGGATGGATGGGAACATTATTAATTCTGTCTGTTGTGAGTTAGGTGGGGACAGTTGTAGACAAATGTTGCCATTTATAGTGACAGATGAAGTAACAGAAACCAAGTTGCATATTGTTTTTATTCTTCCTAGAAAATGGGGCATGATACATTGCATTTTTAATGAAATGTACTATTTTCAAGTTATTAAATTTACTTATATACTATTTCCCTTTTTGAAATTTGCTATGTCTTGAAGAAATGATCCATGTTTACTAGACATAATATGTGTTTAAATTAAGTAAGTTCTCCTCAAACACTTCCACCGCACTATGCTTTTTAGGATAATATAATACATATATACATATATATATACATGTATATGTGAGATATATATATACATATATGTGTGTGTTCAAGATGCAAAGTGTTGCATTTAAATAAGTTTATTTCTTAGAGCCTTTATAAAAACCCATGATCCTCTTTTAAATTCATGTCATGAGCCCACACATTGAACTTCCAGTGTTTACTGGCAGTGGAGCTTTTGGCCCCCAAACCCCAAAGCATCACTTTTGGAATCTGATTTTTTTTTTCTTTTTGGGTCACACCTGGTGATGCACAGGGGTTATTCCTGGCTCTACACTGAGGAATCATTCCTGGTGGTGCTCAAGGGACCATATGGGATTCCCCATACTTTATTCACCAAAAATGAAAACCAAAAACCCTGATATAGAACAAATATTGCAGTTTGATTATTCCTCTCTAAATCGTTATATTTTTGTAAGTAATAGGGGAAAAAAGATGAGTTTTTTACATACAATTTAATCATATCATATTCTGCAGAGAAAGAAATCCTTCTTGGTTGGAAGTCACTGGGTTAAATATTCAATGTGATCATTATTACATATGAATTGCAATTTCTTCAACAGCTTTTTTAACTTCCAAGAAGAAAAAAGTCTTACGCTATTTCTGGAATATTTAGCTCTAACTATCTGGACACAATGTAAGCAGCCATCCTTTATTTTACTGAATTTCTATATCCATGAATAATTTATAACTCTTCATACTTTTTAGATCATCTTATTTGGAATTTTTAACCTGACTGCATTTAATCACAGGAAATCCCCATATGTGCACATATCATGAGCAGATAACGAGTCCTTATTTTGAATGGACAATGTTTTTAATAGTTAAATGACACTTCTTAATATAGCCCAAAGGATAAAGAAATCCCTTAAGTCATTCTTAGTTTTCATTCAGAGAGGGAAGTTTTCCTTGACAGTTACTTGAGAAGACAAGTAGTCTCCAGATATTTGTTTTCTCTTTCAAATTCTTTTGCTTTTTGCTCTTAAGCTCTGCATTATTTATACTTGTTAACATGCAAAGCAGGAAGCTGTTTCTTAACTTTTTCCTCCTGGTTTTGAAGATAATTTAATGTCCATTAACTAAGATGCTGTATCTTTTATAACTTCTAATTTGTTTTAAAATATGTTAGATAACATTATTTTAAAATCCTAATAAACTTGTAAATTCTATGCAAGTAACAGAGAGAAGTTTATACTTTGTTGAAGGCATGTAGTTCAATTTTTCTTTAAATTTTTCAACTTTACCGTTTTTTGAGTCCCCAATGTGAAAATGAAGGAATTGGAATTTAAGCAGTAAGAAATTGTGATTTTAAAATGTACAAAATAGTAATTACATAAAAATTGTTTCTTTAGGGGAAATGAGAGATTATACCTAGTTAAGTAGATGACAGAGTACTAATTATTATTTATAGCCTTTATTATTATATACCTGCAAGTCACAATAGATTAAGTTTCAGTTAACTTTCAACAGCTAGTAATTATAAAATACAATGCCAGCTGTCAGAAAAATCATTAACCTATGTACACCTAGTCTTTGAAATTAAATTACTTTGCATTTCTTCTAAACTTCTTAGAAGAAATGTATTATACCTTTTTAACATTTATTACTTTATGTAATTTAAAAATAAAGTTAACATGAAAATAATCTTTTTTTGTTATGATACCCTGGAACTTTATATAAAAAATGTATTTGATATTCTAATATGTAACTTTTTTGAGGGCGGCAGGCACATCCAGGGATGCTCAGGGATCACTCCTGGCCCTGTACTCAGGAATTACTCCTGGCAGTGCTCAGGGGACCATATGGAATGCCAGGAATTGAACCCAGGTCCAATACATGAAAGGCAAGTGTCCTATCCGCTGCTCTATCACTCTCGCCCCTGATGCTAAACTTTGCAAGTTTGTGAATCTATAATCTTTCATACATTAAAACTAATATTGTCAAGTTAATTGACAAATCAAAGATAGTTGGAAATATTGACTTTTTATGCCAAGTGAAAAGATAAACAAATATGTAGTATCCAATAATTTGGACTAAATATTCTGTCATTCAAATATATGTAAGGAAAGATACTTAGAATTAATAAAATAATAGTAGTTGAAAGAGTAAGAGTAGTAACAATAACAAGAATATTTTATGTGCTTTTGTGTATGCAGTATGCTAGGTACTTAGCATGCATTTTGTCATGTCATTCCCACAACAATCCAATAAGATAGTTGTAGAGTCAAGTAACTTGCTCAAGGTTACAAAGTCAGTAGATCAACAAATTTGAACTTTGCCCAAATGCCATATGTTAATCACTCTGCTTCATTGATTGCCTTTAAGGAAGGAACATGAAGTAACGACTTTTGCAAAGAAAAGAAAAGGATTATATAACACCTGATTTTTTTTTTGCTATCTGTGCTTCAAAATACAATTATTATAATTAGGTATATAAATATTTTTGAAAGAACTACCATCTGTTTATCTCATTACTTTTCAAACATAGATTTTCTTCATCTTACATATTAAATTGCAGTTACATTAACTTTAAGTATATATTCCCAGATTTTTTAAAAGGATATTACTCAATATATTGATTCCTACAATGAAGTCCAGGCAAATAAGTACAACCAGAATATTTATGTGTGTTCACATATGAAAACTCAATAGTCTTACCTTTTCCACTCGAGCTACCCAATTGCGACTAGTATGTCCTGCATAATTTCTTTGACACTTCATTTGCCAGAAATTACCTTCTCCCATGTTCTACCTGTAAAGCATTATTCCCCATTTTTTATAGTTAACACACTAAGGATCGTCTCAGTCTTCTCTTTTCAGTTTTTCCTAGCACATCGTGGTTTCCAAACATGACTTTTCTGACTCTGAAATAACAAGGAGCCCAAACCTCATAATTGAGGTGTCTTTCTGCCATGTAGAATTTAAAATAGATGTGTATTTTGAAGAGGAAACTTTTTCCTTAGCTGAATGTGGCCTAAATAATAGTATAAGTTTGAGGCTTTTTTACCAACACAGCAATTTTGTGTTTTCGTAATTTGATTTGAATACAAAATTCATCATCTCATTCAAGAACTAGCTGAGGAACAGTTTCAAATAAAACCCCAAGAAGAAACAACATTCACATCCTAAACACACACACACACACACACACACACACACACACACACACACACTGCCTATTTTCAACTGAAAATATCCTCCTTCTTCAAGTTCAGGCTGTGGAGATAACGAAATCTATGACAGGCAGGGTTGTGCTTCTTCCTGCTTTCTTTTTCACACAAAGCAAAAGTGCTTTTAAAAAATTTGTTCAGCTTAGAGAAAAAAATGTCTTTTTACAGTGTAAATTTGTAGTGGGCTCATGTGTTGATTAGGGGATAGTGTGGTTCAGAGCATAGCTATGAAGCCAAAATCTTTGTGTTGGTAAATTGACTCTACCAATCTCTAGGTACAAATTTGGTAACTCATTTAACCTCTCCATGCCTCAGTTTCCAGATCTGCAAAAATAGCAGTGATACGAGACCTGGTTCAAAGGGTTGCTGTGGGACCTATATGGGTTAGGATGTGTAACTATGTCATGATAGTGACTGACATTTCTTGAATGAATAAATATAATTTTTCAGGCTGTGTTATCACAATAGTGGGATCTGTCTTCTCTGTACTATTACACTGGTGCCAGTACAGTGTAGTATAGATCATCACTACTTATTTTATCTGTAACGGAACATTGCAAACCCAATCCATGAGTTATAGGCTTAACTGCAGAAAGTAGAAGACTGAAAAATAATCAGAATTCTTATTCAATGAGTCTCAGTACTCACAGAACACAATTCAACAAATTATCAAAATTGCTGTTCAGTCGGCCTCCTACCATTCACAGAATACAATCTTATGATGAATATAAGACATATTTAAGTATGTCACTTAAAAATTCCCAAACCATATGTTCCAGTGTTGATTTCCATCATCCTAATATTTGTGGTATTATCTTTTTTTTTGTCTCTTAAAGTATTAACTCATTTGAATTGTGCAAGACTTTAGCCAAGGCACAAATGCTAGCTAAAATGAATTCCCTCCAGCCAATCTTCTTTGCCTAAGAGCTAAAGAAGAGCCAGTGAAGCTAATTCATTAAACACATGGGGGAATCTGTTTATACCATGAAACTTGATTCCCTATGCCATGCTGCTGCTGGCAAAGTCAGAACTGGAAGCAGTGTGGAGTGGGGGGGGGACACTTCACAAAGAGTGTGCATGGTAAAAGCTAGCGTTAGTTGATTGGTACTGTCTTCTAATCTCTCTGCACTCTCTTTGAGTTGCTGCAATACCATAACTTTGCCAATATCATCTACAAATCATGGTAACTGCTAAACTTTGAATCATGCTTTCCTTAAATCGTTGCAGATTAGATGACATTCTAATTGCACTCCCTTTTTTTTTATACATATATATTATGAGTTAGTTAAGCACAGGCACATTTTTTAAATACAAAAAGAGGGGAACCTAACACTATGTTACTTGACATTGTGACAGATTAATACATAGGCATTAGACCAGCAACACAATTAGACAGCTTAAATGTGTCCTACATCTTAATGTCTCTATGACTCGGAAAAGTCACATTAAGACCTCTAATTTTTTTTTTAGGGTCTGTTGCCATTTTGCTGATTGAAATAAATCAAAGTATATCAGTGGATTTAAGTGGATTACGAGAAAGCTCATCACAATTACACATAATTCTAGAAAATTGGAATCGAGGGAATTAAGTATAAATTCAGAACTTCTCAAGCTCAGAAATAGTATTTACAGTAGATTTCCTGAAGTGGTTGATGAGGACATGACTTAACTCTTATTCTTTGATGAATCTAAAATCCTTTTATAATAATAATAAACCTTTAGTCCCTGAAGTGCAATTTGAAGTGATAGCTAAAAGTACAATTAAAATTTCACGTGCCACTCTATGGACATAAATTTAATTTCATATTAAATATCATATGACATGAGTTTATTCAGCAAGAGTAAAAAATGCACTGATTTTCATGTAATTCTATGAATCCATATTTGTATATCCATATCATCCCTGTATGATACAATAAAAAACACTTCATTTTATGTAGTGACATTTAAATGTATGAATGCACATATGAAAAAACTGCAAGAAATGCTACAAAGCATAATGAGAATATTGTGTAACATTGATAATGGCTCCCCAAGTGGATTGAACCACTAACTAAAGGGTCATGACTCTCAATTTGAAACACACTTATCTAAATTGCGTATGGTTTGAACCAATTTAAATAGACCCATGAAGTTGCTACCAAAAGACAGATAAAATGTGTTGAGTTGAATTATGTTAGCACATTGTGCGCACCATAATTCCCAATTAAAATGCACCCATATTATAAGTTTGGGAGAAGAGCGACTTTTGCTTTTTATTTGCTCTATCACATAGACAACTTTTTCTTAATGACTCTGTATTTAGAATTCCTTTCATCTATTATATAAGCTGTGCATAAACAAAAATAAATTTTATTTCCCAAGTTTATTGTTGTATGACTCACATAATTGCCACAACAAGTTCTAGCAATATTCATATAGTCACTGTTCCTCAGCAAGGCAGTTTAACAAAGTTGTTTATATGTATAAATATTGGCCACTAAAATAGGTTTTTTCTCATAAGACATTTCCTTAACTCGAACTACAGCCTCCACGGCTCTCTGCCGTCAATTCCACCTACACGCCAGGTTGGGTGTGAAGAGTACTTTTGCTCTATAAAATTATTCTATCAATTGTTTCATTAACCAAGTCAATAAGAAAAGTCAGAAGAGAGACTCCGGAATGGAAAAATGTGGTGAGTGATTGAAAAAGATCATTCAGATCTTCACACAACACACTAATAAAACGTGCTTCAGCTTCTCTGGACATAGACATCATGCTGAGGATTACCAGCTACTGCTAGAATAATACTTTTCTGCTTGTGACGTTTGTGGAATTTGGCGGGCTCATCAGGGAGGACAGGCAGCCAGGCAGCCTGCCTACTACGTGACCCATCTATCCACTCAAAAGAAAACCACTGAGTGTAGGCCCAGCTCTATGCTAGTATCCAGAGCAAACAGTTGCCCTCAAAAGTGTTGCCTTGGGGCTGGAGCAATAGCACAGCAGGTAGGGTGTTTGCCTTGCACGTGGCCAACCAAGGGTTCGATTCCCAGCATCCCATATGATCCCCTGAGCACCGCCAGGAGTAACTCCTGAATGCAGAGCCAAAAGTAACACCTGTGCATCACCAGGTGTGACCCAAAAAGAAAAAAAAAAAAACAGTGTTGCTGTCACATGATTATAGGTACCAGACTTGAGCAGACTTCATACTAAGTATAATATAAATGGGTATAGGGTAAGCTTAGGAAGACAGGAAAAAAATCAGAATTTGACAGGCAGGTTAGAGAAATCTCAAAGGGTAGAACTCTAACACTAGAACTGGGATGTGAAGTACTGGGGGGAGATGGATAATAAGATTTAAAAGATAATAAAAGAAACAACATAATTCAAATCATGGAAACAGAACAGAACAAGACTTCCTAGAAATGACACTACAATGGATCCATAGAAGTAGCAAAAGATGGAGAAAGGGGATGAGGATTTGAAACAGAGGCAGTTTTCATATCTAACAGGGTCTTCTGTGAAAATTAGCACTGTAGTACTGCCATCCCATTGTCCATTGATTTGCTGGAGCAGGCACCAGTAACGTCTCCATTGTGAGACTTGTTAATGTTTTTGACATATCAAATATGCCACGAGTAGCTTGCCAGGCTTTGCCATGCAAGTGGGATATTCTCGATAGCTTGCCGGGCTCTCCGAGAGGGACAAGGAATTGATCCCGGGTCAGCCGCATGCAAGGCAAACGCCCTACCCACTGTGCTATTGCTCCAACCCAATACCAAAAATAAAGAAAATAAATTCTTTTGCCAGAAACATGATTCAACTGTAGACTACATGACTTGCATGCAGAAAGCCCTGTTTTATACCTACCTATAATTGCTAAAATTTAAGTGCCTTACCAAAAATTACTAGATATTTAGTGTCAGACAACAGAAATAAGAAACTTCTCTTATAATTCTATAGAGCTCATATGGTACTGTGGGGTAGGGATCCAGTCAGTTAACATCAAAGACTCAGAATAATTTTTTTCCAGAATCTTCGGTGAACAGCCTGTTTCCTTGACTCTGAATTTTCAGTCTTCTTGGATACCTTGGCTTGTAGTCTCACCTCAATCATTGACTTATTTTACAGGCAGGTTATCAGGAATCTTAACACCTTATGAAATACCAATCCTCTTTTTACATAGTACAACATGTATACAAGTTTCAAGGATTAAAACCATCCATACCTTTGTAAAGGATTATTGTTCTGATACCCACAGATGGTTATTGGAAGAAGCTAGCATGCAGGGCTACTCCTGTGTCCTGTATCACTGTATCACTGTCATCCCGTTGTTCATCGATTTGCTCAAGCAGGCACCAGTAATGTCTCCATTGTGATACTTGTTACTGTTTTTTGGCTTATGGAATATGCCATGGATAGCTTACCAGGCTCTCCCATGCGGGTGCGATATTCTCCGTGGCTTACTGGGCTCTCTGAGAGGGACGGAGGAATTAAGCCCAGGTCCCCATGTCGGCCGTGTGCAAGGCAAACGCCCTACCCGCTGCGCTATCGGTCCAGCCGTCCTGTAGCCTAATATGGAGCAATGCAGATAGATGCCTCTGAGAGCCAGCTGGCTGGAGCTCGTGCAGTTCAGGCGTCTCCCTGGCTTGCTTCTCCACCCACCTCAGCTCATCAGAGAAGGTTCAACAGTAAAACTTTGCCACTCTCTGAAGAAATGGCAAGTAAACAAAGGAAAACATTTCAATGAGCAGCAAAAATCAATGGAGCAAACTGATCTAGTGTCGCTTCATTGATTTCCCCCACTTTAACTGCTCATTGAGTCCTGTTTGCCAGTCATCTGAGATCATTTCCTTGCTTTTCCTTTTATGTGTCTTCTCAGCACTTCCAACCTACTCAACACTCTTTCAGCCCTAACTGTGATTTGCCAATTTTAGTTTCAACTGATGGACTTATTGACTAGATAAGAAATCAGCATTTCCACTGTTTCAAAAACTTCCCCTGGAATGTTCTTTTTTTTTTTTTTTCTCAGTTCCTATGAAAAGCTCTCAGGACCTTGTCTCTCAACTGTCCTAAATCCAATGCTTTCCTAGTCTTGCTTGGTTAGATACATGAGAAGAACGCTTTGTCTTTGTTCCAAATTAGAATAACTAATGACATTTTATTGTACTACAGTTTGTAGTGACACACATATTTCTATCCACATAACTTTTCAATATAACTTACAGAATGTTTTATCAGGTAAACCTAACCCTAGCAGAGTTAAAAATGTTGTTTGGAAATGAACTTATCATTAGAATAGATACATAACTTCTAAGAATAAGTACTTGAAAGAAGAAAATTAATAAGTAGTATAATTTTTGCAAAATATAAAAATTAATTTGATTAGTTCAGTAAATCTAAATTGGTATTTTTTGTGTACAAATGAATCACTCTCTATTTTGGTTCTACTTCAAATATGATGTGATCTTTAACAAGTTTATTTTAAACATTTGTACAAAGTAATGTTTAAACATATCTAAAATTACATTATGTCACACTCTAGATACTGTAGTATTTTATTCCTTAAATAATTCCTGGAATAATTTGCTTTTATGTTTTAAATAATACCGACTATTAGCTACAGGATGTGCATATAACTCTCTACTTAACTTTTAAAGATTTTCAGTGATGTCACTGTCACTGTCATCCTGTTGCTCATAGATTTGCTCAAGCAGGCACCAGTAACGTCTCCACTGTGAAACTTGTTGTACTAATTTTTGCATATTGAATATGCCACGGGTAGCTTGCCAGGTTCTGACTAAGAAATTATTCATTAATATATTTTAAGGTTTTTAAAACTATTTGAAAAGTATATAGTATAAAAGAAAGCAAAGATTACACACATAAAAATAGAAAATAATCTTATGATAAATGGATAATATATACTAGAGAACAATACCCATTTATAAAAGACAATAGCAGCATTTATTGTATGATATATATTATTTAACACTATTTCCAATGATCAGAAATTCCAAATATTTACAATATTTGCTGGAAATTGACTTTAAATTGAAACTTGCAACTTTTGGAGATCATCACATAACACTTTATAGTAATGCCAATATAAAGTGATTGCTGTATTTTGTTTAAAAATATTAGATAATCATTATTTTTATACAATCATCAATAACAATAATTTATTTATTGTTATTTATTGATTTATTAATTTTGCTTTTTGGGTCACAACCAGTGGTGCTCAGAGGTTACTCCTGGCTCTACACTCAGGAATTACTCCTGGCAGTGCTTGGGGGACCATATGGGATACTGGGAACTGAACCTGGGTCGGCTGCATGCAAGCCAAATGCCCTACCTGCTGTGCTATTGCTCCAGCCCTATTTTCTTTCTTTTGATGTTAATGGGTATCTACTTGCAGGCAATTTAAGATACTGGAGTGGAATAAATATTGTATGTAGATATTATCAAAGAAAAGACATTTTTGTAGAATTGGTTAGAAATCAAATATATCCATTCCCTATAATTTGAGCTCTATATGATGATTTTTGAAATGATTGCTTATTTCAGTTTGGACTTTCAAATGACCAGCTGAAATATTAAGATAATAAAACCTTAATCATTTTCTAGAGTTCCGAATGTGTGCTCCATATTATTTTCTGATTAAAAATATTTTTCTAGACTCTAGAAAAATAATTCAATGCCCTAAATCATGTGGTTTGCATGCTGATGGCCTTGGTCTACATAGCACAATCATGAGTAAATCCCAGGCAGAGATTGGAGCAGCCTTTAAACACTGGCTGTGCCTCTCCCTCACTTTATTTTTATTATTATATAATGGGAAGTATATTTACCACATATAATTTATCTCTTTTTAGGTGGTCACTATTTTTAAGACCTTGATTCTTATTCCTAGGTAAACAAACAAACGAAAAAGTCTAAGTATAAGCATAAATATTTTCTTCCATCTATCAGGAAATTCAAAATCTACTCAGATTTTAGTCAAGTCTCTGTATCCTATTTCAGGTTTTTTTTTTGGTTTTGGTTTTGTTTTGTTTTGTGTTTTGCTATTTCTAAATACACACATCTGCATTTGTGGAGGTGGAAGTTCTTTTCATTGTACTCAGATTAGTGAAGTCTAAGACACTCAAAACAATTTCTAATATAAGAAATGACCATAGCCTAGAAGGACGGTCAGTAAAGTGGCTGATATTCTGTTGAAGCATAAGTAAGACACATGTATTCTCAATGGAATGATCAACTGTTAGCTTATGAAATAAATGGCCTTGATCTCATTCTAGCTTATGTACTTTTGATCATCATGAATCATTTTCTCAATTCTTTCTGGTCCACTTCCCGGCACTATTTAACCACCAAGCCCCAAATTTTATGTGTGTGAAGAGGGAAATAAAAGTAAAACCGTGCCTCTGATGTACACAAAGTAATCACTCCTCAGCCGTCACCACACCTTTTCCTGCTATAGTACAGTTTTCAGGTACCAACCAGTAGTTTCATGTTTGAGCTGATTCTGCAAGAGTCACTGAGTCACAGAGCGCACAGTCTCCACTCTGTAATGCCACATTCAGAATGACAATGGTCTGCACTTCAGGGCAGGTAACACTTCTTGGGATAAAGGGATATAGTTGCTCTTTAACTGAGACTAGCCTAAGGTAAGAGGAAAATGTGCTGATGTTTTAGAACATGTTGCAGAATTTAGTAATTGTCTTGACATGTCAGCGCAAATGAGAAAGCTTCTTGCTATTAAAAAAATAAAAAAGATAGAAATCTTGGAATTAAAGGTATAGAAGTCACCCCAAAATATTTATTATGCCCTGTTGCTTGAATACTTTTCTCTTTTTGTTATTTTTTTTGTAGGGGGGAGGCTCACACCCAGCAATGTTCAGTGGTTACTCCTGATTCTGCACTTGTTGCTTGAATTTCTAAATTAAGTCTGTTTAAATTCAATAAAATGTTCTTTTGAAAAGCCATACACTTAATAATATTGGTCAGTGTATAAGGAGATGATAAGGATAAGGAAACATCAACAAATTATAATATAATGTTTTAGTATTTGTGGTTGTTTGATGCAGTTTATTGATTGTGGATAATATAAAACATTTATGACCAGTATCTTAGTGATCAGTGTCTTAGTGCTGATAGAAAGTACTCTTTGAACCCTACAAACAGACAAGGAAAAAAATATACATATACATATAAAATATATATCATATATATGTAAAAGAAGAGTTTCAAACAACACAGTTGCATTACTGCATTACTTCTTATGTTGTCATGTGACTTTTTTTTTAGCTTTGCTGGGATTTCTCCTGTGACAGCTTCAACTAGAAAGTTGGTTGTCAATAGCCCCTGCTGGGCCAGAGAAGGCAGCTGAGATCTCCTCTGAACTAAGTATTCTATCTTTAAAAGAACTAGATTGCGCTTTCTCTCAGCATGGGGATCACAAGCTTCCAAGGGCAAAAAAGAAAAAGCAGCTCAGCCTCTTGAGACCTAGCCTAGAAATGGCCCAGTATCCCTCCTGCCACATGCTAGCCATCAAAGACAGCCCAGTTTCAAGGGGAACAGACTTGTGTTTAAATCTTGACAGTAGTAGCAGCACAGTTGTATTCAGAGGGATGCATCCAGGGGCACAAGAGGGGTTTTTGCTTTTGTATTTGTAACTCATCCACTGCTTGTGTGTGTGTTTGTGTGTGTGTGTGCGTGCGCGTGCTCTGCACAGTGCATTTTAGGTATTTTTCCTTTTTTTTTGTCTTTCATTTATTTTCAGACTCTTTGTCTTAGATTACTTTATTGTTAATTTTGGATTTATCTTAAAATTCAAATTCTTTTTATACTATGGTCATGCTAGCAAAACAAGATAGCACACAACCCAATTCATTACAGCAATTTCTTTGGAGAGAAAATTTGAAGTTGATCTTGTGGGTTATAAAGAAAACTTCAAAATAATGATGCACTTGACCTTTAGTTTTCAGCAAACATAATGACACATACTGAATAAATTTTCTCCAATAAAGTCTTAATACAAAACCATTGAGGAACACCTGACAGAGAGTACAGGATATGGTGACTAGTGGATTTTCCTCTGAATATATTGCAGCCCTGTGTAGCTCAGTCTCTATCAATATAAATTTATTTGTACTTCTAGAAAATTAATTCAAATACTTGCCCTTGGATAACTGGCATTGTTTTTAAAGATATATGAAACCCTGGAGACAGATACACCTCAAAATCATAACATGAATGGTAATATGTGTATCCTTTATGATGTTAAATAACCAAAAGAATTCAAGAAAGTTCCCTTAATTAAATAGCATATCTGCTATTAAGTATATTCACATTATTAAAGAGAAATAAAGGTGAAAAATAATCTTGTATTGAAGTTCAGGCTTATTTTAACTTTATGAAAAAAATAGTTTGGTTTTTGGAGCATTCTGTCATTGGGGTGGGGAGTCACTTGCTCAGGAACTTGAAGGCACACTTATGGGTCACTTAAGCCTAGTAGTGCTAGAACTTTCTTGGGAAATAACGGGGCTGTATCTGTGATGCTCAAGGCCATAAAATGCTGAGCTTTCTACCCAGGACCTCACATGTAAGTCATGTGCTCTATCATTTACAATACATGTCTGGACTCTCCTACAACTTTCCTGACTGAATTGTGGGTAAGGAACTTTGCATACAAAGCAGCTAAAATTGACTAAAGACTTGCTATATTTTAGAATAGTTTAAGGATAGTTTACCTATGTTATTACATGTCATTCTTATAATGATCCTCAAAAGTTCATTCTTACGCTCCTTTTACAGATGAATACATTTCAATAAATAAAATAATTCTTCATAATACCCAATTACTGGGCTGGAGTGATAGCACAGTGGGTAGGGCATTTCCCTTGCACGTGGTCCAGCCACGTTTGATTCCTCCGCCCCTCTCAGGGAGCCGGCAAGCTAGCGAGAGTATTTCACCCACACGCAGAGCCTGGCAAGCTTCCTGTGGTGTATTCAATATGCCAAAAACAGTAACAACAAGTCTCAATGGAGATGTTACTGGTGCCTGCTCGAGCAATTTGATGAGCAATGGGATGGCAGTGACAGTGACAGTGACCCAATTACTAAGTGACAAAGTTAGAAATTTAATCCCCAAAACCTTGTGCCCATGTGTAGTTCCTAAAGCTTCTTCTTTTGAGGAAGATTGCATTGGGAAAACTAGTATTTCTACTCTCTTAAATCTTTCCTATGTTTGATTGGGTATGCATACTCTACCAGAGAACATGCTGTGGGTTCTACATATACTGACATTTATTTATTTTATAAACAATTTACAAGTAATTAGATATCATGATTTTACCTTGAAGAACTTGTAGCTCATAGCTATGATTACTCAAGTTCCAAGCTCATAGCTATCGTTACATAAATTCGCAAATTGTACATAAATCACACTTAGCAATTGTTGGAATGCTAAATATGTTATTTTCACACGTTCACTGTCCTCAAGAGAAGTGTTCAGCAGAGTTATAGATGAGTTGACGTAAGAGTTTGGTTGGTATGAGTTCCTTACATCCTCTTCTACTTAGACTTCATTTAGTGATTTTATAATCAATTATGAAAGTCTAGAAATTTTAGTTCTCTTGTAGCCCTGGGCAACACTTAGCTATATATTTTTTCCTGTTTTAGAGATAGTGTTTGGTGTTTAGAGAATTGCAGCTTACTTGTCTGACTCAATGATTTCAAAAGTTCCCCACATGTGATAAAATTTTATTTTTGAACCATCCCCAAACCCTTAAAGACATAGCTTTCCAATACTGCATATAAAGAGTCCTACTGATTATGGAGTTTGGGATCTCATTCTCATTAAACCTAAGTTTTGTTCACGATGAAAATAATTTTCTAATAAAATTTTATCATTTGCTATCAATTTTATTACAAGAAAAAAATCATTAGCTCTTAAAGTTATTTTGAAATAAAACCCTTGATTTAATCATTTAAATACAAGATTTTCATTTGGGCTAAATAAAATAAATGCATTGTTAAAATATTTGCTTGAAAATGAAAGCCATTGTATACTGCTTTTTTTTGCTTTATCTTTTTGTAGCATCTTTTCATAGTTCAGTAGATTTTACTAGGATTTTGGAGAATATCTATAAAATAAGTTTATATAGAAGGGACATGATTCATGTAACAAGAAAAAAATAGTTTAAAAGAAAAAAAGGAGGGGCTGGAGCTATAGCACAGTGGGTAGGGCATTTGCCTTGCATGCGGCTGACCCAGGTTCAATTCCCAGCACCCCACATGGTCTTCTGAGCAGCACCAGGAGTAATTCCTGAGTGCAAGAGCCAGCAGTAACCCCTGAGCATCGGCGGGTGTGACCCAAAAAGAAAAAAAGGAAAAAGAGAACTACGTATGCTTTCCTCTCTTCCAAAGGAGAGAGAGAATATCCTAGTTCTTCATTTTGTCAAGTCATCTTGAGAATGTGTTAGCATTTGATCTAGTTTTGTTTTTTTTTTGTTTTTTTTTTGGGGGGGAGGGCATGATGGAGGCACACCCAGAAGTGCTCAGGGCTTACTCCTGGTGCTGTGTTCAGGGATCACTCCTGGTGCTGCTCAAGGGACAATACTTTGTGCTGAGAATTGAACCTAGGTTATCTGCATGCAAGGCAAATGCTCTACTGACTATGGTGCTGGCCTCCAAGTGCTTGATCTTAAAGAATTACAGAATTGATATGAAAGTTTAGGACATCTACTCATTGATGGGGCTGGAGCAATAGCGCAGTGGGTACATCATTCACCTTGCACGCAGCTGACCTGGGTTCCATTCCTCTGCCCCTCTCAGAGAGCCCGGCAAGCTACCGAGAAAATACCACTCACATGGCAGAGCCTGGCAAGCTACTCATGGCACATTCAATATACCAAAAACAGTAACAAGTCTCACAATGGAGATCTTACTGGTGCCTGCTCGAGCAAATCAATGAGCAAAGGGATGACAGTGACAGTGACAGTGACTTATTGATGAGTAATTTCTTTGTTCCAGGTGGTCTAAGAATCAAATATATTTATTGTACAAACTATCTACTGATGCATATATCTTTATCTGAGCTTTAAAAAGTACAAATAAAAATAAGTAAATTTTCAAAATTGCACTAGAGAGAACTGAGCTTTTCTGGGTATATGGGAGCATGATGAATGGGACAGTTCCCTGAAACATTGATGAAGGGATACTGTGTAGTGATCTTTGGGTACTAAAATTATATATTGTACAAAAGCAAAGCAAAATAAACAAACAAAAAAATACTTGCAGAGCTCCTCTATAATAATCACACCTCTAATGGTATCTGAAGTGAGTAAAACAGCTTGTGGAAACACGAAATGTGTCTTCAAATCCAGATTTTCCTGGTTATTTCTAGTGAGTTTACATGTTGTGTGCCTGTCACTTCTTGTTGATGTCATTAGAGCAGCACCTTCCCACTACCTGTTTATCTACATTGTCTAATAAGAAGAAATTTATTCATATTTAGAACTTAACCTCTTAAAGTAGTTATTATGTTCTATTTTGGGAAATGCATAGCTTTGGGAATGTTGCATCTTTTTATTTTTTCATTTTAGTAAAACGTGTGACATTGAGGCATCCATTTCCTGTGATTCCTAGAAAATGTCTGTTTTCCTTTTTTTTTTTCTTTGAGACTGCTGTTTTTAGAGAATGTTGTGGTTATAGGCAGAAGTAATTGACCTCTAAATAACTCAGTTGTTACGTTTTAAGAAGGAGCAAAATGGAGTAATAAAAACACTAAAGTGAAATTTAAAACACTTGTTCTTTGGCCTCAGCTGTCTCTAAGCAAATCCACTCTCTGGTCCTATACTTCTTAAAATGAAAAGTAAATAAGACGAAGTGTAAGAAAGACCTCATATGTTATAAATTATCTCTAAAGCTGTCTGCTTTATGATGACTTAAAACTATGTACTTTTGAGAGAGAAATAAACTTTACTGGTAAGAAAGGACTTTCGTGCTCCAAAATTGATGTAGCGATTCTAGTCAAAACAACTGTTATCCCGTTGCTCATCGATTTGCGTGAGCGGGCACCAGTAACATCTCCATTATGAGACTGGTTGTTACTGTTTTTGGCATATTGAGTACGACATGGGTAGCTTGTCAGGCTCTGTAATGCAGGAGAGATACTCTTGGTAGCTTGCAGGGATCTCTGAGAGGGGCAGAGGAATTGAACCCAGGTTCTAGTAAATAGCATTAATTAGGCAAAAATGGAGAAATCTGCTTATAAATAGAGCTGTGCCATAGAAGATGATAAATGTCATTTCTTCTGTTCTATTCAAGGACTGCTAGAATTAACTAAAGAAAGAGAACAAAAACTAAAGCATATCTAAGGGACTGACTGTTTTAGAAAATGCTAATAAAATATTTCAATATAGAGCACTCTACTATACTATTGGTTTTCTCAAAATCAACTAATAATATTTGTGATTAAGTTTTTCTATCTTCATTAAAAATTAAAATGAATTTTACTAAATTAAAGTCAAGAGTATTCTATGGATATTAGATAACACAGTTTTTATCCGACACTGGAAAATTGAAGTTACTGTTGTAAATCCTTCTTCTGTAATCCCATGAAAATAGGATATTTTTAAGAGTATATCATAGTAAAAAGGAGAAAAATCATGTAAAGTATATTCTATGTTTTTAAGGTGTATAAAACTGTTGTATTTTTTTAGATCGTAGAATACATACTTTCATACTGAAAGAAAAAATTGCAGTCCTAGAGAAAATACTATTCCACGCATGCCTATCCTTAATAAATATCATCATAATACAAATTGCATTTGTTAATCATTGGCATTTCTTTTGAGGATTCATTTGAGTCATCAGGATTCTAAATTTTGATTGCTCATGATGAATCTCTTATAGCCTTTCTTGATTATTTTCTAAATTTGATGACAAACACTGTAACATGTCTCAGCCAATTAAGCTTGTCATCTTCCACTTTGGTCCCCAATCAAGTATTTGACTTTGGAAATGACAGGAGATCCTTATTAAAAGTCATTCTTCTTGGATAGAGACGTGGCAGCTTACATGTGGCTGAGACGACAGGCTGCCTTCATTAATTGCGGAAAGGAAAAGGAAATCAATTTTAGGAGCAAATAACCTGAACTATAAGTAAAGACATAGTGGAGAAACTGATGAGCATCTCATTAATATACTGAGTCAGTATAGATGAATATAATCTCATCTATGTGAAAGGAACTTTAGGGTATAATTTAAATAAAAGGTGTGAAGAGTTGATAGCATTATAGTTTTTATGAGCCGTCTAGTCTAAACAGATATCACCCAAAGGAGAAAGCAATGCATTTCACTGAAGTTTTACCTGAAAGGAAACATTAAGTCCTAACTGGTAGAGTTCTATAAGTTGTTGTAAGAGTTCTAAATTAACTTATATTAAGTATTGGAGATCATTCTGAATCATTAATGCAGATAATTACAACCATACTTATTGTTATTTTTCTATTTTGATAGCTAAATTCCTTGTTACCGTCTATGTGCTTACTAGGTCCTATATTAAGGTAGAAAGGACTTTGAATCTATCAAAACAGAGAAATATAAGGAGATATTTACAGTCAGATGATCTGATCTCGAGTTTTACATTTTCAGAAGGTATTTTTCCTGTTCCAAGCTTTGAGTTGAGCTTAAAAAGGACAAAGTATCCCAAGGTAGAAATATTCTCAAAGAATTTACATGTGCTCATTATACTAAGTGGATTACAAAAACACTCATAAAATTTGGCAATAGTTTGATTTCTAAAATGCATATTTGTGTTTGAATTACAGAATGTTTTGCATAAAAAATGAATAGAAGAGTGCCTTTTCTTTTGATGATAAAATTAATAGGATCTGCTCACTTTGAAGTCAAATAACAGCACGTTCAACTGCAGTAAATAATTATATTTGCATTTTACCTTTGGGAGAGAGAAAAGTAATTCTAGACTTCCTGTAAAGAAAAGTGACATTTCCTTGTGAACTCTCAGTGCACAACACAAAACACCTAAGCTGCAGTGGTTCAAAAATCAATAGGTTGACAAATGTCAACATTTCTGTTACTGTCACCAAAGGGGGGGGAAATGGCAATAACGAAGAGTTCTGATTTAGAAGATTAGACAGATAAAGAATATCAAATCTGGTCAAAAATTTTAGTTTTCATATACTAGTCCTTATAAAAAATGGTAGCAATACTATAAATTAAGTGCAGTTAGATTCTTGGGAATAACATGAAACAATAGATGGATAACAAAACCCTGGAAGTTCTTGTCTTCAAAATATTTTGACAGAGAACAAGTTATTCTCTCTTTCATTCTTTTCTCAAAACAAAAATGAAATAACTATCAGGGAGAGTGTTCGAAAGACTGGAACACTTGCTTTGAATTCAGGAGGCATGGTTTGATTCCCTGGATTGTCCAGTTTCCTGAGCACTTCTGGGAACAAACTTCTCTCTTTTTTCTTTTTCTTTTTCTTTTTGGGCCACACCCAGCAATGCATAGGGGTTACTCCAGGTTCTGCACTCAGGAATTACTCCTGGCGGTGCTAGGGGAGCCATATGGGATACCTGGTTTCGAACCCGGGGGTCAGCTACATGTAGGCAAATGCCCTATCTGCTCTACTATCTCTCCAGTCCTAACAAATTTCTTAACACAAAGTTAAGATTAGTTTTGTGTCTGTGTGTGACCACAAAAAAAAAGAAGTTAGAAAAACATTTAATAGTAATCAATACATAATCATTCTCCAAAATATATAATGATTTTAATTCCATACACATGCTGGTAATTCTTACCTGCTGTATTTTTTCTTAAATTTTAAGAGCCCTCTGGCTAGTGTTTAAACTTGTAGGGACAGAATACATGCCCAATACATTAGGCAACACCTTAAGTTAGCAATTCATGCTATTTCATCACAATTTTAGGAGCGCGAATGTGCTGACCCATTACACTACTTCTGCAAACTATCTCTTTTCAGCAAACACACTGGCAAAAGCATTTCCATGTGAACACTCAGGGACTATTCTAGAACACATACTAGGCCATTTTACATGGTGGGTGGAGGGGAAACTGGGGGTGAGGGTGGGCTAAATGGGAATAACTCTAGGACTTTCACATCCATCACCTCCTTATACTTTGATTTTGTACTTTTTAACCACCAAAAGTACTGTTAAATTAAGTTCTGCTTCCGAGGAACGTTGATATTTTAGAATTATTTTTTAAATATAAGGTTTTGTCTCTTTGTAGATCATGCATATGGTGTAAGCCAGGAGGATTTCAAATGGCAAAAGTACCCAATTTCTGGGATAATTGATACAAAAATGTATCGATTTGTATTTAATAATTTTCCTGAGGCCTATGTAACATAGGCATATGTTACATACCCATACCCCCACACATGAATAGCTATACAAACACATATTTTGACTTGAAAATACATGATCATCCCTGTAACATGTATATATGTATATATACTACACTATTTGTCTATGCTCTACACTTAGTTGACTGGCCATCCTTCTCTTTTTATATGTCATGATTGTGCAAAACCTTATCTTTAATAAATATAAAATTTAAAAATGCTGTATGGGAAGATGTGTTGCAGAGTTTTGAAAAAGACACTATTTTGGTAAAGGACATATCTATGCTATATTTTATATACTATATAAAGGTTTTTTGTTGGCGGGGGTTGGGGGGCAGATGGGGGTTTGCCTGAAATATCTTAACGATCAGCAAAAGGTGTTGGGGAATGACAATCTTTAATGACTTCATTCCTTGACTTTCAGATTCAAGACCTCTTCCTGATGTTGCCCTGACCGGGAAGTGCACACGGGAATGTGATGAGTATGGCCACTCAGACTCCTGCTGGATGCCAGTCCGCACCTCCCCGGAGCGGAAGAAGAGCCAGCCCAAACTCTCCACCTTCATGCCTGTTGATGAGCGAGGAAGCCAGGAGAAGCTGGCCAATGGCGAGGCTGCCATCATGGGTGACCGTAACAGAAACCTCCTGAACAAAAAGTTGACCTCCTCCTACGAGACCTTCAGCGCAGCTAGTTTCAGCAAAAGTGAGGAAGCCAACCCTGAGGATATTCCCCTGACAAAAACAGGGGAATACAAGCCATCTCCTGTCAATACTCTCACTAGAAGAGAAGTGTACCTGTAGGCTAAAGGAGCAACAGCAAAATTCTTTTTCTGTATGAGAAGGAGAATAAGGGGTGACACTGACAAAGAGAAAGTGTATAATCGAAACGAGGGGGCTACCAAAGAGACAAAGCTCTGCCTGCCACTTCTGCCTCCACATCAGGCCTTGAGTGATACTAGGAGCCTGATTGTAATGTACTATGTAGAAACCATCCTTGTTACTTGCATGTCTGATCCCCTCACTGATTCCTAACACCCACTTTTCCTCTTCTGCACCCCCCCAAAAAAAGGAAAAAAAAAACAAAAACAAAACAAAAAAGATGGTTGCAAGTTTCTTTTATGGTTACAAGCCTGATTAGCAGAACACAACACACATTCATTTTCCCTTAGCTGAAGCATGATTGTAGTCACTTTGATTTAGTTTGAGTGTTATCCGGCTGGTCAAAGGGAAAAAAAATAGCAAATTAGGAAAAATGTATTTCAGAGGAATTCCGTTTGCCCTTCACCATCATGAAGGGTAACCCCTCACAAGTGATCCAATTCAGAGTACCTCAAAAAACACAACCCTTACAAAGAGGGACTCTAGTATGGCATTTGGGAAGATCCCAGCTTTGATATTTTAATTTAAAAAATGAGAGTAAAACAATACCCAGTTGGTGAGTGTTGTCCCAAGTTGTCATACGTTATTCTTTTCAAGTCAGAAGCATTAATCAACTTCATGTATTCATTGAATATAATTAAGTGTAGACACAATCTTGATTAAATATATCTGTTACACTAGTTATAACTTGTAAAAGTATACATATCTATTTTTCTGAACAGCATCACTATTATAAACTAACTGGAACAATTGTGTCATTAAAAGGCCAAAGAACATAAGGCAGATCAGGGAAATTATGAAATAGATTTGGTCTTGACAAGAAAATCCATTCAACAACAAAAGTAACTGAATCCATGCACTCAAAGTAGCTCAGAGACTGTTTTGTTTTACGTTGTCTCTATACCCAGAAAATATGTTTTTATTTGTAAATTTGTTTTATTTGAAATCATAGAAAATGAAAAACTAATGAGCCCTCTTTGTGGATTATACTGGGTAATTAGTTTTAAAAAGTATCAGGGAAGATTCCAGTTAAAAAACAAAACAAAAAAATGTGTTGTGGCTAGATTTTGGACAGAAAGACATATTGCATACAGTCATAGAAAAACATCCACTCTTACCATAATTGAAGATAAGCTATGCTCGCTAGTACTATTATCCATATTGCAAGAGGCCAACGGCATACTTTGCTTGTTCTATGCACACTTTCATATAATACAAGTGCATTAATTCTGAATCCTGTGCAATACAAAACTATTTCAAGACAGCATTGAAATAAGGTGACACTTCGTTGCCAATGTGGTTTAAGCAGTATATACATATATATGCATATATTTGTGTGTACATATATATGCATATATATCCTAAGACAAATTCAAACTAAACACAAAATTAATTTTAGGTGGCGATGTATCTTCAAGTGTACATCTCAAAGTGGAAACTATGCAGTTGTGTGTGTGTATGTATGTGTAGTAAAATGAAATATGAAGGCCAGGGAAACAACAAATTGCCTTGCCACACACCCAAGGTAGGTTGCAATCCAGGTACCACAAACAGACCCCTGAGCCCTGTCAGGAGAGATCCCTGAGCACAGAGCAGGGATTATGGCATGAACACTGCTGGGTGTGACCCCAAACTACCAAACAAAGGAAGCAGAAAAAACAAACAAAAAATATAGGATATGCAGCCACTTGTTCTTTAGAGGAAGATATAATGCAAGTGGAACTTCACCTGGGACATGCACACAAAAGTGACAATCTAGGGCCAGAATAGGGGGTAGCAGGAGAAAAGAGCAAACATTTCCATCACTGAATGCTTATGACCTGGTTTTGGCATTGCCTTGATGGCTCTCTAGAAAACTGTAAAAACAATGTAGCTTTGGGTAGTTTAATGCTTTACAGAATTTCATAGACTTTAAAACATCCTGGAATATAGGTTGTAAATTTGCTCTCTAAGTGATTAAAATGTTTATCTTTTCAAGCCACTTCTTTGTTTGATGGGGTTTCTCTTTGGGGGTCATTTCCTTAAAATCATTTTTTAAATGGAGTTTTCATGTTAATGTTAGTTTTTGTACAGTAGTTAGAATGAAAGACGGTATGTAATTGAAGCAAAAACATTGGACTAAAATATCAATAATTGAACATGGCTATGTCTGATTATTTACATTATGGAAAGATGCAATTCTAGTACTTTGTTAGGAAACTGCATTAAAGCAGTTCTGCCTTGTATAATCTGTAAGTACCTATTAAGACAAAATAATTCTAAAGATACTTATGAAAATGTATACATATTTTTCTTGCACGTTACAGAAGAAATACTCAATTGCATAACACAGATGTTGAACAAATTTTTAATGCATTTATTCTTTCTTTCACGAGACACTTCAAACCATTAGATAGCTCATTTCACTCTATCTTGAAAACCCTCTGTTGTCTATAAAGCTGATATGGGTCTTACTGGACCTTCAGATTAATTGGATAGACATGCCCAGATGACATTTTCACCACATTCAAGAAAGCTATGCCATTGTCATTTAATTTGTGAGCCTCTCTTTAGAACTAAAATGGGTGTGAAAGAATAAATTTTCAGTGTACTGTAAGTATTTGCAGTAATTCGAGTAGAATTAGCTATCATAACATGTTTATTATATAATGAGCTGGCATGACACAGAAATATATTTTGTGTTTGTATGACTTTTATTTTGAATAGGTTAAAACTGGTGCCACTCCATATATAGAGTGCTTTTGAAAAAAATCAATAAAAAGAAGCAAAAAAATAAATAAATGAGTGAATGCAAAATAAGCAACTGTGCCTTTTATACCTGTTGTTATGGTAAAAAAAAAAAAAGGTTGTTTGGTTTGGACAATGAGGGGAAATGGGCTATTCCCAACTTTTTTGATCTTGTATATTTATCCATGTTTATTTTCTGAAAATAAAAAATAATATATTAAAAATTTGCCTTCTCACAAACTCAGATAATGGACCAGTCTTAAATATTATTCATTTATAAAATTAAGACATTAATATGGGCTGCATGATACCGACTAGAATGTTACAGCATTTATTATAGTAGCTACCCAGAGAGTTCATCAGATTTAAAATCAATCCATTTTACAAAGTAAAACATTGATTTAGAATTGTCTATTTTTGGGTTTTTTCCCCTTTAGCTGCTGTTTCAATTTTTTGTTGTACAATTATTTAAAAAAAAATTCCATTTTTGTTTTGTACTCAAGAATATCAAGTGAACTTTGCATGCATATACATTAGGGCGCATTTATAAATTAATGAGTAACTATATAAATTTATGTGTATTAAAATGTCTGTAGATTCAGTCTAAAATCTAATGTTTGATCTGAAGCTCCAGATATCACTTTTGTATAGTTTCTGACTGGCCTGCTGCCTGAGTTTCAAAAAACAAAGAAGGCGTTATTTTTATGCGAAGTGGAACTAAGATGTTACTGAAAATACCTGACTGAAAGATCCCCTAGGAAGCTGTCTGATAGGGAATAAATGTATTAAACCACACAGACCAGAAGCAATTTGCAAGATGCAGCCATTCTAATAGTGTCATGAGAAACCTGGAGACCTAAATCGTTTTAATTATATTTTATTGGTGATAAATATACAATATGCACTTTAAGGGGGAAAGAAAAGAAGATGGGCATGAATATGTTAAGCTTGCTAGTTGTGACCTAGACAGAGCTTCCATAACATCTCAGAGGAAGGCCTCATTTTCCCAGCTTACTAGGGTTTACTTTCAGACAATATTTCTTCCATTTTAAAGCACTTGCATTCAGTGTGGTACGATCTGTTTGTAATGTTAACCATTGACTACTGTTCTGCTACTTGGATGTTGATAGTGAAGCAAAGAACAATTTATCATCGTTTATTATGAGTCACTATGCACGAAACTATGCTAAACACGACGAAATGTATCAAACACTCGTCCAACTATTTATGAACTATTTTACATAATTTAATTTGCTTTTGTACAGTTTTATGTAAATAAATTGCTTGTCACTTTTGTCTCTGCAAATTAAAATATAACATGGTCAAATGGTTTCACACTTGTAAGTGTACTTCTCTTTTGGTAGGCAATTCAATTTTGATTGGAGGAGAAGTGCATGGATGTACGGACCAGTTTGACGTCAAATAGTTGGTGGCTGTAAAATTACAACTAAGAAAGATAATGCCTTAGTGGTTGTCAGCTTGGGGTGGAATAGTGTTTAACTGTCATACTTTTCCTTATCATGAAATGGAACTTAGATATTTTTCACTTTCATCAAAATAATTTTTAAGACAGTTGCCTAGCTGATTTTATATTTTAAATTTTATACTAGAAGAACTTCTCGTGATTTATCTGAAGATTGCTTTTTCCAGATGTCATCCAGGGAAATTTCACATTTAACGTAAAATGAATTATAAGTCAAATGCACTTCTAAAAAGGAAATGTTTCATTTTAATCGAAAGAAATATAGGGCTGGAGTGGTAGTACAGCAGGTAGAGCTTTTGCCTTGCACACAGCTGACCGGCATCCCATATGATCCCTAAGTACTGCCAGGAGTAATCCCTGAGTGCATAGCCAGGAGTAACCCCTGAACATTGCTGGGTGTGATTTTTTTTCCCTGGGTGCCAGGAATTCATTCCAGAGTTCCACTAGATTCTGTGGCACAAGCACAAAACCTGGAGTCTTGCATGGTGCCTCAGGTGCTGGCCCTGCATTGCAAAATATTTTTGTTCTATCTCCTAATGCTGTTAAAACATATGTATATAGTTCATAGATATGCTCTGCCTTGAAGTTTCTCATTTTTCTTTGCATTTTCTTTTCTACAAATTCAAAATACTTTACATGTAATCACATGGTCCTCCATAAATCCTTGTAAACTAATATCGGTCAACAGTCTTCCTTCTCTAAAGAAGGTTGATGAATGATCTAAGAAAGTCAGCTTGGACTATAATAAGATATAAAAATAAGATAAAGTAAAAATTAAAAATACACTACATGGACATAATTTTGACTCCTTAGATTTTTTAATAGAGTACCAAACATCATTGTATCAAGGACAAAGAATATAAATTAAGATGTCTATTTTTTTCCAAAAATATCTTTATTTATATTTGAGGACCATTTTCTTTACCTACATTGTGTTTTCTGATTAAAACATGTAACTACAATGATACACTTTAGAAAGAAAATAGCCTTGAAGAGATTAACAAAAGCTAGGTGTTTGCTTCTAAGATTTCTATTTGATTATTCTAAAACCTTTGAAATTATTGAAAATTATTGCAAAAGTTGTATTTACTTAGGAGCATATCTGAGTCAAAATATCTTAAAAATTTACCATGACTCTGATTTACAATGTTTATATTTATTACAAAAAACCATGATAAGCCAAGCAAAGCTCTGATTCAATAGATGCTCTGAGCTCAGGGATCAATTCTGGTAGGACCCAGGGGAACCCACAGCGTCCTCAGGATATGAATCTGGTTTTGTCACATGCAAGGCAAACACCGAAACTCCTGGAGGCTTGGGCCCCTCCACAATTTCAATATAAAGTGTAGAATATGTTAACAAGCCATAGAAAAAGGTGAAGTTTACTTTCATGCAATAGCCCTGAAACTGAATAAACTTTGAACAAAAAAATTCTACTAGTATTAATTTTCCATCTATAGTTTATGTACCAACCAAAATATTTGGCATGGTTTCAAGAGCAGCGAAGAAAATTAACGCCTTAACCCTTCCCTACACTACTTAACCTGAACAAAACAAGCATTTCCTAAAGGGGGGGTTGAATAGAGATGGAGATGGAAGCACTAATTACAGTTTGCTAGCTAACATCTTCAACTGACACCAAGAAAACATCCTGGCAGTAACTACAACATGTATGCAAATTCTGACAGCCTTTGTTTTTAAGAGCATCCTCGAACACTTTCTTCCTGATGAATATTGACTTAAGTTATTGAGCAGGATGATTTTAATGGACCTTAGCTGGCAAAATTAACCTAAACTTTTTCCAGGTTTTTGTATTTCAGTGATTATAACCAAAACACTGTCAAATTTCACCAGATAACTGTAGAATGCCCAAAGATAATAATTCCTTTTCTTTCAAACTTTTTCTTGTCTCTAAGTATTTTCCCAACCTCAAGTCTTTTGCTTAGTGCTTTTCCCCTTTCAAAAGCAAACTTAGTTTTCCCTGGAGGTGGAGGGTGGCTAGGTAGTTAACCTAGGACTGGAGGATTTGCAATACAATCAGCTTTAGTTTAATGGAAATTTACAATATCTTCAGTTGAGCTGAGAGGTAGCCAGTGAATGGGGACTGAACTTACATTTGTTTATTTTCTCTTATCTTTATCCCTACTCTAATGCTTGTTTATAGGGTGCATGGAGGAAGGTGATTAACAAAGATAACATAAATTTTCTAAGCTGCAGGGAGTGAGGGATGGATACGAATGTAAATGTGGCAAGCTTGGAATTTATGATTTCCTTTAGCCTTAACTTTATTTTCCCTGTTGTGCTTCTGTCAAGGGCAACTTTTACTCATTGACTGAAATGAATATGTGTGATTCACAGAGAAATAGTTTGACTTATTCATTGAACCTCCTCTAAATAAAATGTAGATGTTTACTTGTATAAATTCAAGTTTTCTCACCCCAACATCCTCAGATTATACAATACCAAAATTAGAGTTTATTTTTGATGCTCAATTTTATTTTCTTAATTACAAGTTATGATTCAAATGATCCATTACCTGAAAGATAACAAGAACGCTGCATGAGGTCAACTGGAAAAAAAGTGGCAGATATTATCTTAGGGATTAGAATTGACTTTTGCAATAAAAAATCCTTATCAGTGTGCATAATTTCAAGAGCAAAATTCAACAGTAATTCACAAGATAAACTGAGTAACCAATCTAAAGAAAAAGATCACTGTATCACTGTCATCCCATTGATCATCTATTTGCTTGAGTGGGCACCAGTAATGTCTCTATTGTGAGACTTGTTGTTACTGTTTTTAGAATATTGGATATCCATGGGTAGCTTGCCAGGCTCTGCCATGGGGGCAAGATAGTCTCAGTAGCTTGCTGGGCTCTCTTAGATGGATGGAGGAATTGAACCAGGGTCAGCTGCGTGCAAGGCAAATGCTCTACCCGCTGTGCTATCACTCCAGCCCAAATAACAAGATAAGAATAAAATATCTAATGGGTTCAATCCCCAAGTCATCACTGAGTTTGGCCCTGGGAACCCATGAAGACAGATTGGAGTGGACCTGGTAACCACAGCCCATAACCCTCTAGATTTGTTCCCACACAGTAACAAACACATAGAAAAATATACTTTACTTTGACAATGGGTTTAAAAGTATATTAAAAATCCTGGAGTTAGCAAAATCAATACTGACATTAGGATAACATCAGCTCTTTACTATGTTTTATACAGTACTACATAGAACATTTTTATTGCAGTTTTTTGGATTGTGATAAAAAAGCTGATCATTTAAACCATTTTATAATATACTCACAGAAAGGAAGTGGAGTCAAAGAATGCTAGTGTGTGATTTTTAACACCTGCTTCCAAAAGAAAAACAAAGTTACTAGTGTTTCATACTTTGTGGTATACCAAAGATACAATAAGAAAGTATATCTTAGACTATGCCTGCTCGAGCAAATCAATGAACAAAGGGACAACAGTGCAACAGTGCTTGAGATAAATCTTAGACTAGGGTCTGAGATTTGAAACTGTTAAGGTAAGATATATGGATATTTAAAAAGTCTCTAATTTTTTTAACTCTATCAATATGGTGACCAAAGTAATCTTCTAGTTTAAGTAATGATCAATGATAATTCTCACCAGGATCTGTGCTTCATAATTAAATATTATCCTTATAAGTAATTTTAATCTATCATATAAGATGTTATATTCTCTGGACTCAAACTTCCTATTTTCTTTCCTTACAGGGACACATATTTTACAATTGTCAGAAGCACCAAATGAGAGAATAAGAGCCAAGCAATAAGCAATGTGAATAGCTGGACCAAAATAAAAATGCACAGAGGTTGACAAATATTCCTCTTTCGAAGAATTAAGTATAAATATTTGAGGATTTAGAATTCAAGAAACAAAATTTAAAGTGTGTGTTATAAGAAATAACAAAATTCCGTTGTTTTCTTCTTTTATCACCATGAGATACAGTTACAAGTCTTTCCTGTTTGAGTTTCAGTCATACAATGGTTGATCACCCAAGACTCCACCAGTGCACATCTTCCACCACCAAGGTCCCCAGTATGCCCCCTCCATCCCACCCCTCACCCTGCCTCTATGGCATACAATCCTCCCCATTACTCTCTTTTGTATTGCTTGTTATGAACAGCATAAGACGTTGCACAGCCGCAAGAGCGACCATGTGCTCCTTGAATTCTAAAAATTTAGATAATTAGGGTCTAGAAAAATCTCTGCAGCGAGCTGCTCCATTTGGAGATTATTTTGTGTGTCTCTGGATCATGGCTATTAAGGAGCTTAGGTAGAAGCTGGGGGCAGTTTGTGGGTGTGACCACCATGGTCCCATGGGGACGGGGTGGGGGGGGGTGGGGATGGGAGGGATCATGGCCCTTGTAGCCATCTTTTTCAGAGAAATAAACTATTGGCATATGCTCAGTAGGACACGCCTGCCCTAACTATGGCTTTTGATCTCCTTTGAAATTTATGTGTCTCTACAATAAGGCCAATAAACGAGCTGGTATAGCTGAGCCAGAGGTGGTTTGTGGATGTGGCTCCCACATACCTAACCTTGCTGTTTAAGTTTTTGTAAACTTGGCCCCAAGTTGTTGGTGTCTGGCCAAATGTACAGTGACAATTTTGGGGTATCATGACATATGAAGGTACCATCAGGCTGCTGATGCACTTGCCTTGCAGGTATAGGTTGACCTATTGGTGGCACCATACCTCCCTAAATTATGATTTTATCCCCAGTTATTTAAATAATATAACTGTGGATAAAATCAGATTTTATCCCCATATATATAGATTCTTAGCTGAGGAGACACAAAATCAGTACGGGGCTTGGATAATACCAGGAGATTGTAGTTTGCTAAACCTGGTATATACGACAGCTTATTTGATTGATAAAATCTTAGAATGTGACACTAAAATTTCATTTCTTTATCCAACTAAAATATGTATCTATGTGACCAAACAAGGTGGTTTGTAGTTTTGTCTACTAAAATTACGAATAATAATCCTTAAATGTTGGTTTATATGAGTTGGTGATCCTAGTTATTATTGTCTTACTGGACTCTGCACCAGGCTGTTTTCACTCGGGGCGCCCCAGAGACAGAGTGAGTGAGAACCCTCTTCCCCTCAAGGGACTCAGCCCAGGCAGCAGACCTCCACTACCCAACTGCTGCCACGCTCCAGGATGCTTTCCACATGCTTGGGCTGAGCCTCACATATGAGCAAAGTCCCACAGAACAATAAGAAATGCATTAAAGCTTATATAATTGCTCTCCTGGGGCCATCTCAATCTCAGACTATAGTGCTCAGGCCAGATCAGTCTTTCCTATCCCTAGCAGGGTCCTCCTAGTCTCCTCATTAATTTTGGATCATGACAGCATTTGTCTATGATCAAGCTCTTAACTTATAGTTAAGCATTAGGCACTTTGGCCAGGCCCATCTCGATGCCAGGGTAGCACATAATTCACCGCTTGCCCTGGGTCCGTCCCGTCCCTTGTCAGAACCCTGCTTTTGGGGTGCTAGAAACTGAGGACAACTGAGGCTTAAGTGAAGAAAGCAGATGCTCGGGAATGAATAATATTTTTTTAAGTATAAATTTGGGGTCTGTATTTATTAGTGGAATAACCTTAACAAATTACTTAACATCTTAGAATTTCAATTTTTTTTTTAATTTTTTTATTGAGTCACCATGTGGAAAGTTACAAAGTTTTCAGGTTTGGATCTCAGTTATACAATGTTCGAATACCCATCCCTTCACCAGTGCACATATTCCACCACCAAGAATCCCAGTATAGCTCCACTCCGCACCCCCACACGCCTAACCCCCCCACGCCCCTAGCCCCCCACCCTTAGCCCCCCCGCCTGTGTAACTAATAAATTTCACTTTACTTTCACTTTGATTGCATTCAATATTTCAACAAAACTCACTATTATTGTTTGGAGAGTCTCTCCCCTAAAGTCAGACCTGCTGAAAAGGAAACAGATAATTTGTTTTCCATTGCTGAGAATGAAGAGCTATGAGGTCAAGTGACCACACTTATTGGCCTCTCGGTTTTGGGTTTCTGTATTTTAGTATTTTAGTATTTTAGTAACTAAGTCCAGAGAGATATCTGCCAGAAGTTGCATCATTGCCAACTTGTACTTCTCAGTTACATTATATTCCACATATGAGTGCAATCTTTCTATATCTGTCTCTTTCTTTCTGACACATTTCACTCAACATGATACTTTCCATGTTGATCCATTTATATGCAAATTTCATGACTTCATGTTTTCTGACGGCTACATAGTATTCCATTGTGTAGATGTACCAGAGTTTCTTTAACCAGTCATCTGTTTTGGGGCACTCTGGTAGGAATGAATAATATTTGAAGCCAATTAAGTCCCAAGTTACAAAAGCATAATATCATATTCTTGTGTCTAAACAAAATGTACATTGCTTTAAAGTAAATCATTCAAAAGGCATAAGGAGAGGAAAAAGGCAATATTATAATATTCAGTGTCCTAGGAAGGTCTGACCTTACAAATTAGCAGAGTCAGATTAGGGGGAGAAACTGATTAACTGTTTTGGGGAAGAGAGCATAGAGAAGTGATTACAGCTAAACAATGGGATGGGAGCACTGTGATGGGAGTAACCCAATAAACCTAAACTACCTGAGGCTATTTATCCTACACCAGGTATGCGGAACTTTTATGATCTTGGACTCTGGGCCCAATGGGACCTAGAAGCAGAAATCTTCTGCCTGCTTCCCCCAGTCTCTGTACACCCAGGGGTCACACCATGAGAATCTCCTCATCAGCCACCCTCCAAAACTCACAGCTGCTTCTCCTGCAAGGGAGCATAAAATGAGGCCCCCATAACCATGTTGCCGGACTCTACACCATGCTGTTTTCACTTGAGGAGACCCAGATGGGGCGGGTGAGAGCCCTCCCCACCACAAGGGACCCAGCCCTGGCAGATGACCTCTACTACCAAACCGCCGCCACGCTCCAGGCCGCTTTCCACAGGCTCAGGCCGAGCCTCACACATGAGTGAACATTAATGGACCCTGCAGCCACAATGTAACCATTGTGTAACATGACACATTATCACAGAGGGAAATAAATATAAATGCTTCTCAGAGAGCCTGGCAAGCTACCGAGAGTATCCTGCCCGCACAGCAGAGATTGGCAAACTCCCTGTGGCATATTCGATATGCCAAAAACAGTAACAATAACAGGTCTCCTGACCTTGAAAGAGCCTCCAATCATTGGAAAAGACAAGTAAGGAGAGGCTGCTAAAATCTCAGGGCTGGGACGAATGGAGATGTTACTGGTGCCCGCTCAAATAAATTGCTGAACAATGGGATGACAGTGATACAGTGGTACTTCCTAATAACAAAAATAATCTATCTAGATCACAAAAAGGAAAACACTATAAAAGATATCAATGTACTTACGTCCTCAGGAAACTGAAAAGACTTACAATTATCAAAATCAGGAATCCAAATCATACAGACATTTGTAAAAATTTGAGAAGAGGGCGTCAACAACAAATATTTTGAATTTGGTCTAGGTAAAAGGTTTTGTTTTTTCCTATTAGATCAAAAACTTTACATTAAGTTCATTTGAAATTCATGGAGAAGTTCTTTATGTTAAATATAATGAAGTATCAGCTTCATACTTAGGACACAACTTACACAAAATCAAAGAAAATGTTATGATGCATGTAGCAGCGAGTTTTTGATTAGGAAAGTATTTTTACTATGTTTTCCAAGTTCTATAATTGAAAATGTTTTGAAATAACAATATAGAAGTTGAACATTTGAAAGTACTCCGAACATATGGACTCTTTTGTGAATATACTTAAGAGTAATAAAATATAAAGCTATTTATTTATTTATTTATTTATTTATTTTTGCTTTGGGTGTCACACCCAGTGATGTACAGAGGTTGCTCCTGGCACATGCACTCAGGAATTACTGCTGGTGGTGCTCAGGGGACCATATAGGATGCTGGGAATTGAACCCGGGTCGGTCACATGCAAAGCAAATATGCCCTACCCGCTGTGCTATAGCTCCAGCCCCATAAAACAAAGCTATTTAATTTTAAACAATTGGGCACTTTTTATTTGAAATTCCTCAAAGTAATTAATGAATTAATTTTTGGTTTGGGGCCACACCTGGTGCTGCTCAAGGGTGTGTGCACCCAGAGCCCACTGCTTGTGGTGCTCAGGGGACCGCATATATTGCTGGTAGTGAACCTGGTAACATAACTGTTGTACTATCACTCTGACCCCAGAAAATAGTATATTTAAAATCTTATATCCCTTCATTTTGGCATTATATTAACTGTTTTCCATCCTGGCAAAATGAATATGATACGATAGATAAATGCTGATGCTCATATTCATTATAAAACTGCATGTGATGGTGGAGAGATAGAACTGTGATTGGGACCAGAGTGATAGTAAAATAGGTAGGGCACTTGCCTTAAACACAGCTGACCCAGGTTTGATCCCCGGAACCCTGTATGGTCCCCCAAACACCAATAAGAGTGATCTCTGAACACAGAGCCAGGAGTGAGCCCAGAGCACAGTTGGATGTAGCCCAAGAACAAAAAAAAAAACCAAACCCAAATGAACCAACAAACCAGGATTTAGAGTAATTGCCGTTCATATTCCTGGCCCTGATTCTAATCCCAGGCACAAATACAGTCTCGAGAGCACTATCCAGGGGCACTGCTGAGCAGTGCAAGAAATCGCTCCCTTGATGCTACTGGATGTGGTCTAAAACAAAACACTTTCTCCCTCCCAAAATTCAATAATCGAAATGCTAAAAGGCTGCAAATTCACAATGATTTTTATATTTTGAGGAAAGTAACATGACCATGTAATGAAAAACATGGCTACCACAATATACCTATTAATTATCCAGGGTTTGCTTAGCAGAAAGTGTGGGTGAATGCTTTACCATATAAATTGGATTATTTCAGTAAGAATATGCCATATGGCTAAATCTCAACAGAGTATTTGTAGATCTTGACTTCAACATTGCAGAGTTATTTGATTTTGTTAAACCTCCCAAACAGGAGCTCTGGGGGGAAAATTTTTAAAAGTTGCACAAATCTACACCTTGAAAGCAATTGATATTCTTATAACTGAAAATAATCTGGGAAGTATAATTGACGAGAATAAAATAGAAATTATCAATTGCAAGGCACAGATACTGTCAGCTCAAAGATGGTTTAAGAAATAAATGGACAATTGAGATGGAAGTCATATTGGAAATCCTGCTTCCAGACTGCAGATATTATTGACAAAGAGGCGAATAGAATGTGCAGTACAGCTCTTATCCAAAGGAACAACCTCTTCTGAGCTATATTATTTTCTAATACTTGAGCTATGCTCCTACTCTATCAATTACCAGGATGCATAGAGAGATTTTTCATGTTATTGTTTGTTGACTTATTTCCTTCTATTCCCTGGAATACTCCAGGTTTTTTGTTTTCTTTCTGTTTTCCTCTAACTTGTATTAGATGAAAACAAACTGTGTAACAGGCAATTTGATTTTGCTCTCTGCTTAAAATTTATATGTGCTTCACAGCCAGCATTTTGTTATCCTCGGGTTTAAAGGCTCTAAGTCATCAGGGAACACTCCCACTTGACTATAAAGGTAAGTCAGGCGTTTAAAATGAGAGTGTCATGGGTGAAGCGATAATCTTCAGTCTATTGTAATCAGTCCTGACACTGACACAAGAGCATACAATGCTTTCGATTTTAAAGATGTTGAAGCTACCAATTCATATGCTTTCTCCTGTGAAATAGTCGGGAGATATATAAACAGTAAGATACACGGAAGTTTAATTTTAGCCTAAGTTACAAGTAAAAAAAAAACAAAACTATTCAGGATAGTGAATTGGAACCCAATTACTAAAGTTGATTTTAGAATAGCATTTGCATCTCTTGTTTTCATTGAACTCATGAAAATAAAAATAGGTCCTGATCTCTACACTCCCTCAAAGCGCCATATGCTCCCTGATAACACTATGTGAATAGAATTTTCAGAGGTATTTTTCTTTCAACACTAACCTGCAGATACCAAGTGAATCAAATGTATTTCACTCACGCTGTGTTCTCTTCCTGTTTAGAAATATCTAGGTGACTCCATTAGCCCCATATTTATTCTTTAACTGTAATTTACTCTAATTTTAACCAACCTGTTATTTTTGTTATAATTGACACAGTTTGTTTCTATATTGAGTCAACTCAAAAAGTGCATCACAATGGTATCTCAGAGATGCATGGCCAAGACACAATTTTCTGTGTGTTTATGGAAGAGACCTGTTGATGAAGTTGTCTTTTTAAGTAGTTCCTGCCATTTGGGCTCTCCAAAGTTTTTTTCCTCATTCTCACTCTACGCAAAGTAATCTTTCACACTTTTTTTTAAAATATATCACTAATGGTGGGGATCAATTTATTTTTTTCATCCAACAAGCCATCCTTGCACCTTATTTCATTAAAAACACTGGTTTCCCTTGTTGATTCTCATGCTTTATTGGTCTCCATTTCCCCCTAAGGATATGTTGTAGGTGACCGTAAGGGCTGTTCTTTCAACCTGGACCAATTTTAACATCTACACAATTCAGAGAACAGTCCCAAACAAAAGATTATTTGTGTGTAGCATTGATTGAACTGTAATACATAACTATATTGATTGAAGAAAGAATTATGCAAAAATAGAGCCAACACATGTTCTCAGTATTCTATTCATATTATTTTGTCCACTTGACATTTCAGTTTAAGTTGCCCCATCTTTATAATTGTCCATATTCATAAGTTCTAAATTTTATTTTGTGTATTGCAATTTCTAGTTAATTTTTAATGCAATTCTCTATCCCCAGAATGGCCCTACACTTTAATACAAAGCTTCTGGTAACCATATATATCCTACTATTTACTGCTTACTGCTGTCCTACATAGTTTCTCTGTTTATTACAGTTTAAAAATCATGGATATATTCCTTAAAACACTGATTTAGGAGATAAATATCATGCACTTGTTTTTCATTTCATAATGGAAAGAATTTATAAAATGCCTCTAGCTTTACGTTTCTCATTTTACCTTTCCTCATAGCAGAATGAATTGATTTATGAAAAACAAAAGACATTTACTTATTTTCTTTCTAAAATTTAAAGGAGTTAGACACACAGGGGATTATGTGATCACAGGACATTTTATTTCATTTGCTTGGTCAAATATTTTCTTCTTATCTTTATATAACAATGATGACACATCTTATGTAGATAGAGATAAAAAACATATAGAGATGAATATTATTATCTCATCACACATATTGAACAAACCTCAGTATTCCCAAATATTGATAGAACATCATGATATTTTTACTTTGGTTTTAGGTTTCTTTTGAATAATGAAATTTATGCTCCAACTTTAAGGATTATAAGTGCGACATACATATTTCCTGCTACCCATTAGCATATTTTAACAATCTCAATATTTACTGGTGCCCTAATTTTGAGTGACTGACCATTAATAGATGTCTCTAATATATTGTTTATAAAAAGGTATTATAATTTAACACAAAGGAAAAAAGTGGGCTATAATCTTAGGGGTTATATAATATTCTGTATTTTAACATAACATAATAATTACACACAAACACCTCCCATTTAATAGTCCTTCTTTATTCTTTTCAGCAACATTTACATAACTACATAATAAGTTAACATTATCTTTTTAATTGTTCAAAAAAGAAAGCAAGAAATATGGCATTTATAATATTATGTGAAGAACTATAAAGCAAAATGATGACAGGTCCTATGATGCTGATGAGGAGGAAAGTACATAAATTGTTGGATGTCAGTGGAAGAAGATCCATGGAAGTTCTGGAAACTTCTTAACATAAGCTCCATTTTATGCTTTCAGAATAATGACAGTACCAATAACAACCTAAAGAGCCAAAATAATTTGTCAATTACCTTTCCAGTCCCCAAGTTAATACCATCTTATCATTATTTCTAAATATGTATGTGATTCAGGTTTTATTATTTTCATTTTGGATAGAAAAATTTCATCACAACCAAGTTATTTGAGTTATTTAGCTATTAGTGGAAATTGAGTGGATTCCTGGACCATATCTGATAACTCTAAGCTCCATAAGTTTATATGGAGCCATCATCAACCATTCTCTCCCGATGAAGACTTAGAAATGTGTGGTACAGTGCCCTGGGTGAGCCTTTCTCTTGTGTATCTAAACACACACTATAAAAACATAAAAGATTTTTCTTTGGTTTTTGCTTTCAAAAAGTATATTTCCTAACATAAAACTATTAAAGTTTTTAGCCACATAATTCTGGGGAACTGCTCTGGCATTTTAGGCTGTTTAGAAACATCCCTGGCAGATAGCTACTAGATGCCAATTTTACCTCCTCACTAAAATAAAAACTGTTCAATTTTCACTTAAATCCCCACTCCAGACCCCCTTTAGGGGAAGGTGCAAAACTGAAAATCCACTATTCTAGAAGTGTATATGTTGTTGAATCCAGTCAAATTCCAGTGCTGGGAAAAAAGGCAGTTCAGATGGAGAAAAGATCACCAAGTAAATTGTGGTGGGAGGACCCGCTCCAGATGGGAAAGGCGTGTTCTAAGCACACTATAGAGTGAACATGATGGCCACCCAATACCTCTATTGCTAAGCACAAGACCCCAAAGGAGAGAGATAACTAAAGGGAATGCCCTGCCACAGAGGCGGGGTGTGGGGTGGGGATGGGTTGTTGGGTGGGAGGGGTGATGGGGTCATCAGTGGAGAAAGGGTGCTAGTGGAGGGATGGGTACTCAAGCTGTGTGTGACAGAAACACAAGCATGAGAATATGTAAATCTATATCTGTACCATCACAGAGATTCATTAATAAAAAATAAATTAAAAAAGTCCAAATCAGAGTATTAAGTTTTAAGAACTATATATTAACTAATATCTCACTTTGCACACAATGATGTAGAATTTGGGTTTTGTATATACAGCCAATGCATTTTATTACTTTTCCTAATTTCACTTACAAAAAGGAATGCCAAAGATTATTCAGGTTTTAGAGCTATAACTTACTATATATACAAGTATAATGCATAATGCATAATAATACGTAGAACTATAGATGGAAGAGCTATTGGAAGGAAAACTCTCATCCTTCCTTCTGTGAAACTCCAGCAATCCCACTACTGAGTCCTGCTTACACTTTTCTTATCTGATTTATTAATTTTTCCTTTATTTTCTCAATATTTATAGTTCTTTCCTCCCTCAATTTCTTCTCTTCTCCATTTCTGTCTTTCCTTCCTTCCTTCTTTCCCCACTGAAACATATTTTTAAAAAATAATTTTACATCAGCTCTTTCTTGTTTGCTTATTTACATTACAGTATTCTTTCCTCTTGCTTTCTACAGGGTTCACTATCCTTGGCATAGCTTGGTGACTGCTGCTTCCTCAATGTTTGGGAACCATTTCTGTCTCTTAAGAGGACCGCATAGCGCAGAGGATTGAACTGGAGCATTTCACATGCTCATTCTTCTCAAGCAGCTCCTCAAGGCCTCATTAGGAACATCCTTAGCAGACAGCTACTAGGTGCTTTTTTCCCCCTTCTTTGTTTATGTTCTAGACAATAACTGAGGAAAAATAAAATAATTGAGTAACAGGAAAACTAAAATAATTGAGATTGTGGATTTGGGTCTAAACTGATATATATTTCATTTTGGAAAATTACTGAGTTTTATTTCAGGAGCAAATTTCATTCTACTATAACTAATCATTTCTATAAATGGTGTTTGGATTAAAATATCTAGGTGTACTCATGTGTGGTTAAATTCTGCTGGTATTTTTCTTTTTTAACCAAGATAAAACACAATAGACAGCCTAAACAATGCTTATGAAACACATTAGCTAAAGGCATTCAGAACCACTATAACTTCTTTAAAAATTCATTTTCTTTGTTTTTGAACACACTTTTTTTTTTCAGTAGTTTGGAATGCTAAGAGTTTTAGTGAGAGAAATAGTACTTTCACATTTTCCATATCTTATTATATAATTAAGACACTAAGAGCATGTAAGTGACAGGAGGAATACAT